>NC_060139.1:15804623-16113686 GCF_021461385.2 Schistocerca piceifrons | reverse complement strand
TCTGGCAAACCTTATAGAAAAAACGTCTTTTTCTCCGACAATAGTCTCATGTTCTTGTGCTAGTCGTGGTAATTATTGGTGATTTACTGTTAACAAAAATCCACTGCAAAATTTTGATGTTGAGCAATCATTGCGAACTGTAACATCAGTATTCATAACAAAGTAATTTTCATTTTCAATAACTATAAAGTAGGGAAGATAGGTTGAATTTTATAGTGAGTTACAGTAACGTAAAAATGTATCTTTAATAGAAAGCCAGATACAGAACAATAACCATACGATATATTCTGTTTTGTTGAAAATTAATGTTTATAAGGAAATTCATGGCACAACATTACTGAAAGGTATTTCGCGGCTCTTTTCGTATATGCGTTGTTACGCAAGTAATAATAATGATAATAACAAAACAAAATAATAGAAAAGAGAGACAAGAAGTGAAAGTATGCAGTGTGATTTCAGTGTTGGTTTCGGAGTTTATTGCGGTAGTTGCTTTGTTTCCACACCAATAATGGAAAGAGGAAGCACGTTAAGTCATGATGCATAATTTTAAATAAAATCATCGCCCTTCAGTGTGAATGTGCGTATAAGTGTGTCTTCGTATGATTGTAAGGTTTTCTCTCGTTGAAATTCATCAAATTAATAATTTCTCGTTGTGTTCAACCCACGCGGTGTGTGCTTTGTAATAATAGTACCACGTGCTCGTAAAATTGTTTAATGAGAAATCACCAACAATGGCGTTATTAACGCAGTTCCGAAGTTTTTTTTTTTTAATGTGTTTGATTTCTTCATTAAAATCGTTTTGGAATTATATATTTTCTGTAAATGTACTTGTGAGCGTGGAACATGTGCTGTAATAACAAAACTAGCCCTCAGCTACTCTATTGCATAATATTTCGCGTATTCAAACTTAATTAATCGCTATCGCGTGCAGTTTTCCTATTTCACAATTTGTGGAAAGGTTTTTATAGAGCATTTTGGTAAGATTGTGTCTATGTCCAACCACGTGATCTTCATTCAAACTTCCAATATGAGTCTGTGGTTATCCACTGGGAACACAACTACGCTAGGAGCGGAATTTCTTCACCTAAATAAAATGGATAGGTCATGGTTCAGTTCTTTTTTTGTGTACCCTTGACTATCTTTGTTATGCTTGTTTGAGTGCGGTATCCCATCCTGTTTCCTATTCTTTCCGTTTCCTATTCTTTGAAAATCACGTTTTATGCTAACTGAACCCCCTCTGAGTAAAACTTTTTCTTACGAGGGCAGTTCAATAAGTAATGCACCACATTTTTTTTCTCGGCCAATTTTGGTTGAAAAACCAGAGATTTCTTGTGGAATATTTTCAAACATGCCCGCTTCGTCTCGTATAGTTTCATTGACTTCCGGCAGGTGGCAGCGCTGTACGGAGCTGTTAAAATGGCGTCTGTAACGGATGTGCGTTGCAAACAATGGGCAGTGATCGAGTTTCTTTTGGCGGAAAACCAGGGCATCTCAGATATTCATAGGCGCTTGCAGAATGTCTACGGTGATCTGGCAGTGGACAAAAGCATGGTGAGTCGTTGGGCAAAGCGTGTGTCATCATCGCCGCAAGGTCAAGCAAGACTGTCTAATCTCCCACGTGTGGGCCGGCCGTGCACAGCTGTGACTCCTGCAATGGCGGAGCGTGCGAACACACTCGTTCGAGATGATCGACGGATCACCATCAAACAACTCAGTGCTCAACTTGACATCTCTGTTGGTAGTGCTGTCACAGTTGTTCACCAGTTGGGATATTCAAAGGTTTGTTCCCGCTGGGTTCCTCGTTGTCTAACCGAACACCATAAAGAGCAAAGGAGAACCATCTGTGCGGAATTGCTTGTTCGTCATGTGGCTGAGGGTGACAATTTCTTGTCAAAGATTGTTACAGGCGATGAAACATGGGTTCATCACTTCGAACCTGAAACAAAACGGCAATCAATGGAGTGGCGCCACACCCACTCCCCTACCAAGAAAAAGTTTAAAGCCATACCCTCAGCCGGTAAAGTAATGGTTACAGTCTTCTGGGACGCTGAAGGGGTTATTCTGTTCGATGTCCTTCCCCATGGTCAAACGATCAACTCTGAAGTGTATTGTACTACTCTTCAGAAATTGAAGAAACGACTTCAGCGTGTTCGTAGGCACAAAAATCTGAACGAACTTCTCCTTCTTCATGACAACGCAAGACCTCACACAAGTCTTCACACCCGAGAGGAGCTCACAAAACTTCAGTGGACTGTTCTTCCTCATGCACCCTACAGCCCCGATCTCGCACCGTCGGATTTCCATATGTTTGGCCCAATGAAGGACGCAATCCGTGGGAGGCACTACGCGGATGATGAAGAAGTTATTGATGCAATACGACGTTGGCTCCGACATCGACCAGTGGAATGGTACCATGCAGGCATACAGGCCCTCATTTCAAGGTGGCGTAAGGCCGTAGCATTGAATGGGGACTACGTTGAAAAATAGTGTTGTGTAGCTAAAAGATTGGTGAATAACCTGGTGTATTTCAATGCTGAATAAAACAACCCCTGTTTCAGAAAAAAATGTGTTGCATTACTTATTGAACTGCCCTCGTAATTTGCAACAGTTAGTAAGGCAGCAGCTTTGAGACAGAGTTAGCATGTGTTATCTGTTTTATTGAACATTGATTAATTTTAAAATAAATATAAAAGTTTAAACTTACTTTACTTTTCCTTACTCTAATTTTACTCATGATCTGTTTACTTAAAATAACAATAAAATGATAAAAAATGAGCGAATAGTATGGGCGACTGCTGCATTTATAACAGTAGTAAAAATTTATATAACAGTCTCCAAAGCGTACTTCCCACCCTCGGTTCGGAAGGTGTTTTAAAAACACTAGGCTCATTATAGTTACTCAGTAAAATTGACTCATAGTAAATAATATATATAGTGTGTCGCAGAACTGCGTTTATTGAACAGAAACAAGTACTGAAAAGTGAAATTGTTTCTGCATTGAAATGCATCAGACAGAAGAAAATTTGAGAGAAAACACATACTCAACACAGCCCTTTCGTGTTACTTGCTCCTAGCAGTGGCCATATTACCGCTTTTTGAAAATTTCATCGTAATTCAAACTCTCTACTCATATGATGTACGCTGCTAAAGACGGTACACTGAATGTACAGTGACATTTTTTTGTGGTTCGCTGTGTAAGTCGGTAATTATTAAGAGGTAATCCATATTCAAAGCAACACACAACGCTTGGCAACCAAAACTATAAATCAAAGAGGATCTTATAATCCAATGGAAATGACAGTGCCGGCTGCGTTTCTGTTTCCGATAGCTACGACTGGATTCGGGCACCAGCGCAAGTTAGAAAGAGAAAACAGAATAATTTCTCCTCTCTAATTCCTCTCATTCCTGTTACCAATCCCACATTACTTGCTCAACAAGCTCATATATGATACCTCACAACTACGGTTGGGATAGCTTTAAGCAAAAAGAAAAATAAATCATGGGACGTGGGCCCACATACCTCGTTAATTGTTTCAAATAATGCACTTTGTTACTTAACAACAATATTATCATTACAACTTAAAAAAAACTTATTAAAAGAATTAGAATTCTGACAATCGAAACTTGAACAGGCCCAATTCATTAGAAACAATTTTTTTCGACTATTCCACTAAGAACGGGGCTTGGAACCGACAGTATACAGTTCCCAAAAACAGGAAAAGGTCTCACCAACTGGGCGTGACTACACGCAGGATCAACAAACAATTTCACCAGCCAAATTAATTACAATGATAGCCATTAAATGTAATAACAATCTCAAAGCTTAGGTCACCGTTACACAATTGGATAACATACATCCAGATGCAGGAAGGATCACGACTTTTGCCACTAATTGTATCTGCTGGAAGGCGCTTAGCAATGTATAAGCCTTAATAAAAAAAGTCCTTTAAGCAATAAAATACACAATCCCTCAAAACAAACTGGGAAGGTATTAAATTTAAATGTAAATCCCTACCGGACACTCCAACCAAAGATTAAAAATGACCTTCAATAAATACACAGTTGCCTAAAATTGAAAGTAAGCTGAGAGCTACAGCAGACGGCTATCACGGCCGACAAGGAACGAGCAGGCAAGTTTCACAATAAGTGGAGTTAGCTAATGACTGTGGCCCAAGGTAAAGTTCGACAGTCTGTAATGATAAGTAACAGTTCTTAATGCACTGAGAAGTAGTAATAAGAGTGCAAGGTAATAGAGCAGTTAAAGGGGTACAATGGGCTCGGAAAACATGCTTTAAACCTACTGAACTTATTAAATTCACCAAATGGAGCAAATTGCTCCCGCCTAATCGGCGACACTCCGCCGTAGAAAGCATCAAAGGATCACCTTTACTTAATTTGAGCCACCATGTCACTACTGGTAGGAGCACCAGACTAGCGGCCAACCCATACGACTGGACTCGCATTCGGGAGGACGACGGTTCAATCACACGTCCGGCCATCCTGATTCAGGTTTTCCGTGATTCCCCTAAATCGCTCCAGGCAAATGCCGGGATGGTTCCTTTGAATGGGCATGGCCGATTTCCTTCTCCGTCCTTCCCTAATCCGATGAGACCGATGACCTCGCTGTCTGGTCTACTCCCCCAAACAACCCAACCCATACGCAGTGCGACGACCAAAGGTCTCCGCGGCAAAAAGCAAACACGCCTCTCCTCCGGGCTCAAGGAACAGATACGTGCCGTTTGTCGCCAAGGCTACCTTGCCAGTACACATCAAAGGGAACAGTCATCTTCGCAAATAAGGCTACGCACAAGAATCCCTATGAGTAGAAAATATGAATTAACGGCGCAAGCGGCTATCGTTACAGGTGACAAGTCTAACACTCTTTAAAATTACTAATATTCAGAAGCGAAACTATTAGCGTCCGGAGGTACGCATAAAATAGCATCCGAAATTGTGCTAAACGCATTCTCTGAAAATTATTTCGAGCAGTTAGTTCATGAGCCCACGCGAATAGTAAACGGTTGGAAAACACACTTGACCTCTTAGCAACAAATAATCCTGAGTTAATAACGAGCATCAAAACCGATTCAGAGATTAGTGACCACAGAGTTGTCGTAGCGAGATTGAATATTGTAATCCCCAAATCGTCGAAAGCGAAAAATACACCTATTCGAAAAAGCAGATAAAAATTCACTTGACGCCTTCCTAGGAGACAACCTCCACTCATTCCAAATTAATAATTTAAGTGTAGACCAGACATCGGCAGCAATTGAGAGATGTATACCAATTAATGAATAAACGACGGAGCTGATCCTCCTTGGTACACAAACCAGGTTAGAACACTGTTGCAGAAACAACGAAACAAACGTGCCAAATGTAAACAGACGCAAAATCCCCAAGATTGGCGATCTTCTACAGAAGCTCGAAATTTAGTGCGGAATTCAATGTGAGATGCCTATAAGAGTTTCCACAACGAAACTTTGTCTCGAAACCTGGCAGAAAATCCGAAGAGATCTGGTCGTATGTGAAGTATATTAGCGGCAAGAAACAATCAATGCCTTCTCTGTGCGATAGCAATGGTGATACTATCGAAGACAGTGCTGCCAAAGCAAAGTTACTAAACACAGCCTTCCTAAATGCCTTCACAAAAGAAGACGAAGTAAATATTCCAGAATTCGAGTCAAGAACAGCTGCCAACATGAGTGACGTAGAAGTAAATATTCTCGGAATAGTGAAACAACTTACTCGTAAATCACTTAATAAAAGCAAGTCTTCTGATCCAGACTGTATACCAATTAGGTTCCTTTCGGAATATGCTGATGCATTAGCTCCATACTTAACAATCATGTACAATCCGTACCCAAAGACTGGAAAGTTGCACAGGTCACACCAATATTCAAGAAAGGTAGTAGGAGTAGTCCACTAAATTACAGGCCGATATCGTTAACTTCGAAATGCAGCAGGATTTTTGGAACATATATTGTGTTCAAACATTATGAATTACCTCGAAGAAAACGGTGTATTAACATACAGTCAACATGGGTTTAGAAAACATCGTTCCTGTGAAACACAACTAGCTCTTTATTCACAGGAAGTGTTGAGTGACAAGGGATTGCAGATCGATTCCGTATTTCTGGATTTCCGGGAGGCTTTTGACACTGTACCACACAAGCGGCTCGTAGTGAAATTGCGTGCTTGTGGAATATAGTCTCAGTTATGTGACTGACTGGATTTCCTGTCAGAGAGCTCACAGTTCGTAGTAATTGACGGAAAGTCATCGAGTAAAACAGAAGTGATTTCAGGCGTTCCCCAAGGTAGTGTTATAGGCCCTTTGCTGTTCCTTATCTATATAAACGATTTGGGAGACAATCTGAGCAACCGTCTTCGCTTGTTTGCAGATGACGCTGTCGTTTATCGACTAATGAAGTCATCAGAAGATCAAAACAAACTGCAAAACTATTTAGAAAAGATATCTGAATAGTGCGAAAACGGGCAGTTGACCCTAAATAACGGAAAGTGTGAGGTCATCCACATAGTGCTAAAAGGAATTCGTTAAACTTCGGTTACACGATAAATCAGTCTATTCTAAAAGCTGTAAAATCAGCTAAATACCTAGGTATTACAATTACGAACAACTTAAATTGGAAGGAACACATAGAAAATGTTGTGGGGAAATCTAACCAAAGACTGCGTTTTATTGGCAGGACACGTAGAAAATGTAACAGACCTACTAAGGAGACTGCCTACACTACGCTTGTCTGTCGTCTTTTAGAATACTGCTGCGCTGTATGGAATCCTTACCAGATAGAACTGACGGCGTACATCGAAAAAGTTCAAAGAAAGGCAGCACGTTTTGTACTATCGCGAAATATGGGAGAGAGTGTCACAGAAATGAAACAGGATTTGGGCTGGACATCATTAAAAGAAAGGCGTCTTTCGTTGCGACGGAATCTTCTCAAGAAATTCGAATCACTAACTTTCTCCTCCGAATGCGAAAATATTTTATTGACACCGATATAAAATCATTGTCACAAAAAATAAAAAAAAACAACTGCTCTCATGGTCATTATTTGCATAAGATATGTATGCGAAAGTGTTCTTTCCATGGGTTTTTGATCAGTAGTAATAGTAAAGCTGTATTGTAGTAGTAATGAGTGGTTATACAGTGGGACTGTGTGTGTGTGTGCACTGCTTGGATAGCGCTATCTAGTGGTCGGTTTTGAACCACTAGAATAGCAGCAGGTAAACCTGCGAGGAATAGGGCAGTGTGATTCCGACCGTTGTTAGTCGAGCAGCGGTCATGTACCAAATAGTTTTATCTTGTGATTTCGGTTTTACATATCTTAAGGAAAAGAATGACCATGAGAGCAGTAGTTTTTTTATTTTTTGTGACAATGATTTTATATGAGCTGGTCTGCGCCATGTATCGATATATCCAAATGGTTTATAAATGTTAATCGACATTCAGCTATATGGTAATGTACAAATAGTAATGTGTATAGTGCAACTTATGTAAGCCCTCCCTCAAACCTGTCATATTATATCTTCACAGATCCGATGATGACAACTTTAGTGTGTTGAAACTGGATATCCAGTAAACAGTATTTAAGCGATCTTCGCTTTTGAATTATTTCTGCATCAGAACGTTCTGTTTCCCTGTGACACTGCTACATTTCAGTCTCTAATTTTCAGTAAACTTTATAATATAGAAACAACCGTTTCAGCTGTTGAGCTTCTGATTTACCTGCTTCATTAGTTAAAATATCCTATGAAATATTAGCATTTCACTGTCAAAGACCATTACAATAAAATCCTTCCTCGTGTGTGAACGCGTCATACATGATAAAATTCGCAACGTTTCGGCTGCCGTTGGTGGTATCCTTCATCAGGGTCAAATTGTGGTGTTGTGGGGAATGATACCCGCAAAGCTTACTCTTCATAGCCTCTCGCAACCTCGTCGGGATGTTTGGGAAGCATTCTCCTGTGATCGTTTTCGCCTTACGAGCGTTCTCCGTTAGCACCTTAGCATAGCACTCTCAAATAACAATATTACCTTGGTTAGTGATGGTTGGTTCTTCGCCGTTTTCGGCTGTGCTGAAACCGCGTGGTTCCAACGCTTTCTTTGCAGTTCTGCTCTGGGGGATCATAGCTACACTTGTAGCACTTATCCACGGTGATTCATGGGTAACATAATGATCTGGATTAGACTGACACGGCTACAACATTTCCGCTACTCAGAGCGTTTTGAATAGGTCTGAGTAGTCGCTGGTCAGCGGGCGACGATGTTTGTCACAATCAGATGTTGACCAACAAGCTGAAAACAGATTATGAGAGATTTTCAGTTCATCCAGTATCGCCTCTATTTGCTGAATGCCGGTCTTCGGGCGCCAGAGCCTCTTCTTCTCTCAAGATTTCTGATTCATCACGAAGATGGTCTGCCATTTCCTCATATTTTCAACTTCGCCACTTATCTAGCCACTGTGTCCTGTGGCGGTGCGCCGCGGTTGTAGACGTATACTAACTCGTCACTGTTCTTCTACAAAAGCAGGAAACGAATTACCGCACTATACCCCATAAATGGACTGCTTAATCTTATCACGTCTAGCGGTGTACTTTCACAATGTGTCGTTGAGCTTTCAACCTTTGCCGGGTGTACCTACATGTACCTGCAAACAAACAAACAAATTAACTGGGTTACTCTATTTTTAAACTGGTAGTTAAAACTGTATAACTACCACACCACGAAACAGCAGTTGGCTAAAAAAGTACAAACAGATGTTGTGACGAATAAAGATGGGATAAAGAAACTTCCTGGAAGATTAAAACTGTGTGCCGGACCGAGAGCACTTGCCCGCGAAAGGCAAAGGTCCCGAGTTCGAGTCTCGGTCCGGCACACAGTTTTAATCTGCCAGAAAGTTTCTTACCAGCGCACACTCCGCTGCAGAGTCAAAATCTCATTTTGGAAACATTCCCCAGTCTGTGGCTAAGCCACGTCTCCGCAATATCCTTTCTTTCATGAGTGCTAGTTTTGCAAGGTTTGCAGGAGAGCTTCTGTAAAGTTTGGAAGGTAGGAGACGAAGTACTGGCGGAAGTAAAGCTGTGAGGAGGGGTCGTGAGTCGTGCTTGGATAGCTCAGATGTTAGAGCACTCGCCCGCGAAAGGCAAAGGTCCCGAGTTTGAGTCTCGGTCCGGCACACAGTTTTAATCTGCTAGGAAGTTTCACATCAGCGCACACTCCGCTGCAGAGTGAAAATCTCATTCTGGAAAGATGGGATATTTTTAATTCCCCTCTTGTTTTGTCATCTGTCTCCTTAAATTCCTCTTGTTACTTTTAACTATTTACCATCAACATACCTGAATATAATCCGCATCTTCATAAAAGAGAAAGATTGGACCTCAGTTTTAAAGAATATAACAGCAGATCTAATTTTTTGTTTAGTTTTATGTATGTGATTGATTTTCTAATTTATTTTGACTATTCATAGTTAGTAACTTTCATAGGGAGTATCTCTCATAGGGAGAAATCAGTAATTGCTTCGTAACGTAAACTCTGTTGTTGACATATAAACAAATATAAATTCTGCACTGATTATAAACGTTTGGAAGACGAAATGCTAGTAATCTTACAGTATCTATTTGGCTATATTCGAAAACATGTTAGCTCAATTTTTGTTCACGAGACAGTCAGTCCACGGCCGAGATACAGACGAAGAACCTGTGTTGATTGGAACGACAAAAATGATCGACTTAACAGTGAAAGATGCGTTACACCACTAGGCGGTGTGTAAAAACAATGACAGTGACTGTTTCCATACGTACCTGATTATTCTTCAATAACTGTGAACTTTGTGGTTATGTTTTTACTGCTCGTAGATGTTCAACAGTAAACTATTGTAGCAGCATGTGGAGTTTCGCCTGCAGACTATTAACGAGGCTTATCGAAAGTTAAACAATAGGCCATATAACTCTGTATTATTCGGGGGTTGTGCAAAGTGAAATTAAAGTATGGTTAAACGCAATTGTGCACCTGTAGGCTACATTATTTACAGTAGTGTCGGAACCCACAACCAATTTTTCAGCCAGTGGAGCAACGCAGTATGACGACACCGAGGACAACAAACGCAGAAATAAAAGCAGGTGGAACAGACACAAAGTCTCCAAGCTGTATGTCAAGAAGTCTTGCATATAACTGATCTACCGTCGCATCTGGAATTAGCACATCATCAGGGACAACAAGCACTGTGACCTTACTTTTTGTCGTTATTCTGGTATATGAAGAATTAACCTCACATATTTTTCATGGTCCATACGTGTAATTCTCTTGCGAAATAACAACTATAAACGTTCCGGTTGCCTGCCGCAAATAGGCTTCGCTTCGATTTAGTCCTTTAATTAAAACGTCGAGCGTGAACCAAAGGATTTTAAAAATAAAAAAATCAGAAAATTTTACTCCCCTGTGACCCTCTCATCAAGTCTTGAACGGAGACCGGGACGGCTTTTGTGCGCCAGACACCAAGGGGACGGCGTCCGGCAGTGTTTTCATTACCAGTTAAAGGGACACTCGTCAGAAGCGAGATTTCTTTTTCCGCAGCCTGCGTTAATTGTAAATACGCCAGCAAATTGCATTCCGCTTTGCCCCCAGAGATCCGAAGGGTGGCATAAAGTGTTTGAAGAGAGCGCGCCAGGGGGTGGGGTAACTGAAGTGCAGCGCGCGACGCTGGGGTGGAGGTGGAGTAGCGAGCAAAGGGAGCTGGGGAGGGGATGCAGGGGGTGGATAGGAGGGGTTCTGCGGCGCGCATCAGCTGCCAGCTCTTAATTACAGGCAATTAAACCGCCGCCCCCTAACTCTCAGCCAAGATGCGAATGGCTTCTGAGGTCGTTCACCCCACAATTTGCAGCAGCGCGAAGCAATCCGACGTCAGTGAACTTGTTTTGTTTACGCTTCGTGTACTTGTCGGCCAATGACGTTTATGGTATGTGAGTAGCCGAAGACGGATCATTTCCACTCGAGAACAGAAACTTGGTCTTTAAGAAACACTGAAGACCAACCGGAGTGGTTAAATAATGGAGCAACATCCTAGCCAATATTATTAAAACATAAAATAATAAGAACCAAAATCAAACAACAAAGGAAAATAAAGAGTATTAGCAAATCATAATTCTTAAATAAAACCAATAACAAAGGCAATCTACAGCCATGCTCATAAATGAAGAATAATTGCAGAATGCGGTGTCACACAACGTGGCACTACACAAAACTGGCGCTAAATAGCATAGGCACATAGGGAACACACATGACACAGATCTTTAAGTCCACGGTATTGGTGATAAGTTGAGAAAACCGTCCCGAAACACAAGTGCTACAAAACGCCACTGTTTCCTGCGCATGTATCCCGACGTCAATATGGGATATAATCACCGTGCACACGTACACAGTCCGCACAAAGGGTTGGCATACTCTGGATCTGGATCTGGTGGTTCCATTGTTGCTCCAGTGCCTTTCGGAGCTCCTTAAGTGTTGTAGGGATTTGAAGACGTGCATCGATACGTCGACCGAGAGCATCCCAGACGTGCTCGACGGAGTTTAGGTCTGGAGAACAGGCAGGCCACTCCATTCGCCTGACATCTTCTGTTTCAAGGTACTCCTCCACGATGCCACCTCGGTGGGGCCGTGCGTTATCATCCATCAGGAGGAAGGTGGGCCGGCCGCGGTGGCCGTGCGGTTCTGGCGCTGCATTCTAAGTTCTAAGTTCTAGGGGACTTATGACCTAAGATGTTGAGTCCCATAGTGCTCAGAGGCATTTGAACCATTTGAACCATTTGAGGAAGGTGGGACCCACTGCGCCCCTGAAAAGGCGGACATACTGGTGCAAAATGACGTCCCGATACACCTGACCTGTTGCATTTCCTCTGTCAAAGACATGCAGGGGTGTACGTGCACCAATCATAATTCCGCCCCACACCATCAAACCACGATCTCCATACAGGTCCCTTTAAAGGACATTGAGGGGTTGTTATCTGGTTCGTGATTCACGTCAGATGAAACCCGGTGAGAATCACTGTTCAGATTATACCTGGAGTCGTCCGTGAACATAACCTGGGACCACTGTTCCAATGACCATGTACTGTGTTCTTGACACCAGGCTTTACGGGCTCTCCTGTGACCTGGGGTCAGTGGAATGCACCTTGCAGGTCTCTGGCGAATAAACCATAGCTGTTCGGTCGTCTGCAGACAATGTGTCTGGAGACAGCTGTTCCAATGGCTGCGCTAAGGTCCCGAGAAAGGCTACCTACAGTACTCCGTGGCTGTCTGCGGGCTCTAATGGCGAGATATCGGTCATATTGTGGTGTTGTACACTGTGGGCGTCCCGTACTGTAGCGCCTGGACACGATTCCTGTCTGCTGGAATCGTTGCCATAATCTTGAGATCAGACTTTGTGGCACACGGAGGGCCCGTGCTACGACCTACTGTGTTTGACCAGCCTCCAGTCGCCCTACTATTCTACCCCTCATAATGTCATCAATATGTGTTCTTTGAGCCATTTTCAACACACAGTCACCATTAGCACATCTGAAAATGTCAGCACACTTACTCGCTGCACCACACTCTGACATGCACCAACACGTCTCTGCGTATGTGGACTGCTGCCAGCGCCGCCGTGCGACGACAGCAGGTCAGTTGCACTGCATGGTCATACCCCGAGGTGATTTAAACCCGCAAACCGCCCACCAGAGCGATGTTTCACCGTGTATCAGCATTATCCTTAATTTGTGAGCATGAATGTAGCAACCTGATATTTGCAACCATATAAATCTGGAGCATTACAAATGCTGTTGTATTCTGCTTGTACGACCAGATTCCGTAACCTACTCAAGCAGTGGACGTACCTTCACTCTCTGCCATGTCGCACAGCGGACGCCCAGAACACTCTGCATACAGCATATCCAACGAGTTTTGCAGGACATATCAACACCAAGGTCGACATGGGGTTTTCAGTGAAAAGCAAACAAAGCTAATTCAGGACATTAATATTCCCGATTGTTACACCTCTAAAACAATACATTTTTGAAGCACCTTTTATACCATACAATACTTATTTGTGCTGAAAAGTAGTCCCTCCGAATTTCTTATGGGAAAACTCTTAAAGCTATTTAGAGAAAAAAAACGCTACTAGAATCCTACACCTTTATATCTCATGTCTTCATATTTATTTCTGAACATGATTAGCCTGGCAGCGAACACGTTTCTCCCAAAGGGAGACCAGTTCCTTGATAATGTCACTGCAGCACATTTGTTGTCGGACCCACAACCTCACCTCTGTTGAACCGTGTCATCACTGTCAAAGCGAAGTCCTCGAAGGTTTGGAAACAGCTGAAAATCGGATGGGTTCAAGTGAGGACTGTATGGAAGGTGATCGACGATAGTGATCCCAAGGGGTTGCATTGTTACAGAAGTCGCAACGCTCGTGAGTGATCTTGCAATGTCACGGTCGAGGAGAGTGTGCCCCATGTGTAAACAAACTTTTCAAATTCGAAACTCTAATACATCACGCCCTTCCTCACTCACAGACATTGTAACCTTACACGCTACCATGTTACACGCTACAGTTCGGAGCCTTCTAGTGGCAGAGGCCTGTAAATATGTAGACGTGGATAATAAAGTTGTAGAATGTTAATAACGTTTGCCTTACTTAAAAATTTTTAAGAGTTTTCGAATTTCTGTTTCAGCACGCCCTCGCAAAATGGCTAGTGTTCGAATTATTCGTGGATAGGGAAAACCAGTGGCGAGAGGTAACTGAAACACATCTCACCAGCTTTTCAATTCAATAATTTTTACCAACAGCCGTACACTTCAAGAAACAGCAGTTGCTGTCACGCTTTCGTATGAATCAGCTGGACAACTGCTGGGATTCACGAGATCCAGTTATATGGCGCTATACGATGAACCCGTTGATTCTAAAAAAGCGTGTGGGGAATGAAAATGGCAAAATAAATTGTTTAAACTGGTTGCTTTCGGAATAAAATAAAATATTTTAGAAATGATAGAGCGTAACAATCAGTCGTTCTTTCTTTTTGCTTGTTTTATTACGCAAATCCAGATTTCGGCTAGTGCCTAGACATTATCAATGGACTATTTTATAAAACCGAAGCATGTTAGTTCCCTGTTGTTCGGGCATCAGTCACAATTCTTTGGAAGAATTTATAAATTCTTTGAAAGAATTTATAAATTACATAACAGTCGCTGAGTGCACCTACTTCCCTAATCGAAAGTAACCTGATGAAAATAAAATATCTTAAAGGGTACGGGTGTTGGTAAAATTTATTGAATTGAAAAGTACGTGCCAGCTGATGTCCCCTGGTCATAATGGGCCAACAAAAATATGTCACTAATGCCGGGAACGACTACAATCGAATATATCCTCGTCTCACGTGTGTCGAGGAAGAAATCTTGCATTTACGTTGCCCACAAGTGCCAAGGACGAAATACATTTTGCGAGCGGTATCGTCTCGAGAATGGCTCAGATTGTCTCACACAACGAATGTTTGTGGCAGTTAATCAGGGCATGGTATCTGCTTCCACACAGTCGACAAGACACTGAATAAAGTCGAAGGATTCCTACTGCGAGTCTGCGGCCTACACCTCACGACAGTTTGTCATCTGGTGGGTACTGCTCTTCCAGACATCCGCCATGAAATTATTGTTGGGGGACGAACAAACCTGGTCGACCAGCCTAGCCACCCAGTACATCTACTATTTGTGCAGAGACTGAGGTCTAGGGAAAGGGTCGTGAAAATAAACAACACAATGCAGACGAGTCCATCCAAAGCAACAACGGAAAAGATGCAAGCTGTAAACAGTCCTCATTCACCATCATCATGTGAAACCTACCCTCATGGTGAAAGTCATTGTGTGGCGTCCTCTCAGTTGCCTACGCAGTTAAGTCTAAAGATTCAAATGCAACATCGAGACATAAGAACTTCCAGACTACCAATTGCGACTACTACGAACCACCTGTCTCCGTCGTGGACCGGAAAAAGTATACTTGGGTAGCTCCAAAAGCGCTTTGATTGCCCGCTTTTGTTCATGCTTGATGTAATCTTACATGAAGTTGTACCCAGATATCTTCACTTTAAGCAATTTATTTTATACGTCTTTTATTTTATTTTTATTGTTCTTTTATACGACAAAATAAATCAAGTAAAATTATGCCTAAATAATTACAATAGGGATGCTGGCGGCTCGAGTCGCAGAAAACAAGGGTGTGCTGAAAAGTAATGCCTTCGAAATTTTTATGTGAAAATTCTTTATGGTTTTTTAAATAAATCAAACGTTATTACTATTCCAAATCTTTATTCTTCATGTCTACACATTTACAGTCCTCTGCCACTACAAGACCGGCCACTGTGGCCGAGCGGTTATAGGCGCTTCAGTCTGGAACCGCGCGACCGCTACGGGGCCGTTTCGAATCCTGCCTCGGGCATGGATGCGTGTGATGTCCTTAAGTTAGGTTTAAGTAGTTCCACGTTCTAGGGGACTGATGGCCTCAGATGTTAAGTCCCATAGTGCTCAGAGCCATTTGAACCATTTGAGGCCACTACAAGGCTTCAATTTGAAACGTGTAAAATGGCAGTGTGCAACATATGCACGTCGGTGCGTGATAAACAGTGTGCTGTAATCCAGTATCAAACTCCAAGAGTTTGTCCACGCTTGGAGCACTCACGCCTTCAGTATCAAAATGACAGACCACACACGAGAACTGCGATACCTGCAATAATCCGTCGCCTTGGGTTCACTGTCATCGGTAGTCCTCCATACAGTCCCGACTGCGTCGCATCCCAGTTCCATATGTTTCCAAAACTTAAAGAACACTTTCGAGGACTTCGCTTTGATAGTAATGAACCGGTGCATGCAGAGGTAAGGTTGTGGCTCGGTCAACAAAGTCATTCTATGTACAAGCTGGTCCCTCACTGGGAGTATTGCGTTCGTCGCTGAGGTGGCTATGTTGAGGTGTAGGACACGAGGAATAAAGGCGTAGACTGTAAGTAAAGTTTGCTTTATTTAAACAGCTTCAAGAATTTTCACATAAAATATTCGGAGGCTTTACTTTACCCCCCCCCCCCCCCCCCTCCTCCTTTGATTTGACTGTGTCTCTCAAATACAGCTCATTCAAGAGCTCATTTCTTGTAAGCCGAAACCTAGAGAGCTGCGAATGAAGCAGAGAGGTAGATAATTGGGAATAGTCCGGGGGGGGGGGGGGGGGGGGTAACTGCCTGATCCCTAAGGCTTCCTCTAGTTTAATGGAAGTTATTTCTTCATGCTGTAAGAAAAGTTCCGTCGAACTGTGTCTTCTTATAGTCTGTTTTTTCTTATTTTTTCTGTCCTTCCCTCTACAATTCTGCGAAGAACCTCCACATTTCTTATTTTATTAGTCCATTCGACATTCAGCAACCTTCTGTAACAACTTATCTCAAACACCTTGATTGCAGTCTTTTCCTGTTCTCTCACTCGATATCAGCTGACACAAATTTAATTAAATGCAGTCGGAATTAACCTTGTAGGGGGGTGGAGCTCATACACAGATGAAAACAAGAATGTTAATAAGAGTTATGATATACCTAGTAACCATGTCTCTGATTCAATTTAAATACAGTTTTACCACTATTCATCTTACCTCAAATAGTCAATAGCTTGAAAATTTTCTGTAGTCAGTAATTCAGAACGAGCAAAATACGTAAATACATCGCTGCTTAATTCATGAGCTTTTCAAACCTAACCTTCCATGTTAACATCACTCGTGGTTGTTCGAATTGGATGCCAGGTACCACATCAGTGACGAGGAGACTAAGGGTCTTCCAGAACCAGTGTATCTCGCAGTGCTTGTCGCAATATCAACCTCATCGCTGCTGACTGAGAGAGCTCCTAGTGCCTCTGTTCCTGACCATCGCTGGGGTCAGGATCAGCCTACTATGTGTTTTCCAACAATGCAGTACATCCCATTGGATCATTGTGCATCACAGTCATCTTCCGGGGTGATACCAAGGACGCTCTAGCTATGCAGGGGAATATTCCCATGTTAAGGCGGCGCCTGCTGACCGCCATGCGGCAGCACGCAGCACTTCAGCCAAATTGTTTGTATAGTGGTCTTGGCGACCATCCAGCCGAGCTAACAACTCAGCGGAATTCCAGCACGTCACTGGCAGAAGTCACTGACCGAGACTGACGAGCAGACACATATATGTAAATCTAAACGAAAAAACATTAACGCGCTAATTATGTTTTATTAGCGCCGAAAGAAGCTCTACAAGTCCAGAACACAAGCCTGACAACGTAGAGGTGCCTCTGATTGGCACCATATAGACCTGGGAGTACCAGGTTTGAGTTGGACACCAGCTTTTATCCAACTCTCACCTACATTTGGGTACTGTGTACTAGCTTTTGATGTTGAAAGTATTTACTGTCATCTATTTTTAACTAATGCAAGAAGTTATACACACACACACACACACACACACACACACACACACACACACACACAGGATGGCGGTTATCGCTGAAACAACCGCTTTTGAGTTACACCAGTTCTTTCCGTCTCCACTTCAACCTGACTGCTAAAACCGCTCAAAATAATCAGATTATCTCTGTCACCTCCAGTAACAAATGCAAACTTCGGACAAGGATTGAAATAATCCGATGAGGACGAAGGAATAGGAGATAGCGATCGAAATGTGGTTGAGGCTGCAGCAGAAATCTGTGTGAATGCCTCCAGCAAAGACGGCCAAGATAAAGGAGATGGGCGTATTGACAGTTAGAGCGGAAGGTCAGAAATGCATCGTCATTTTCGGATAGTATCAACTTTACACCTTGAAGCGACCACGAAATTAAAGGTTCAGCTATTATCCATAGTATGTCAGTAAAAGTGTGAGTATATCAGTCTAAGTTACTTTCTCTTCCACGGATAATTGTGGATGTTTCTCTGCTTATATGATGTCACAGTTTTATTGTTTCTCCTCCAGTTTTTAATTTTTTACAGGTACCCGAAGAACACAGAGAGAAACTACTATTCAGACCAGATGATGGCAAGTCTCACACCCTGCATGTACACGTGGACCGTGAAAATATGTCACGCCACACAGCAACAGGTACACTATTTCTGAGCAATGCTGTGCCGATTCTTATGACACGTGTTTTTTGCTAGTTTCTACCTGTTGGCGTTGTTATTAAAATAGAGATGGTCACTTTTATCACTTTCTTTCATAATACAATATTTCATCGCAACGCAAATTTTACTATTAAACATTACCCACTTTGAAAAAACAGGTTTGTTACGTTACGAGTATGTAGGGGTATTATTCGTCCACTTAGTAGTGGTACTGAGGAAAGCTGAATTTCCCTGCTAGGGTGGGAGTGAGTCGGCTATAAGAGGATGTCACGCCGAAGCCCCGGATGTGTCCAGGTGCAGAGACGAGCAGCGTCACTGGAAACGGGTAATTCTCAACACTGGGCATTCGAATGGGTGTCGCTTGCATTGCCTTTGTGCACGAGGCAGTGTTTCAGGAAATAGCGGAGTGACAGACAATCTTAAAGATGGGTAAGTTACAGCTCTTTGTGATTCGACAATGACTCACGATCAGATATTAATGCAAATCTGAATCTCAGATAAAAAATGTCAGAAAAAAGAGGCACATCCAGTGACACAACAAAGTATTTCAGTAGCTTTCAATCTGTAAAGGTTAATATTTCACTATGAATAAACATTTACACAATGAACCTCTGGATTAACAAAATTTAATCACTTCATACGATTTCAACGAAGATACCTCAGATGATAGCATTTCACTATAGCTATCATCCCTGAAAGCTACATATATGTATTTATTTTATTTATTTATTTCTGACATGTTTTATACATTTTTGTTATGCAACTGTTCATCTGATTATTGAATTTATCACATTTACATAGAAAATGAGCACAGCATCACTACTTCATACTTTGCCATACTCTCGTATTCATTTAACTAACATTTCACTATTTTGCGAGTAACGTTATTTACGTGTTTATTACAAGTTTATTAAAAGCTGTGCTAATTTAAAGTTGGTCAGTCGCATTAGCTAGTGGAAACCACAATTAAAACGAAAAGGCACTTCTATTAAGAATGCAAAAATAATCTGTAGTCATTTAATGTGAGCATATTTGTGCTTTTTTTTTTAACTAACTATTACTTATATTTGTAAACGATGTGAATCTAACTGAATGTTTATAACATTTCCTTCATTTAAATATTGTTATAATATACTGGTTTATGAACCATGGACCTTGCCGTTGGTGGGGAGGCTTGCGTGCCTCAGCGATACAGATAGCCGTACCGTAGGTGCAACCACAACGGAGGGGTATCTGTTGAGAGGCCAGACAAACGTGTGGTTCCTGAAGAGGGGCAGCAGCCTTTTCAGTAGTTGCAAGGGCAACAGTCTGGATGATTGACTGATGTGGCCTTGTAACAATAACCAAAACGGCCTTGCTGTGCTGGTACTGCGAACGGCTGAAAGCAAGGGGAAACTACAGCCGTAATTTATCCCGAGGGCATGCAGCTTTACTGTATGATTAAATGATGATGGCGTCCTTTTGGGTAAAATATTCCGGAGGTAAAATAGTCCCCCATTCGGATCTCCGGGCGGGGACTACTCAAGAGGATGTCGTTATCAGGAGAAAGAAAACTGGCGTTCTACGGATCGGAGCGTGGAATGTCAGATCCCTTAATTGGGCAGGTAGGTTAGAAAATTTAGAAAGGGAAATGGATAGGTTGAAGTTAGATATAGTGGGAATTAGTGAAGTTCGGTGGCAGGAGGAACAAGACTTCTGGTCAGGTGACTACAGGGTTATAAACACAAAATCAAATAGGGGTAAAGCATGAGTAGGTTTAATAATGAATAGGAAAATAGGAATGCGGGTGAGCTACTACAAACAGCATAGTGAACGCATTATTGTGGCCAAGATAGATACGAAGCCCACACCTAATACAGTAGTACAAGTTTATATGTCAACTAGCTCTGCAGATGACGAAGATATTGAAGAAATGTATGATGAAATAAAAGAAATTATTCAGATTGTGAAGGGAGATGAAAATTTAATAGTCATGGGTTGACTGGAATTCGAGTGTAGGAACAGGGAGAGAAGGAAACATAGTAGGTGAATATGGATTGGGGCTAAGAAATGAAAGAGGAAGCCGCTTGGTAGAATTTTGCACAGAGCACAACATAATCATAGCTAACACTTGGTTTAAGAATCATGAAAGAAGGTTGTATACATGGAAGAACCCTGGAGATACTAAAAGGTATCAGATAGATTATATAATGGTAAGACAGAGATTTAGGAACCAGGTTTTAAATTGTAAGACATTTCCAGGGGCAGATGTGGACTCTGACCACAATCTAATGGTTATGACCTGTAGATTAAAACAGAAGAAACTGCAAAAAGGTGGGAATTTAAGGAGATGGGACCTGGATAAACTGAAAGAACCAGAGATTGCACAGAGTTTCAGGGAGATCATAAGGGAACAATAGACAGGAATGGGGGAAAGAAATACAGTAGCAAAAGAATGGGTAGCTTTGAGGGATGAAGTAGCGAAGGCAGCAGAGGATCAAGTAGGCAAAAAGACGAGGCCTAGTAGAAATCCTTGGGTAACAGAAGAAATATTGAATTTAATTGATGAAAGGAGAAAATATAAAAATGCAGTAAATGAAGCAGGCATAAAGGAATACAAACGTCTCAAAAATGAGATCAACAGGAAGTGCAATATGGCTAAGCAGGGATGGCTAGAGGACAAATGTAAGGATGTAGAGGCCTATCTCACTAGGGGTAAGATAGATACTGCCTACAGGAAAATTAAAGAGACCTTTGGAGATAAGAGAACGACTTGTATGAATATCAAGAGCTCGGATGGAAACCCAGTTCTAAGCAAAGAAGGGAAAGCAGAAAGGTGGAAGGAGTATATAGAGGATCTATACAAGGGCGATGTACTTGAGGACAATATTATGGAAATGGAAGAGGATGTAGATGAAGATGAAATGGGAGATATGATACTGCGTGAAGAGTTTGACAGTGCACTGAAAGACCTGAGTCGAAACAAGGCCCCCGGAGTAGACAACATTCCATTGGAACTACTGACGGCCTTGGGAGAGCCAGTCCTGACAAAACTCTACCATCTGGTGAGCAAGATGTATGAAACAGGCGAAATACCCTCAGACTTCAAGAAGAATATAATAATTCCAATCCCAAAGAAAGCAGGTGTTGACAGATGTGAAAATTACCGAACTATCAGTTTAATAAGTCACAGATGCAAAATACTAACACGAATTCTCTACAGACGAATGGAAAAACTGGTAGAAGCGGACCTCGGGAAAGATCAGTTTGGATTCCGCAGAAATGTTGGAACACGTGAGGCAATACTGACCTTACGACTTATCTTAGAAGAAAGATTAAGGAAAGGCAAACCCACAATTCTAGCATTTGTAGACTTAGAGAAAGCTTTTGACAATGTTGACTGGAATACTCCCTTTCAAATTCTAAAGGTGGCAGGGGTAAAATACAGGGAGCGAAAGGCTATTTACAATTTGTACAGAAACCAGTTGGCAGTTATAAGAGTCGAGGGACATGAAAGGGAAGCAGTGGTTGGGAAGGGAGTAAGACAGGGTTGTAGCCTCTCCCCGATGTTGTTCAATCTGTATATTGAGCAAGCAGTAAAGGAAACAAAAGAAGAATTCGGAGTAGGTATTAAAATTCATGGAGAAGAAATAAAAATTTTGAGGTTCGCCGATGACATTGTAATTCTGTCAGAGACAGCAAAGGACTTGGAAGAGCAGTTGAATGGAATGGACAGTGTCTTGAAAGGAGGATATAAGATGAACATCAACAAAAGCAAAACAAGGACAATGGAATGTAGTCGAATTAAGTCGGGTGATGCTGAGGGAATTAGATTAGGAAATGAGACACTTAAAGTAGTAAAGGAGTTTTGCTATTTGGGGAGCAAAATAACTGATGATGGTCGAAGTAGAGAGGATATAAAATGTAGACTGGCAATGGCAAGGAAAGCGTTTCTGAAGAAGAGAAATTTGTTAACATTGAGTATAGATTTAAGTGTCAGGAAGTCATTTCTGAAAGTATTTGTATGGAGTGTAGCCATGTATGGAAGTGAAACATGGACGATAAATAGTTTGGACAAGAAGAGTAGAAGCTTTCGAAATGTGGTGCTACAGAAGAATGCTGAAGATTGGATGGGTAGATCACATAACTAATAAGGAAGTATTGAATAGGATTGGGGAGAAGAGAAGTTTGAGGCGCAACTTGACCATAAGAAGGGATCGGTTGGTAGGACATGTTCTGAGGCATCAAGGAATCACCAATTTAGTATTGGAGGGCAGCGTAGAGGGTAAAAATCGTAGAGGGAGACCAAGAGATGAATACAGTAAGCAGATTCAGAAGGATGTAGGTTGCAGTAGGTACTGGGAGATGAAAAAACTTGCACAGGATAGAGTAGCATGGAGAGCTGCATCAAACCAGTCTCAGGACTGAAGACCACAACAACAACATACTGGTTTAGTTCAAGAAAGTGCTTAAGGTGATTCAAACCACGTCTGTAGCACATAAGAACTACGTATTTTTGGTGCAGATGGCCATCAGCCAATGGCAATGCAGACAGTAGCCAACAGTACGAGTGTCAAGTGGAGACTGGGACTTCTCGAGTGAAGAGCTCAAAGGAGCGATTTTGGACACTTACGTGAGTTCTGAAAGAAGGCAGACCTTTCTAGAAGAACCGGAACCATTCCGTCGTCTAAGTAATTGTATCTGAGCTGTGAAAGGCCGATACCATTCTTTAACTTTTGAGGGAGCTTTATATTGCGAAAGGTGTGAATGTACTCCAGAACAGGATTCTATTTCCGCTAGTATTACGGAACTGAGAATAGACAGAGTACGAGTTACTATTCCGTGCATTGTGTGTGTTAATTTGTGAATCATCATTTTAGACTCTTTAACTGTTTTGAGGTGGTGAAAATGGTTCAAATGGCTCTGAACAGTATGGGACTAAACATCTGTGGTCATCAGTCCCCTAGAACTTAAAACTACTTAAACCTAACCTAAGGACATCACACACATCCATGCCCGAGGCAGGATTCAAACCTGCGACCGTAGCAGTCGCGCGGTTCCGGACTGAGCGCCTAGAACCGCGAGACCACCGCGGCCGGCTGACGTGGTGAACATTGCCTATATTGTGATTATGAAATGCACTTAATTTTTGCTTAACTTCGATGACTATATAGTTTGGGAATCAGTTCTCTTAACGCTCTCAACGTAACTTTACTCCATTTGATAATGGCATTTTCTGTCTGTATTTCTAGCGAATGTCGTAGGAGTACTTCTTGTTTATTTGAGATGACCTTTCTTGAATAAACACTACTCAAAGCATATCTCTTCGCTGTACATCAATTACACACTTTAGAATAGAACTCTCGTTATTAAATTCTTCATTGAACTTTTACTTTGTATTTCTGCATATTTTATTAACTCGTAACTCTAGGCAATGCACAATTTGACTGAAGAATCACAGCTACGTTTCTTACACTGGAGCGCCAAAGAAACTGGTACAGGCATGCGTACTCAAATACAGAGATATGAAAACAGGCAGAATGCGGCGCTGCGGTCGACAACGCCAATACAAGACAACAAGTGTCTGGCGCAGTTGTTAGATCGGTTACTGTTGCTACAGTGGCAGGTTATCAAGCTTTAAATGTCCGCCCCCTGTAGCTGAGTGGCCAGAGCGACAGAATGTCAATCCTAAGGGCTCGGGTTCGATTCCCGGCTGGTCGGATATTTTCTCCGCTCAGGGACTGGGTGTTGTGTTGTCCTAATCATCATCACTTCATCCCCATCGATGCGCAAGTCGCTGAAGTGGCCCCACATCGAAAGACTTGCACCAGGCGAACGGTCTACCCGACGGGAGGCCCTAGTCACACGAAGATTTAAATGAGTTTGAACGTAGTGTTATAGTCGACGCACGAGCGATGGGACACGGCATCTCCGAGATAGCGATGAAGCGGGCATTCTCCAGTATGACCATTTCACGAGTGTACCGTGAATATCACGAATCCGGTAAAATTTCAAATATCCGACATCTCTGCGGCCGGGAAAAAATCCTGCAAGAACGGGACCAACGACGATTGAAGAGAATCGTTCAAGATGATAGAAGTGAAACCCTTCCGCAAATTGCTACAGATTTCAATAATCGGCCATCAACAAGTGTCAGCGTGCGAAACATTCAGCGGAACATCATCGATATGGTCTTTCGGAGCCGAAGGCCCACTCCTGTACCCTTGATGACTGCACGACACAAAGCTTTACGCCTCGCCTGGGCCCGTCAACACCGACATTGGACTGTTGATGACTGGAAACATGTTACCTGGTCTGACGAGTTTCGTTTCAAATTGTATCGAGTGGATGGACGTGTACGGGTATGGAGACAACCTCGTGAATCCATGGTCCCTAAATGTCAGCAGGGAACTGTTCAAGCTGGTGGAGGTTCTGTAATGGTGTGGGGTGTTTGCAGTTGGAGTGATGCGGGACCCCTGATACCTCTAGATACGACTCTTATAAGTGACACTACGTAAGAATCCTGTGTGACCACCTACATCCATTCATGTCCGTTGTGCATTCCGACGGACTTGGGCAATTCCAGCAGGACAATGCGACACCCCACACTTACAGAAATGCTACAGAGCGGCTCCACGACACTCTTCTGAGTTTAAACACTTTCGGTAGCCACCAAAATCCCCAGACATGAACATTATTGAGCATATGTGGGAAGTATGAAGGCTTTCACGACCGGATGACATATCTTCTGGTAAACCTTGCGGGATATAAGGTCGTGGTCCATGAAACTGAGCTGAAGAGTTTCATGGACCACGACCTTACATCCCGCAAGGTTTACCAGAAGATATATGTGGGAAGCTTTGCAACGTGCTGTTCAGAAGAGATCTCCACCTCCTCCTACTCCTACGGATTTATGGACAGCCCTGCAGGATTCATGGTATCAGTTCCCTCCATCACTCCTTCAGACATTAGTCGAGTCTATGCCACGTCGTGTGCGGTACTTCTGTGTGCTCGCGGAGAATCTATACTATTTGGCTCTTCAATGTATTTGCATCGAATTAGCTGCACGACACAAAAGCTGATGGGAGCTGCTCGACCCTATGACTACATCCAGCTGTTGTTTTTAAAGGGACCACACCCTGTCTATCTAACCCATGTTAATTTAGGCAAATGTTTGACCCATTTCTGAAAAACTATTTGATGCAGGACCTTAATATTTTTACTGTATGTTACATGAGTCAACTGTACTTAATTCTACTTTATCCATTTTATAGTTTCTAAGAAATACTTTTTTAAGTTTATTAACAAAAAATATTAAGTTTTTACTGCAGAAAATATTTTTTGTGAACTTCCTAATGGGGTTATGTTAATGAATGTAGTACCTGAGGTGGCTTTTTATGTTATGCAGAGTCTCTGAAAATTTCATTCATTTATCTATGATAGTTTCTGATATAAGGGGGCACATGTACCGAAAATTTTAGTTTGTGGGAAATTGACTTTAAAGAAAAAACTTTTGAAATTTGTTACTTGCAGTTAATTAAAACTGCTGTATATGATGGCCCTTCTTTGGCCTCTAGCAGGTTTTCCACCTTCTTTTCAACCTTTCTGGATGTCTGTCTTGCTTTCTTGGCCATTTTAGATGCAGTCCTGTCTGCATCGGCTACCCTCATTTTATCGCATTGTTGCATACCAATGATCATATTTTCACCAGGATTAATTCTCAGCTTTTTCAGTATCCAGCAGTTTCCAATATCACCACAAGTGAATGTAATAACAGCATCATGAACCCCTAGTTTAATTCTATGCATGCCTACAAATACAGTGTTAGGAAGGCAGTTCCAAATTATGCTGTTGAAACATTCATTTGGGTTCTGTGTCTGCGCATGCAGACATTTCCTTAGAAGGTCAGGATGCGCCATGTCTCTGAAAATAGGTTTAATTGCTGTAATAACAGCAGCAGGAAGAGAATGCTGGTGAGAATAAGATTCTCCAGTTGCCTGAGCCCTATTGTATTTGCACCACGAATTTTCTCCTGATGGACACAATCCATGACATGGGTTATCATCAGTAGATGACTTGTGGAAGATTTTGGCCCAAACATCTCTGTTCATTGCCTCCCAATTTTGTTTATTTCTCCTAATTGCCTGTCCATAGTATATCTGCAAAATCTCTGTTTGAGTTTTAGTTAACCAACCCTGTCCAGTCAACAGTTTTCCATCTTCTAATTTTTTTCGTCTCAACAGTTAGTTTCCTCAGCCTTGTTCCCAAACGTTTTTGAACATGGCCTACACATTCTATTTTGCTAATAATGGCATCTCCATATGACTTAGAATTCACCACATTGTTGTATGCCTTACTGTCACCATCGCCCAAATATTTGGTGTACCGTACGCCTCTTGTTTCTATGGAGCGATGACATATTTGTTGTACTCCATGAAATTCCATACCACCACATGTTCCTCTAAAATTAGCCACACAGTTGTGTCCTTTATGTTCATTGACTTTAAACATTCACAATGTTTAGACATTATCTCCACATCTAAAACTTTACTGGTGTCTACACTCGTGGCAGTCACTACTCCATTCAGAGAAGTATGTCCTCTTTTCTGCCAACTTCCATCATGTGCAACTGCAATATCCGAACATCCATCATTTTCTTCCACTGTTTCCCTAGCAGCCAGTTTCATGCTTTCCTCACTGACCTCACATACAGTTTTCTCTAATATTGTAGTCAGTTTTTCAAATTTATTTGGTGGTTCATGTAAGTTCATCACTGAACGAAAGGTTCTCCCTGCAGCCAATGGATCGTAAGGCATAAAGTAATCTAGTATTGATTTCATAAGAGCCACTTGCATCTGGGTTTGAGGAACTCATAAATGAAATCACAGGTAAGCATTTAGTGGAAATTAAATCCAACGAAATAGCCAGGCCTTTTCTCCCACTGGCACTCTCACAAATTTTCACACTCTGTGAAGAAATACACTGTCTACATTGTACATATTTAGAAATTACATCTGACAATATTCTCAAATTTGTAATAATGTTACTGCACCCCTTGTCACTTACAGTAAATTCATTGTAACTCTCTTGAAATGGTGAGAGCTTCTTTGGCGATGCACTTGTTGAAGAACTACAATTAGGAATATCGTTGCCAGACCACATAACCTCTTGTGCAGAAAGCTTTCTAAACTTGTTTCCTCTAAATTGCCGTTTCTTGAAAATGCCTTTACATGTCGTCATCTTCGATAAAAACAACAAAACACACGTAAACAAGCACTGCAAACATAAGTATAAGAACTACTCGCAATCACACTTGAACAAAACTAACCGCATCTTTAAAAGCGTGTTGTTCACAAACAGCAGAAACAAAAGAATACCGAACGTTGCATTCCAAGGATAGCCAACACACTCAGGAGTAAAAAAAATCCCTAACGTGCAATGTAGGGGATATAAAGATCTAAAATATATGCAGAAAAGTGGGTGACAGAAAAGTGGGCGTGGCACATAAACACACATGGTGGGAAAATGCTCTTTAAATGCTCGAAACAATTTTTCTGTTTTTCAGCAAAATCCTTTTCAGAGTACTTCAATAAAACCTTAATCTATCGAAACACGATGAAAACCGAAAATCGATTCTTTTTCGTCCTGAACCACGATGTGGTCACCTTAAAACAGAGCCGTGCATAGCCCTAGTACCTAAGGTGCGAGCAGTAACAGGCAAAGTCGCAATTGGTTTGCTCGTATGCACTGCTGTTTAGAAGAGCAACTGCACTCAGCAGTAGCGCACAGGCACCGTCGCAGGTTTTATTTAAAAATCAGAAATTTTATCACTGTTGCTAAGGCAAATTGATATGACGTTTATTTACAAGGTTACAACTACATTACTGTCCATTAAAATTGCTACACGAAGAAGAAATGCAGATGATTAACGGGTATTCATTGGACAAATATATTATACTAGAACTGACATGTGATTACATTGTCACGCAATTTGGGTGCATAGATCCTGAGAAATCACTACCCAGAACAACCACCTCTGGCAGTAATAAAGGCCTTAATACGCCTGGGCATCGAGTCGAACAGAGCTTGGGTGGCGTGTACAGGTACAGCTGCCCATGCAACTTAAATACGATACCACAGTTCATCAAGAGTGGGGACTGGCGTATTGTGAAGAGCCAGTTGTTCGGCCACCATTGACCAGACGTTTTCAATTGGTGAGAGATCTGGAGAATGTGCTGGCCAGGGCAGCAGTCGAACATTTTCTGTATCTTGCAAACGTCCCCATCTGTTGACTCAGGGATCGAGACGTGGCTGCACGATCCGTTACAGCTACGCGCTTGAGATGCCTGTCATCTCTACTGCTAGTGATACGAGGCCGTTGGGATCCAGCACGGCGTTCCGTATTACCTTACTGAACCCACCGATTCTAAGAGTCATTGGATCTCGACCGACGCGATCAGCAATGTCGCGATACGATGAACTGCAATCGCGATAGGCTACAATACGACCTTTATCAAAGTCGGAAACGTGATGGTACGCATTTCTGCTCCTTATAAGAGGCATCACAACAACGTTTCACCAGGCAACTGCTGTTTTGTGTATGAGAAATCGGTTGGAAACTTTCCTCATGTCAGCACGTTGTAGGTGTCGCCACCGTCACCAACCTTGTGTGAATGCTCTGAAAAGCTAATCATTTGCACATCACAGCATCTTCTTCCTGTCGGTTCAATTTCGCGTCTGTAGCACGTCATCTTCGTGGTGCAGCAATTTTAATGGCCAGTAATGTAAAAAGATTATGAAAGCTTTTATAAGAGGGACCAAATAAATATTGATAAATACCGGTTGTACAAAACTAAAATAGTGGTGTCGGTTTTAACCGGTCAGTTTTTCCCATCCCCAACATACACACACACGACTTGGAAGCCGTCTGCCGGCGCGGCAGAGGGCGCCCGCAGAGGCGGCGACTTTTGCCGCTCGTTACCCGCTGCCGCGCGCCTGCCGGCAGCAAGTGGTGCGCGGCGGGCTGCCTAACGAGATCCAGAGATACAGCCCTGCTCTCCACGGCTCTCGGCTTTCCGCCCCCGCTTGCCGGCTTGCCGCGACCGCCGCCGGCGACCCGAGCGCCGCCCAGCCCGGCCGGCTGCCTCCTAATTGGTGTCATCTTCGCGCCCGCCGACAGCTCTCGTGGCCACCGGGCCTGAAAACGAGCTCCAGCGACAACCAATTTGGAACGCGCGTTATTAATTTCCTGCCCCGCTGCGGAATTTCCGGTTTCGAGTGCGGCAGGCGTGACGACCGAGCTTCTTCTCACAGGAATTGGTCCTTTTTGTCGTATATCGGGAAAAGCAATTTATCATCTTTTTTATAATTTTTTCGACTTCTTTGACACTTTTTTCTTTTCTCTGCTCATGTCATGATCTTTGCAGCGTAGTAAATCCCAGGGAATCTGTGTTGCATAATCGAATCTTTCGCTCTACTACATAGACGTAAGAGTCTTCCTCCATGCACCACACATATCGCTTTACTGATATTTACTAATTCTTCAGAATACATCTACATCTACATCTACATCCATACTCCGCAAGCCACCTGACAGGGCGTGGCAGAGGGTACTCTGAGTACGTCTATCGGTTCTCCCTTCTATTCCAGTCTCATATTGTTCGTGGAAAGAAAGATTGTCGGTATGCCTCTGTGTGGGCTCTAATCTCTCTGATTTTATCCTAATGGTCTCTTAGCGAGATATGCATAGGAGGGAGCAATATACTACTTGACTCCTCGGTGAAGTTATGTTCTTGAAACTTCAACAAAAGTCCGTACCGAGCTACTGAGCGTCTCTGCTGCAGAGTCTTCCACTGGATTTTATCTATCATCTCCGTAACGCCTTCGCGATTACTAAATGATCCTGTAACGAAGCGCGCTGCTCTCCGTTGGATCTTCCCTATCTCTTCTATCAAACCTATCTGGTACGGATCCCACACCGGTGAGCAGTATTCAAGGAGTGGGCGAACAAGTGTACTACAACCTACTTCCTTTGTTTTCGGATTGCATTTCCTTAGGATTCTTCCAATGATTCTCAGTCTGGCATCTGCTTTACCGACGATCAACTTTATATGAGCATTCCACTTTAAATCATTTCTAATGCCTACTCCCAGATAATGTATGGAATTAACAGTTTCCAGTTGCTGACCTGTTATATTGTAGCTAAAAGATAAAGGATCTTTCTTTCTATGTATTCACAGCACATTACACTTGTCTACATTGAGATTCAGTTGCCATTCCCTGCACCATCCGTCAATTCGTTGCAGATCCTCCTGCAATTCGGTACAATTTTCCATTGTTACCTCTCGATATACTACAGCATCATACGCAAAAAGCCTCAGTGGACTTCCGATGTTATTCACAATGTCATTTATGTATATTGTGAACAGTAACGGTCCTACGACACTCCCATGCGGCACACCTGAAATCACTCTTACTTCGGAAGACTTCTCTCCATTGAGAATGACATGCTGCGTTCTGTTATTTAGCAACTCTTCAATCCAATCACACAATTTGTCTCATAATCCATATGCTCTTACTCTGTTCATTAAACGACTGTGGGGAGCTGTATCAAACGCCTTGCGGAATTCAAGAAACACGGCATCTGCCTGGGAACTCGTGTCTATGGCCCACTGAGTCTCGTGAACGAATAGGGCGAGCTGGGTTTCACACGATCGTCTTTCAAATCCATGCTGATTCCTACAAAGTAGATTTCTAGTCCCCAGAAAAGTCATTATACTCGAACATAATACGTGTTCCAAATTTCTACAACTCATCGACATTAGAGATATAGGTCTATAGTTCTCCACATCTGTTCGACGTCCCTTCTTGAAAACGGGTAGGGAGCAATATACTGCTTGGCTCCTCTTATCTGAGAAGCTAAAATAGGCCATACAATTCACATTTTTGTGGATAGTAACAAATGTATGCACTCCGCCTTCAAGCCACAAGTGGCCCAACGTGGCCATCCGACCGCCGCGTCATCCTCAGAGAAGGATGCGGATAGGAGGGGCGTGTGGTCAGCACACCACTCTCCCAGTCGTCATGATGGTTTTCTGTGACCGGAGCCGCTACTGTTCGGTCGAGCAGCTCCTCAATTGGCATCAAGAGGCTGAGTGCACCCCGAAAAATGGCAACAGCGCATGGCGGCCCGGATGGTCACCAATCCACTTCGTTGATCTGACGGTAACCGGTGTATCCACTGCGGCAAGGCTGTTGCTAATAAATGTGTACATTAATTATTTATACCTGTGTGCTGATGATTGGCACATCCCCGAATTATCCCTTCCTCGACCCACGCTGGGTGAGTCTTCGAGAGTCGTAAAGGGAAGGAGTGTGCAGGCAGTGTGAAGTCCAGTAGTGGAGGGTGGTGCGGCAACACAGTGATGTCCCAGTATACGACGAGTGCTGGCCTTTTAGAGTAATTGCCTGGAAAATAGCTCTGCTTTGGGTTTTGGACTATGACATTGCTTACATGGATTGGTGGCATTGTCTGCACGTGGAGATGCTTTATAATTGTGAAATGAGCTTCCTTTTGGGAGTAATACGATACAATACCGGTAGCCAGCAAAGGATTGACTTGGTATGTTAACTTGAACACTTTGTGGTGTCACAAGTCTTATGCCTGTCCCACCCCTCATTAAATCGACCAAGACTTAAACGAATAATTGTAAGGACAGTTATTATTATTATGTTCTTTAAGTTTGTTTTCGGGTTTTCAGAAATACTGTGGGAAGAAAGTTTATTTATGTTGCAGATAACGTGGAAGACGTTGCCCAACGATCACCACGGAAGTTCGACTTAGCGGCAAGTGGGCAAGGAATAAAACGAATGCTGCAAACTACCGCGAGCCATGGAAGAGCCAGGGCCGCGAGGACGTCGAGCTTCCTTGGCCGTTGTTGGACAACGTCAAAGGAAGAGATATTCTGCTTTCTCTTTGTAAACAGATCTATCGAGTCGTAAAAGGTTCATGTAAAATGTATAGGTGGGACCCGATGCCTGTAATACTTCCACAGTTATAAAAAAGTTGTTAAACGGCAAAACCAATAGTTCATCATTTATATAGATAAAAAGTAGTAAAGATATAGGAAAGGAAGAGTTGCGGCGTCAGAACGAAAACTGATACATCGCTCAGCAACGAAGAAGGACGTAAACAGCGGGCGTTACGTGGTGAAAACAAATTAACTGATAAAATAGTAAGTTTGTAATTAAGCATAAACACACGTAACACTGCAACTTCTATATCAAATACTTTTGCTGTGTTGATAAACGTCCAGCATTGGGTGGCTTAAGTTGTTGCTGTGTTAGAAGTACACAAATTATTAACAATATGAATCTTAGTGTCGTGGGGTGGTGGTATCAAGTAACTGACAATATGTGATGTTTTTCATGGTTCAAATGGCTCTGAGCACTATGGGACTTAACATCTGAGGTCATCAGCCCCTAGAACTTAGAACTACTTAAACCTAACTAACCTAAGGACATCACACACATCCATGCCCGAGGCAGGACTCGAACTTAATAAGAAATGGTAATACCACAAAAATACTGATGAATTCCTCTCGGGTTATTAGTCGAGTTATGCCGTCATCTTGTCGCAACGTTTCGACGAGTTTCGTACCCATCATCTTCTGGCGAAGTGTCGCGATGCTGTCTGTCTCTTTGCACTTGAATTCCTCTTCTTGAGGAAGGTAAGGAGGAGCCTGTTGCCAGTAGACACTTACTTCACTTTGGATGGATTGAATGCATGCTGGGACGTTTGGGAATAGCTGGGATGGATTTGCGTGGTTAGGTAGACTGATGATTGCCGGTCAGAGACGGGCGATTGGTTGAATGGATACTGGCGATGCGTCAGCGGACCCTGGCGCACACCTCGCTGACTACGTCTGGTGGAACAGCCGCGTCATCAACCACCCCGGATTCGCCGGAGCCCGGGGGGTGGCAAGGATGCAACGGCCGCCGTTGTGTCCACCTTCTTGGTGATCTTGCGTCTCCGTCTTGTCTTCCCACCGCAAGTCCAGTTCTTGATAGAACTGCAGCCTCGGTAATTCCCTGCGTGAGCACCGTCACAGCGGGCGCAGCAGCGTGTGGCTTCCTTCTGCGACCGAACCGCCGAATCTTTCCATCAGTAAATGGGGTATGTTCTCAAGTGACTCCGATGTTTTAACCCCTCCACTGACAGAATGACCCGCTTCCTACTTCCGTATGTATAAAGCCAATACGGACTTGTAGCTGTCACGCCTTTGCGCTTACTGCTACGTATTTTAACTGTAAATAGCTCAGCCCTAATGGTAAGAGTTAGTAGTGAATTCTGGCGTTATTAATCTTTGAAGACAGCACAGCTGCCACAAGCTCAGCTCACTTTTACTATACTCCTACCCTCGCCATTACACCACATTAACTAGGTGCTACATGGACCTTGCTAAATTCACTTGCGTATACATTTTTGACCGTTACTCGCCAGTATTTACCTATTGGATTAGTACACTCCTAACCGGACTATTTCTCAAAGAGCTGTGATGATTGAACGGGTTCGATCCACGACCTACAGTGCCCTACAGTTCACACGGTAACACTGCCTACCTGACCCACTTAACTTGGTAGTGAGCTTATGTATCCAATCACCACTGCTAGCAGCAGTAGATAATCCTATCAGCACGACGAGAGCAGCAGACTTACCGTCGAATCCTCCTGAAAATACTTATAACTACGGTCGCCAGCTCTGAAGGAGCAAAAGAATAAATCAATTTTTTGGCTCGTTTCAAAGTGAAACGGCTTGAGTTGAATTTTAAACTTAATTCTGAATATTACTATTTCTGATCATTCTAGGTGATTCTACAAAGCAAATACTCTCTCAATTTCTGTGAGTTGGCTTGGTAGTTACCACCAAGACAATTTAAGCAACTTAGGTTAACAAACTTCTACCCTTCAACTTATTTAATGATTTTGGGATATTACTCTTTGGACAATTGCTATAGATTTAGTTAAGTGACTTTACTTGAAAGGTTACTCAGAAATATTTAAGTAACTATAAATAGGTGACTCATTCTGGTGTGCCCATTGCTCTTTTCTGGTTCTTATACGCTAAAGTATTCTACACCCAAAAGAATTGTAAATGGAAGAGGCGATGGTGGCCTCAGTCTGATTTCACTACACTATGTTTCAGGTTACTACACTTTACAATGAACAACATGCGTCGTAATTTTGCTCATTACTATATTCTGTCCTCTGCACTTGCACAAAATAAAACTGGTATTCTCCTTTTACATGTATAGAAAGTTCGACTTAACAATTTCAAGCAGTCTTGCCTTGGGTAGACGTGTCGGTGCTGGTGGTGGGATGCATGTGGCTAACGCAGCTCTTCCTCTTCACGCCTCGTGCCCTTAATGGCGGCTGGAACTACGAGCTGTAGCACTCGTATGAGCTACTGCGCGTCCGCCATAAAATCTGGGCGCAGGAACTCTTACAATCAGCCCCAGTGGCATAGAGACGGCTTCGACAACCATTCGTCGCGTTCCACTCCACAAACGGCGACGATATTCGCCTCTTCGCTGTTGCACAGTCACTTTTGCGTGAGCATAGTTATGCACGTCCGCTCACGTCAACACTCCCCAGGCCATTCCATTGTTCAGTCCCTGTGTCTCCAGCTACCTCTAGCTATGCTCGTATCACCAAGAGTGGGGGCGTTCCCCTACCACCTTTTCACCGAAATCATTTAGTATTTAAGAATATTTGTATTTATTACCCTGGAGTTCATACCAGTCATAATAATTTACTACTAGCGCTTTATAACATTAAATCATACAGTAATAGCTTATAATTACCAAGAAAAAGAATACATTTGACTCCGATATCTTATTGCATTGTCTGAGACAGCGCTAATTCCCAGTTTCGCCAATAGATGGCATCAGGGTGCACTCCCTGGCAGTCTCACACCAGCGCGCCCGTTTCCGACGCGCGGGCTCCAAATTACTGTCAGCCCACCATCATTTCAGTTCCGTTACACTTCTTTGTACAGTGGCGAGAAACGTGTGCTTGCGCACAGCGAAGCCACGCCACTGGGTTCCGGCAGTACTTGGCAACGTGGTCAAGATTTTGGAAGCGGAACGCGAGCAAAGAACAAGGGGCGGGGACCACTGAAGATGCCGAAGCCGCCAGCTGGCAGGACAAGCCAGATCCCGAAGTGGCACCAGCAGACACATTCAAGACGAAGGAGAAGGACAAGAAGAAGCACCCAGACGCCAGGAGGACCTGGTAGACTCTCCTCCTTACCTCGCCAGACACCCATCTTCATCATCATCATCATCAACCACTCGCCCTGTCAGTCGTCGTCCGGCAGTCCCAGGCGTCAACAGGGCCAGTCAACTAAAGGCCCCTAGCCGGCGTGTCGTCATTATCCATTCCACCAACCGCCCGTCTCTGACCGGCAATCATCAGTCTACCTAACCACACAGGACCATCCCAGCTATTCCCAAACGTCCCAGCATGCATTCAATCCATCCGTAGTGGAGTAAATGTCTAATGACAACAGACTCCTCCTCACCTTCCTCAAGAAGAGGAATTCAAGTGCGAAGAGAGAGACAGCATCCCGACACTTCGCCAGAAGATGGTGGGTACGAAACTCGTCGAAACGTTGTGACAAGAGGACGCCACCACTCGGATGATAGCCAGAGAAGAATTCATCAGTGGAGTACGCCGAGAAAGACTGCAATCGCACACAAAAATGCTAATCCTACAACTAGTATCTACCATTAGAGAACTACAATGAAGCCCTTCAATTAACCCACTACTAATAATACTCTTGTGTAAATTCCTGAGACACCATTTCATTCAGTCGTCGCCAACCTAAGTTGTCTTCTCCCAGCGTATAGAATAACACCTAAACATAATGGCTGCATGCTGACGTGTGGTTGGATGCATCGAGAAATGGGTTAGGTTAGTGTTTTTTAACGTCCCGTCGACAACGAGGTCATTAGAGACGGAGCGCAAGCTCGGGTTACGGAAGGATGGGGAAGAAAATCGGCCGTGCCCTCTCAAAGAAACCATCCCGGCATTTGCCTGAATCGATTTAGGGAAATCACGGAAAACCTAAATCAGGATGGCCGGAGACGGGATTGAACCGTCGTCCTCCCGAATGCGAGTCCAGTGTGCTAACCATTGCGCCATCTCGCTCGGTAATCGAGAAATCTTCCTAGCCTTCATCTACATTAACATTACTACCCAGCAAATCACAGTTTAGTGGTTGGCAGAGGGTCCATCCAGCCACCTTCATACTTGTTCCCTCTTTTTCCAATCGCGAATAGGGCTTGAAGAAAACGAACACCTATATCGTTCCGTGCGAGCTGTTATTTACCTTACTTTATTACGTTAATCGTTTCTTCCTATGTAGGTCGGCATCGACAAAATATTTTCCCAGCCGGAGGAGACAGATGGTGATTGAAATTTCGTGAGAAGATTCCGCCTCAAGGACACACGCTTTTGTTTTAAAGTTTTCCGATGTCATGTCCGTGACTGTCTCCTCTATTTCTCGACAATACCAAACGTGCTGCTCTTCTGTGATCTTTCTCTATGTACTCCACTTACCTCACCTTTTAAGGACCCCACACCGCGCAGCAGTACTCCAAAAGCGGGAAGACAGGTGTAGGATAGGCAGTCTCTTTAGTAGATCTGTTGCATCTTCTAAGTGTCTTGCCAATAAAACGTAGTCTCTGGTTCGCCTTCCCCACAGCATTTTCTATGTGCTCTTTCCAATTTAAGTTGTTCGTAATTGTAATTCCTAGGTATTTAGTTGAATTTACGGCCTTTTGATTTGACTGATTTATCGTGTAACAGAAGTTTAACGAATTCCTTTTAGCACTCATGTGGATGACCTCACTTTTCATTATTTAGTGTCAATTGCCAATTTTCGCATGATAAAGACATCTTATCTAAATAGTTTTGCAATTGGTTTTGATCTTCTGACGACTTTACAAGACGATAAACTACAGCATCATCTTGAAACAACCTAAGACGGCTGCTCAGATTGTCTCCTAAATCGTCTATATAGATGAGGGACAACAGAAGGCCTGTAACACTACATTGGAGAACGCCAGAGATCACTTCTGTTTTACTCGCTGTATTTTCCGTCAAATACTACGAACTGCGACCTCTCTGGCAGGAAATCACGAAACCAGTCGCGTAACTGAGACGGTATTCTATAAGCACGCAATTTGATTACAAGCCCCTTGTGAGGTACGGCGACAAAAGGCTTCAGGAAAACCATAAATACGGAATAGATCTTAAATAACTTGTCGATGGCACTCAACACTTCATGTAAATAAAGAGATAGTTGTGTTTCACAAGAACGATATTTTCTAAATCCATGTTGACTACGTGTTAGTAGACCGTTCTCAAAATGGCTCTAAGCACCATGGGACTTAACATTTGAGGTCATCAGCCCTCTAGACGTAGAACTACTTAAACATAACTAACCTAAGGACATCACACACATCCATGCCCGAGGCAGGATTCGAGCCTGCGACCATAGTAGCAGCGCTGTTCCGGACTGAAGCGCCTAGAACCGCTCGGCCACAGCGGCCGGCAGTAGACCGTTGTCTTCTAAGTATCGCTCTGTTCTACACATACATTGTTAATTTGGAAGGAGTGGATCTTCTCTCTCAGAAAGGCCTCAAGCGAAATTTTATCTGACATTTAGAATACTTATAGTTTCCGTGTATTTTTGGTGGATTTGGGAATTACAGTATTCAGTCTTGTGACGACAATCCTTTGTTCACTAACCCCTGTATCCATTTTGATACTCGTTATTAGCTCAGAATTATGTTTTGTTAAGAGGTCAAGCGTGTCTTCACAACCGTTTATTATTCGAGTGGGCTTATGAACCAAATTGCTCGAAATAATTTTCAGAGACTGCATTTAGCACAGTTTCCGATGATGTTGTATGCGTACCTACGGATTTAAACATGTATTTTTGCCAACATATCGAGCGTAAACTGGTGTCGCCGTCAGCTGTAATTCTATGAGTCGAGTAAATGCTTGAAATTAGACTCAAATTTTCTTTGAACCTTTCAGCAATTGTATCAGCTGAGTTGGGAAGTCCGTAAAAGGACCCAATTATTATTTTATACCCGTTACCAAGAATGACCTAGACACATAACAGCTCGTAGGAACTATCTACTTCAAATTCGCTACGAGATAAACTGACAGCAGCAAACACACCACCGCCAACTGTATTTAGCCTACGTTTCTGAAAACTGTTAGGTCCTGCGCAAAAATTTAGGCTGAATTTTTCTGCGGCTCCAGCAATTTTCCAGAGCTATTAAAGATTTGAGCATCCTGGACACTGCAGCTGCAATATCTGTCAAAATGCACCAAGTGGACGCGCTCCTCAGTGCTGCTTTGGGATCCAAAATCCTTAATGTCTGACGATAATTACCCGATGCGTCTTCGTAGAGAGTACAGTCCAACAATATGTGTTCCGGAGAGGCCACATTGCCAAAGTAGCATCTATAATTAAACCCTCTTTTGATTTTATGTAGACACGTAGCGTATGGACCACGATCGGTCATGTCCACTCGACGGATTAAGGAATTTCATTTTTAATCTCTCTCTGATGTTAGGGAGAAATTCGTGGGTTCTCCTGCGTGTTCCTCAAGTGTTCCATCCATTTTGCCAAAGTTTTGATATGCGATTTTGTATTAATTTTTTCATATTAGCCTCAGTTCCACGTATCCTTCGTATTTAGATTTGATTGCTTTTCTTTAACGAATAACCCCGGTTCCCGTCAGATCACCGAAGTTAAGCGCTATCGGGCTGGGCTATCACTTGGATGGGTGACCATTCGGTCTCCCTAGCGCTGCTGGCGAGCTTATGCACTCAGCCCTTGCGAGGCGAACTGAGGAGCTACTATAACACTACCGTCTGCTACTGCTGTACCATAACCTTAAAGCTGGAAACAGGTTTTGAAATAAAACTATTTTGTTAAAGCAATTATGGTATAAAGCAACAGAGCAGTGTTACCCTCTGAGATGAATTTTGTTATGTTGACCGTGTTGTACCTAACGGAGGTGGCTTATCGGAAGTGAAGGTCAGAATTACGTAAATATTTGAACAGTAACAAACAAGATTTTTGCCTATCTGCACTGTTTAATGTATAAAGAAAACGGTCGCCAGCCTAACTAGGCAAGAGAATGATTAACATTCTCGTTGAAGAAAATAGTTATTAGTAATTTTAATGGATAAACACCACCTATACTTTGTCTCACGGGAGTGCAGTGAACTCTGACACATACATATGTTTACGTTAAGATTGAAGCTAGCAGCTAGAGCAGCACAAACTATTTGCAAAATTATAACAGATACCGAAACACACTATTACGTTCACGGCTTACACAAACTGAATGGTCTTTATAACGTTATTATTACTATTCACTGCAGAATCATTAACTGGATATAAGTTAAGTCTCTCTCAGTTAAATACTTTACTATTTAAAATGAAAGTTAATTGGAATCCACTGAAAGGTTGCTTCTCACTATCATTTGAAGAAAGAAATTATGATTTTCATAATTAATGGTCTTTCCGTTACTTGTTATCCAGCATTAACACAATAGACAAACTGTGGATCCAGTTGTACTATTAATATGCCCTTCCAATACACAAGAGAGACAAACACATAGCAATCATGAACATACAATTTCCTACTATTGCAGTTTTCCACATTTACTACAGCGAAACGCAATGTTGACAAAATTGCAAGAAACTGACTCACCTTTTAGAATTTACTACAGATAGCAAGGTGATCATTTGCTAAGCAAAACTTTATAAGCCTCAGTCTTAAGAACTTTTAATTTTGAATTTGGCAAAAACACATTAATAAGCAGTTTTAATAGGAAAATTATTTTCAGAAAGGATCATTTACTTTAACTCACTCTCTTGCCACATTAACTTTAACTTCTTTTTTTTTTTTTTACTATGTTCAAGAGCCCTTAATTAGCAAAACACTGGGCTTTAATGTTCTTTCAGTAGGGATACTCGGTAATCACTTTAGTTCAAACGGAGAGGAACCTGAGAGGAGTTACGATAAGGAAAAGAAATCAAGGTAGGTACGTAAATTCAGTTATAAATTACCTTATATTTGAGCACACTAACAACTCCATTAAGCTGATCCTTCACTGTACATCATTGCAGCATTCCGATGCAATGAATTGCGCAATGTGGTGGCAACTGCATGTTGGTAGGTGGAATTGAAGGTAGAATTGCTGGACTCTGTCAGTTCTTGGTGGCGATGATAGATACAAATTCCAAAATAGTTCCAGCTATTTCTCCATCCATCCGAGGCATTGGAAAGTAGCAGAAAAAACCTCTCTCGGAACCAGAACAATATGCATCTTTTACATGGCAGTGCACAGTTTGGTAGCTCGTCCCCGACTCGTAGCTCGTCCCCGACTCGTAGCTCGTCCCCGACTGACTCTTGTTCCACCTTTTTCACCTAGGCCAACCACAATTTGCGCGCGCTACACGGTTCCGTTCCCGAGGGGAACCACTACACCTTTTACACACAAACTACATCTACATCTACATCTACATCCATACTCCGCAAGCCACCTGACGGTGTGTGGCGGAGGGTACCCTGAGTACCCCTATCGGTTCTCCCTTCTATTCCAGTCTCGTATTGTTCGTGGAAAGAAGGATTGTCGGTATGCCTCTGTGTGGGCTCTAATTTCTCTGATTTTATCCTCATGATCTCTTAGCGAGATATACGTAGGAGGGAGCAATATACTGCTTGACTCTTCGGTGAAGGTATGTTCTCGAAACTTTGACAAAAGCCCGTACCGAGCTACTGAGCGTCTCTCCTGCAGAGTCTTCCACTGGAGTTTATCTATCATCTCCGTAACGCTTTCGCGATTACTAAATGATCCTGTAACGAAGCGCGCTGCTCTCCGTTGGATCTTCTCTATATCTTATATCAACCCTATCTGGTACGGATCCCACACTGCTGAGCAGTATTCAAGCAGAGGGCGAACAAGCGTACTAGAACCTACTTCCTTTGTTTTCGGATTGCATTTCCTTAGGATTCTTCCAATGAATCTCAGTCTGGCATCTGCCTTACCGATGATCAACATTATATGATCATTCCATTTTAAATCACTCCTAATGCGTACTCCCAGATAATTTATGGTATTAACTGCTTCCAGTTGCTGATCTGCTACTTTGTAGCTAAATGATAAAGGATCTATCTTTCTGTGAATTCGCAGCACATTACACTTGTCTACATTGAGATTCAATTGCCATTCCCTGCACCATGCGTCAATTCGCTGCAGATCCTCCTGCATTTCAGTACAATTTTCCATTGTTACAACCTCTCGATACACCACAGCATCATCCGCAAAAAGCCTCAGTGAACTTCCGATGTCATACACAAGGTCATTTATGTATATTGTGAATAGCAACGGTCCTATGACACTCCCCTGTGGCACACCTGAAATCACTCTTACTTTGGAAGACTTCTCTCCATTGAGAATGACATGCTGCGTCCTGTTATCTAGGAACTCCTCAATCCAATCACACAATTGGTCTGATAGTCCATATGCTCTTACTTTGTTCATTAAACGAACAGACTGTACTTTGTTCATTAAACTAACTAAGAAACCTAAGTGTGGATCAGCAGTTTACGTAACAGCAACCAAATACATTAAATAAAACAGAACATTTGCACACATTGACATTTCTACAAAAATTATTTAAACAAAATTACACTTATATACAGTAAGTTTTGTTCCCTCCAAATGGGACGTAGAATTTAAATGACAGATATACTACATTGCATAGAATCAAACCAGGACATCAAAGTTTTAACAAAGAAAGGAGTATACAATTTAGTGTTATCGATTCAATCAAACAAGATTTACAGAAGCTCAACGATGTAACATTAAATAAAACAAAAGCAAAATAAATCAATAGAGTATTAGAGTTATGGTGTTACACTACTTGACAGGAGTAGCGGCTCCGGTCTCGTAAAGTGACACACGGCCGGGAGAGCGGTGTGCTGACCACACCATGCCCCTCCATATCCGGATCAAGTGGCGGCTGAGGGCCTTCGTGGCATATTCGGGCGGAGTTCCTTAACCAATAAATCGCCCCCTTTTCCTGATTTCAGTGGGCCTATTCCCACAATCAGCAGCGATGCATCGTTTCGAGTATTGCAGCAGGCGTCCGTTAGCCTTAGCACCGCTCGCCGTTGAAGTCTTTTCACTAATGAAGGTGACATCACAAGTTGCAACCAGTGAGTCCTAACTCTCTACCACATCCTACAACTGATGCTAACGTAGACTGGTGGTATGCTTTGTTCTTATGGGAAATCAAAATTGCTTGTTTGCGATCATCACACTTGTACCTTTCCTGCCTCCCTGCTCTGTATGATGGGAAATGTTACGATGTTCGTGCAGGTATAAAACAGGTAAGTTGTTACTGCGCTTCTTCTAATAGTTGGTTCAAATGGCTCTGAGTACTATGCGACTTAAGTTCTGATGCTATCAGTCGCCTAGAACTTAGAACTAATTAAACCTAACTAACCAAAGGACATCACACACATACTCGCCCGAGGCAGGATTCGAACCTGCGACCGTAGCGGTCGTTCGGCTCAAGATTGTAGCGCCTAGAACCGCACGGCCACTCCGGCAGGCTTCTAATAGTTACAACGTTTAATTTTATTTTAGGATTTCGTCATAGTTTACCTCTCAACAGAAGATACGTAGTTTCGTGAGGGGCCACTGACAATCTGACGCTTCGACACCATCCTTCAAATTCATGAAGGGCTGCATAGTACTTGTCTTCCAGAATTCTTCTGGAGATACCGCGTCATCCGCGAATGCGGACGAACCACTGTCGTGTAACGTCTGTAGTATGGGCTCCAACGCTGCATTCAAAAACTTTAAATCACTAACAGGAGAGTGTGAGAGGACGAAGCTTGCCATATAGTGAAATATTGAAACTAATTTCCCAACCCAGAATGAGATTTTCACTCTGCAGCGGAGTGTGCGCTGATATGAAACTTCCTGGCGGATTAAAACTGTGTGCACCGACCGAGACTCCAACTCGGGACCTTTGTCTTTCGCGGGCAAGTGCTCTACCATCTGAGCTACCGAAGCACGACTCACGCCCGGTACACACAGATACTGGCAGAAGTAAAGCTGTGAGTACCGGGCGTGAGTCGTGCTTCGGTAGCTCAGATGGTAGAGCACTTGCCCGCGAAAGGCAAAGGTCCCGAGTTCGACTATCGGTCGGGCACACAGTTTTAATCTGCCAGGAAGTTTTAATTTTCCAACCGTTCGACCTCGTGTGGCGAGTTTCACTATCCTGAATTTTGCTTCAGATAAGACGACGAATTAGCATAAGGAAGGAATATTGGGTTTCAAAGTGCTGTCGATTATGATATTATTACGAGTACATACGGAGAGTAAGCTCCGGTTGAGACTGCGGGAGTAAATTAGACATGCCCTACTTAGACATGCCTTCTTCACTGGAAGATTAGAGGCATTTCTGACAGAAACAGTCAGGCCAACAACATGTGTCGACCGGTACAAGGTACACGCTGAAGCTCTGTGAACCGGCTCCAAACGTCGTCTACAAGCTTTTTGTCTGAAGATGGTCACTCAGACCGAAAAGGTTACTGAATGAATAGATATAATTGTTGAGAACTGGACTGACTGTTTCTGTCACATAGTTAAACACGAACCTTGTCGTTATTAACTTACTGGCATTTGCTTTAAGCGATTTAGAGAAATCACGGAAAACATAAACTAGGATGGCTCAAAGACAATTTGAAAACCGTACATCCCAACGCAAGTTCGTTGTCTAACCACTGTGTTATCTCGCTCACTCGGAGGTATAAACAGTTGTTACACGACCATTTTTACCTATCTGTCTCGTAACGTGTGTAAATTCAGAAGAAAGAGTCACATCTAATCGGAATAAATTAATCACACTAGATAGTGAAATGTGAATCGGTACAACTGACTGCCAATACTTCTAGTTAGACGACAATTTCATTTTTTCAATTTCATTTCAAAAAACCACTCAGTCTTCAGGCCACAATTGGCCCATCGGGACCATCCAACCGCCACGCATCCGCAATGGAGGACGCGGATAGGAGGGGAGTGGGGTCAGCACACCGCACACCCGGTCGTTACGATGGTATTCTTGACCGAAGCCGCTACTATTCGGTCGAGTAGCTCCTCAATTGGCATCACGAGGCTGAGTACACCCCGAAAAATGGCAACAGCGCATGGCGGCCTGGATGGCCACCCATCCAAGTGCCGGCCACGCCCAACAGCGCTTAACATCGGTGATCTCACGGGAACAGGTGTATCCACTGCGGCAACGCCGTTGTTTTGTTGACTTTCATGCATAATTAAAAGCGAAAAGCCACTGTGGAGCAGACCGTCCAAAGTCATACAATTACGTCTACAGCATATGCCAGACAACAGAGAAGGTTTTTAAAGAATTGTGTGCTCAAAGGATTCATGTCGCTTAATGGCAGAGTCTCGGAAAGAACATCCATTGTGGATCAATCAAAATTTGACAAAAATCATGGGCTTTTAAGATAACATCTTAGAAAACGGAATGAGAACAGAACGTCTCGGGCCGCTTTGAATTTGTGGGATGATGACACCTTACCAGAAGTCAAAAAATCAAATAGTTTAATACCATATGAAAACGGTTACCACTGGTTCACGTCAATAATTTGGAAGATGGAGTCGATAAGCCTGCTGAGATTTATTGTTTGCTCAAGGCTTGGAAGGACTGGCCCCAAAAGAAGATTAAGCATTATTCGTAAAATGTAGAATAAAATTTATTTAAAACCATAGATTAGAATACTATCATCGTAGAATATTTGAAACAAATACCATAGGATTTAGTAGTGAGAATAATACACCAACTAATTCGTTAGAACTTGGAAAAAACAGTTATTTTGAAATCCTAATGAGAAACCAATGCCCAAATCGAATGTAATGGAAGAAGAATTATTAAGCAGCTTTTAGACTTTAGAGGGACAAGAAATAATTTTACTAATCAGAGTCCCAAAAGGGGACGATTGGTAAAGATACAGCCCTCCAAGAGTTACGCCAAAAATAAAATAAAATTTTTCATAAAAGAACAGTTACAGATTAACAGCAGTATCATAAATATAACAAAACATAAAAGTGTGTACAAATCGCCTTAGCCCACCAACGGAAGTACTCGTACAATATCAGGTCCGACATCGACTGCTGACCAACCGAACCGCCGCACTCGCCTTCAGGCTACGCGCGCGAGCAGAACATGTCCGTAACACACAAAATACTCCTTTACAACTGTACATAAGAGATAAACACTAATTTAAGCAAACAAACACATTAATTTGAGGTATGCAGTCAGCTCAATGTGATTTTCTTTATTCTTTAATTTTTTTTGAGTCATCAGTCTTCTGAGTTGTTTGATGTATCCCGCCACGAATTCCTCTCCTGTGCCATACCTATTCATGTCAGAGTAGCTTGTAACCAATGTCCTCAATTATTTGCTGGATGTATTCCAAACTCTATCTTCCTCTACAGCTTTGCACCCAACAGCTCCCTCTTGTTTCATGGAAGTCGTTTCTTGATGTCTTAACAGATGTCCTGTCATCCTGTCCTTTTCGCTTGTCAGCGTTTTCCACATATTCCTTTCCTCTCCGATTCTGCGCAGAACCTCCTCATTCCTCACCTTACCACTATGCCTATTTCAGCATTCGTCTGTAGCACCACATCTCAAATGCTTCGATCCTTTCCTGTTCCGGTTTTTCCACAGTCCATGGTTCACTGTCATACATGTTGTGCTCCAAACGTACATTCTCAGAAACTTCTTTCTCAGACTAGCAGACTTCTCCTGACCAAGAATGCCCCGTTTTCCAGTGCTATTCTGCTTTTGGTATCCTCCTTGCTCCGTCCATCACTGGTTGTTGTACTTCTTAGGTTGTAGAATATCTTAACTTCATCTACCTGGTGACCATCAATCCTGATGTAAGTTTCTCGCTGTCCTCCTTTGTGCTACTTCTAATTACTTACGTCTTTCTTCGATTTATTCTCGATCCCTATTCTGTACTCAACAGACTGTTCATTCCATTCAGCAGATCATGTGATTCTTCTTCACATTCCGCCAGGGTAGCAATGTCATCAGCTACTCGTATCATTCGTATTCTTTCACTCTGCGTTTTAATTCCATTCCCGAACCTTTCTTTTATTTCCCTCACTGCTTCTTCAATGTACAGAGTGATCAGCAGGACAAAAGACTACTGTACATTACCGTTTTACCCTACTTTTAAACAGAGCATTTCGTTCTTGATCTTCCAGTCTTATTGTTCCACCTTGACCCATGTGCATACTGTATGTTACTCCCCTTTCTCCATAGCTTACTTCTATTTTCTCAGAATATAGAATATCTTGCGCCATTTTACACTGTCGAACGCCTTTTCCAGGTCGACAAATTCTGCGGACGTGTCTCGATTTTTCTTCAGTCTTGCTTCCACTGAAATCTGCAACGTCAGTATCGCCTCTCTGATGCCTTTATCGTTCCTAAAGCCAATGTCATCGTCATCTAACACTTCTTCAGTTTTCTTCTCCGTTATTCTGTTATTCTTGTCAGCAACTTCGATCCACGAGCTGTTAAGCTGACTGTGGATAATTCTCGCACTTATCGACTTTTGTTATCTTCAGAATTGTGTAGACGATGTTTATCCGGAAGTCTGATGGTATACCGCCAGTCTCATACATCCTATAAATCCACTTGAACAGTCGTTTTGTTGCCACTCCCCTCCCCCCCACCACCCACCCCCCCCCCAATGTCATAAGTTATTCCGATTAAATGTCATCTATCTCTTCTGCCTTATTTGATCTTAAGTCCTCCAAAGCTCTTTTAAACTCTCACTCTAATGCTGTATGCCTTGTCTCTTCCCATTAGAGTCCTGTTTCTTCTATCACGTCATCAAACAAGTCTCCCCCCTCGTGTATTCTTGCCACATACCTGCTCTCTCCTCTGCATTTAACTGTAGAGTTCACACTGAACTCTTATTGTTGATGCCCTTCCTTTTACTTTCACCAAAGGTTGTTTTAATTTTTCTATATGCCGAATCCGTCCTTCCGACAACCTTTTTTCTTTTAATTTCATCACATTTTCCATACACTCAGTTTGCCTTAGCTTCCCTGTACTTCCTTTTTATTTCCTTCCTAATTGACTTGTATTTCTGTATTCCTGAATTTCCCTGGACAATTTTGTACTTCGTTCTTTCGGCGATCAATTGAAGTATTTCATCTGTTATCAATGGTTCCTTCGCATTTGCCTTCCTTGTATTTAAGGTTTTCTTCACCCAACTTCTGTGACTATCTTTAAAATGTCCACTGCTCTTCAACTGTACCGCCTACTGAGCTACTCATTATCGCAGTTTCTATTGAATCGGAGAATTTCAAGAGGATTTCTTCATTCCTTAATATTCCGTACGCCACTTCTTACACATGATTATTCCGGACTATTCGCCGGCCGGAGTGGCCGAGCGGTTCTAGGCGCTTCAGTCTGGAACCCCGTGACCGCTACGGCCGCAGGTTCGAATCCTGCCTCGGGCATGGATGTGTGTGATGTTCTTAGGTTACTTAGGTTTAAGTAGTTCTAAGTTCTAGGGGACTGATGACCTCAGCTGTTAAGTCCCATAGCGCTCAGAGCCATTTGAACCAGTTTTGAACCGGACTAGTCTCTTGAACTTCAGACTGCACGTTATCGCTACTAAATTGTGATCTGTGTCTATATGTGCTCCTTACAATGCATTATCTGGTTTAGATTCTGTGCCTGGCCAGCCGCTGTGGCTGAACGTTTCTAGGCGCTTCAGTCCGGAACCGCGCTGCTGCTACGGTCACAGGTTCGAACCCTGCATCGGGCATGGATGTATGTGATGTCCTGAAGTTGGTTAGGTTTAAGTAGTTCTAAGTCTAGGGGACTGACGACCTCAGATGTTAAGTTCCATAGTGCTTAGAACCATTTGAGACTCCCGGCCTTTTCCAGGTATGCCACTTGTGATTCTTGAATAGAATCTTCGGTATTACAAGCTGAAATGCATTAAAAAACGCAATAAATCTTTTCTCTCTATCCTTTCTATTATCAGGCCCATATTCTCCTGTAATCTTTTCTTCTCCTTCCTCCTCTAAAAACACATTCCACTACCCCATGACTACTGGATTTTAATCTCCCTTAACGTAAAGAATTAACTGTCCAGTATCCTCATATACTTCCTCTATCTCTTCATCCTCAGCTTGCGACGTCGGCATGTTTACCTGAACTATTCTTCTCGGTGTTCGTCTGCCGTCGATTCTGCTGAAAACATCCCTATCACTGAACTGTTCACAGTAACATATTCTCTGTCTTACCTTACTTATTTACAATGAGTCCTAGCTTTGTTATACCACTTTCTGCAACTGTTGATATACTAATTTCGCCAGATGTCTATTCCTTCTTCCATTTCACTTCACTGACCTCGGAAAACGACTGCTTTGCTAGTAGTGGAGCAAAGGCGAGACAATGCCACTTTAAGTTTATTCAAGCTAGCAAACCACCCCCTCCCATCTCCCCTCCATCCCCCTCTGGGAAATCCCTAGACCTTCCCCTCCCCTCTGGGAAATCCTCAGCCCTCCCCAAAACTTCCTCTCTAGGAGATCAAACCTGTGTGCCAGTTTAGGATTTGAAAGTGAGACCTTTGAATTTTGGAAGGTAAAAGATCAGGCTATGGAGCAATTTTGATATCTAATTAATTGCCTATTTAAGCTGACCAATTAATTACCCATGTCCTCCCAAACTATGACAGGATATTCAAAATCAGCGAGGAAATTCAACATTGGCGGGAAATTCGAAATTGGCGAGCAGTTCGAATTTTCATGGAAAATTCTAATTTTTGAGGCAAATTCAAATGCTGATAATACTGAATACTGAACTGCTGAGTTCATTGGTCCCTATTATTACACACTACTTACACTAACTTAAACCAACTTACGCTAAGGACAACACACACACCCATGCCCAAGGGATGACTCGAACATCCGAGGGGGGGGGGGGGGGAGCTGTGTGAACCTTGGGAAGACGCCTTAGACCACATGGCTCTTCAGTTCCAGAGGACATATTGACAATAACAATAATAATGATACTAATAATGATTATTATTATTACCATTATATCATTATTATAATTAATATATTCAATATTCATAAAAATACAATTTGCATGTTGTTGGTGTGGTAGGATGTAGAATCCTTTTTTTAATTAATCATTTTCAAAATGCTAGTGCATTCTAACGACAACGCCACAATCGAAGATAGCTGATCTAGAATAATGGCTCATTCTAACTTCCCACCTCTTATGAGTGAGAAATTCAAAAATCAGAGGAATAATTCAGATTTCTTCCTTTCGCTGTGAACATGACAGTTAGTGAGGGTTAGTCGCCATTGATCAAGTACTAGAGAGTAGCTCTAGCCAGTCTCGTTCATAAATGATGGATGCAGAGAGGATATTTTCCGTTTTAGTTAACCAGTAGGTCTGTATGGGAAAGATGAGCAACAATAAAAGAGCAACCCATCACTTATAGTGCAAGATAGTCTCCTGCCGATCTACATGTTAATAGCTGCTGGGAGAGACATAAAGATGGTTAACAGACTCTCTGCCCCAGTGCTGCTTTGCATGGGTTCACTTTATTATGAATAAATTTTGGGGGTCAACTTCTTAGGGCCTGTATACTTGTCCGTGTGATAATGTAAGTTGCTGAAATGGATCAGGACATCATAGTACCAAGGAACGTGGTACGATATACTGATGCCATGGGAGGGATATTGCCCTGCCCAGATTCTTACGTGGTACACCGAGTTATGCAAAGTGTCTATTTTATTGTGCGGGATCGTCGTCCGTTTCCTAACTGCTTCAAGTACTACACCCATATGGAGTGCAGCGTGCAAGTCAGCGATGTGGATATAGCAGCTGGCACGAAGTATCCATCTCAGGACGGTATTTTGTAAAACTTGTAGACAGTTAATTTGTGTTGGACTGGAAGACCCCAGACCGATCTGCCATACAATATCTTGGAGAGAACCGCTGCCTTACATAATCGACGTTTTGCTGTGGTACTGAGGGCAATAATTTTGGAAAAAAAAGGAAGGAGTTTTTTTACCATACTCAAAGCTTTGTTCCTGAGAGAATCATTATGTTTATGGAGAAAGAAGTACTTGTCCAAGGTGACCCATAGGTAAGGTAAGTCACCGCTGCTCCTCTCCCTACTCCCCCCCCCCCTTTCACCCAGCGGATATCACGCCCATGCAGTCTGACGTTGGTAGGCATCAAGGGGCGTTTCTTGCCGAAATAGATGGCTGTCGTCGAGATTTAGTTGCTCTTAATTGGTCTTACACCAAGCCGCTGCAGCATCGAGCTGATATTGAATGCGTCGAGTGTCAGCGTGAATATGTCTTCCGCTGGTGAAAAAAGTCGTATCATTGACAAATTGTGCAATTTGTACCTCTTTGCCAGTTGGTGTGTCATTTACGTATAGATTAAATAGTAGTGGGGATAAAACGGATCCTTGAGGTAGTCTCAACTCCACCAGTTGGGTATCAGACGATTGACCCTCTACTGTAAGAATCATCTTTCCATCTGTCAAAAAATTAGCCATAAATTTCACATAACAATTGGGTATCGAAGGCAGTTCATCCGGTTTCCGAATTAGTTGTCCCCCTTCACACCTTGTCATAGACCCTTTCAGTTTCTAAGAAGAACCTGCAGTAGCAATAGAGACATTGAGATTTCTGGTAACACGTTTCGCCACTGAAGTTGTTACAGGTCTGCTGATAGTTTACTTTGGGAGCCATACTGTTCTGCTCTGATCGTAGCATCTGCCAGCAGTGGTTCCAAAATGTGGGCCTGGATGATTCTCTTGAAGATTTTGACTGAACCACTAAAAAGACTAATTGGTAGGTAATTTGTTGTCAAGGTAACGTCTTTCTGTGGTTTGGCAATAGCAACTACCTTGCCGATTTTCCACGCAATTGGAAGCCATTGTAGTGAGAGCCATTGTAAATTCTTGTCAAGAGCACGGATGGTTTACGTGGCAAGTTCTTCAGTTGTAAGTTGCTGATCTTGTCAAAACCAGGTGTCTTGTTCCCATTTAGCTTCCTGAGTATGGTTCTAATTTCGCTAGGTGTAGTTAGACGGAGACGGAACTGGTTGGGAGGGGCGATGATCCTATCGACTAGTTGTTTGGTGGCGTACTCGTGTTCTCTCTGGGCTGTGTTCAGAGGCTCCCTCAGAAGCAAATGTTTCCGCTTTGGTGAGTGGGTCTTCTGTTAATCCCTTAGGAGTCAGAAGCAGTCGTTTGACTGTGGGGTCGGCTCTCAAGTTTTTCACCGCCATTCTTCTCTTGTTTGCAGGAGGAAGGAGGGCAACTTATCCTCGTCAGTTTATACTCACCAGCCAAGTAATCGTCGTCGAAGCTGCCTTTTCAGGTGTTGCACCCATCGGCAGTAAGCTGGTCTGCGAGTCCGATGCCGTAGCCGTAGCCGTAGTTCTGCAAGTAAGAGAGGCAACGGATAGTGGGTCGGCAAGACATCAACGACCGTTATCGACGACAGTCTGTGGGCCTTCCGTAGTTTATGCGTTAACTAATTGATGGTGTAATCGATTTGGGCCGACGTCTGAACCTCCAGATTAGGTTTGATGTTGTTATTTTTTAAGTACCACTTGAACTGAGGCCATTTTGAAACTGTTACTATAAAATAGATGAACAATTGGGGTAGTAAGTAACAAACCCGATGATCAGGTAAAGAAATTCGAAGAACAGAATAAATCCTTAAATAAAGACATTGATAATCAGATTAATAAGGCCCACAAACAGCTCACTAAGAAGACGAGAGGCTCAAGATATTAATACGAAAGTAGATTGCTTCAGAATACAGAAGGAACTAGACTACAGGCTAAAGAGGGTGATGGGTGTTAACACACAGAACGTTCATACTACCTCATAGAAAACTGATTCACAGAAGAATAAGTTAGACAAAGTAATCGAACAAATCAAAGCATTAATCACTACCGTTATGCAGTTGTCCAGATGCAAGGAAACCACATCTGACAGGACTACATCAGGAAACCTATAAAAGCATGAAGAGATTGCGGATTTAGTACAGTTTAAAGAGACAAAGCACCACATCAATCAAAGGAATAGGGCAACGAAACATGTGCTATTGGAGGAGAAGGACAGAAGTGAACACTCGAGCAATAAAGGAAGAGGAAACGTGACGAAAGTGAGAAAGAGTAGTATCGGAAGGAAGAAGAATTAAGAGAACTTACGGACAGGTTATGTCACATCAATGAAGTACTGACACATTCAACAATATCGGTAATCACAAGTACCCTACATACAGACGCATATCCTACCTGAAATTCAGGAATAGAATAATCAAAACCACAGAGTGAGACCCTCACCACAGAGAAACAAAAATGGATGGGACAGACGAAATGATTTCAGATGACTGGGACCACAGTATCGGCCAGATTATAGGAGAAGCAATGCAGTAGTAGCGATCAGAGGGTAGAGAGATACGACGTATTGGAAGGAGAAGGGCTAATACAAAGTACAAACAGAGGAATGAAAGAAGCTGACTCGCAATGGAGGCTCCAACACTGCAGATAGAAACGATAAATCGGCCATGAGCCCTATTTTTAAATTGCGACAAATTTAAGGAAATGTAAGCAGCCGAAATCAAGAAAGCTGACAGCGGAACACAGAACATTGTGTATCCAATAAAAATCGTCAAATCGGAGAAAATGCAGTAAATACAAACCTTTGTATGTCCTAAACATTACACATTCGTAGCGTCATTGAGCCCCTATTGTGTTTCACCGTTCACTAAGTGGGCCGTACTTCTGTGCCTCGGACGCAAATCGGTGGTGGTACTATCGTACTTTCGTAGCCGAAGGTGAGCGGCTGGGTTTGCATGGGGAGCGACTTGTGTGGTAAGTTCGGCGGTGTGAGACTGTAGCGCTGTTAAGCTGCTGTCTGTCTGCTGTTGCGGCCTAACTGCTGTAACGCACACAGACGGATACATTTTTGATAATGTGTCTGCTCTAGTTTATCTAGGTGATCGGCGTACACAGTTAAAACCTTTTGTGCGTCAGGCGGTTGGCTCAAAATGGCTCAAATGGCTCTGAGCACTATGGGACTTAACTTCTGAGGTCATGAGTCCCCTAGAACCTGAACTACTTAAACCTAACCAACCTAAGGACATCACACACATCCATGCCCGAGGCAGGATTCGAACCTGCGACCGTAGCGGTCGCGCGGTTCCAGACTGTAGCGCCTAGAACAGCTCGGCCACCCCGGCCGGCAGGAGGTTGGCGTGATAGCCAAATGCTTCGCAGAATCTCGTCGCTTAAAGCTTTGCTTGCCAACATACGTAATAGGAGCAGCAGCTGCGATTGAGTGTGGTCGCCTAATTCTTCGGTACAAGGGAATTTTTCCAGTCTCTTTACCTTAGACTGCGAAAGTCGTGTGATTAGGGCGTTGTTAAACTCCGGATATAGATCCTTTCGTCGGTGCCGTGGAATATCCTGCACTTTCAGCGTTGTTTGATTGCTGAATGCTGCCACAAAAGACTACATTTTGTACGGCCCACAGTACCTTGCATTAGGACAAATTGGCTTTCCAAATGCGCAAACCGTAATGTAGGATTTTGCTGCTAGAATGGTGGTGGTTTTACTGTGACGCGTTTTATCATCGCACCAGCAGGTGCGTCTGCAACCCACGCAGGTACTTGATCTGGCATCGTAGTAATACTGCAGAATAAGTTTCCTTTCTGATCAAAGCTTGTACCACATTTGCCGTCGATTCACCTGTCTGAAGCTCCTCGTAGTTTTTTGTTAGTTCGTGGCTAACGCTCCCAGCTTTTCCCAACTGGTTCCTCTTTGTTTCTTAACGTCATTCCCTCTCCTTCTTCAGTGACAACCAGGACCGGAGGAACAACTTCCTTCTCCCAATGTTTGTGCATTATCTATGAATTTTGGATTCATCTTTTCATTTCTTAACTTCTCCAGTGCAAAGCTGTCCTTCAATGTAGCAAGACATACTAATATTTCAGGAAATCAAACCTTATATTTCTTTCACTGCTAAATGTTTCACAAATAAGAAATCTGCACTAAACGCATGTGATTGGCACTCAAAATCTGCTTTCACTTGGTCCTTAATCTCTGCCCATTTTCTGTTCACTGCACCTTCACATTCCCATACCCTGCATTTTAAATAGTTGCCACTTCTTCTCTTTATCACATCACTCATGGACTTCTTTAACCAACACTGACACTTGGGTTCCAGAACCGAATATACGCTGTATTGCATTTTCAATGAATGTAACTCCATCTTCTGGCGGAGTATGGGACTACAGCTGTCCAATATTCAATAAAATCAATCCCAACTCCCGTTGTACAGGTTTATTTTTAGGCAACCAGTTTCGACGTTACACTACGTCATCTTCAGGCTTAAACTGCTCCAGTCTAGTAACCTTCGTGTTAAAAATATAAAGCACTGTCTTTAACTGGTCTCGTAATAGCTATTACGGGCATACATGCTCGCTGGACAGCAGTTAGCAAATGACGCGCAAAAGGTTTTAACTGTGTACGCCGGCCATCTAGATAAACTACCGCAGACACGTTATCTAAAATGTATCCGTCTGTGTGCGTTACAGCTGTTAGGCCACAACAGCAGACAGACAGCAACTCAACAGCGCTACAAGCTCACACCGCCGAACATACAACGCAAGTCGCTCCCCACGCAAACGCAGCCGCTCACCTTCGGATACGAAAGTACGATGGTACCATCACCGATTTGGGTCCGAGGCACAGAAGTACAGCCCACCTTGTGTACAGTGAAACACAATAGGAGCTCAGTGACGCTACGAACGGCACCTGTGTAATGTTTACGACAGACAAAGGTAGAAATTACAGTTCTTTGTGGAAACGGGTGTTAACGGTTGTAACCTCCCCCTCACTTATCGACCTCAATGACAGTGAAAAATTAAACCGCGTGTACCTAATGGAAATTTGGGAAAAGCAATCGTCACCGAAGTTAATCTGTCGGTAAAGAGGGAGGAAAGGGTTAGATCTAAATGAAAGGAAAAATGCAAATGAAATTGGTGAAAATCAATTTTGAGAAAAGGTAAAATTAATATAGAAAGTAAATATGCAGTCGTTACGTTAACAATTAATTGGCGTTAATTAGATATTTGAGATTTGGGGAAAATTACGGTCGCCAGTCCTATGGACAACTACTATAATAACTGAAAATGAAAAATTAATGCACATATAATTAGCACTAAAGGTGTGGCAACTGAAGGTTGACATGTGTTGTGTGAAAACTGAATGTTTGTCAGAAGTAATAAATTTCGCTACACTCTGACTTAATTTAACAAAAGAATTAATAAAACCGAAAAATTGAAAGTTAATTTAGTGACTGAAATTAATAGTGAACTTTGTTTCTGAAGCACTACGAAATTCAATAAAATAAGGTTAGTCTTGGGCTACCTCAACAATCATTTCAAAAGCTACTTGAATCTACGCAATTTAGAAATAAGAGATTTAACTTTGAACTTGAATTCAATGATTCTGAACAATTAACAATAGTAAAATTTCGTAAGTACCAAGCTGAGCTGCAGTCACACGTAAGCTAAAATATGGTAACAAAACTCGCACTCATAATTTGTGCTTGTGTAATCTAAATATTGTAGCCATCTATGAATACTTTAACTGAACTTTGAAATTAAAGCAGTGAAATAGAATAATATTGCTTTAATGCTGGCGTTTGAATTTAAAACGACACTCGGGTTCATTCCGGAAAAGGAAGGGACCCTGCTTGGTAATGCAATTGGGACAACGAGCAACAAAGGTTCATGCTACGTTGCTGTATTTCTGTGATGCAACAGTTTAAAACACTGAGGTCTGCCATACAGTTCTAAAACTTTACGTGCTTCCAGTCTTCCTTGTTGGTTGATTGAAGGTTTGAAGTCGTCGGTTGGGGAGGTGGCGACAGTCACTGATTGTCGGCCGGCGCTGTTGCAGAAGCTGGATGTTGGCGCGCCTTCTTCTCGACACGGTCACCAGGCGAAACGGGATCTTGATGTGCGCCAGCTAATGCTTCCCGTCCCGACACCGCGTCAGAAACTGTCATAGCAATTCGAGCGCAGTTACATGCTGCCAAACCCCGAAAACGCGGCAACTCGCGGGAGCGTCACACAACACACCTGCTCCACCGCCCTACTCCAGCCAGATTCTAGCACTACCAAAGATCCTAAACACTTTGGTTCTCCACACGACCTATCGATGTAATCGTTCGATAGCATAGTTTTCCCTAGGCAAGACCAAGCGAAAAAAATAGAAATAATACTTACAAAACAAACTAATTATACATCGACATAAATGCATAAATATACAGATATACAAACTGTAAAACAATTACAATATATGAAGACACAGAAATGTCATATCTTCAGGTAACAAAATAAGGAAAAAAATATATAGTACAATAGATAGAAATAAGAGGATATGCATTTCCGGCGTTACACGGTTTTGCTGCAGTGGTAGCACCGGTTCCCGTCGAATCACCGAAGTTAAGCGCTGTCGGGCTTGGCTAGCACTTGGGTAGGTGACCGTCCAGTCTGCCGAGCGCTGTTGGCAGGCAAGCTGCACTCAGCCCTTGTGAGGCAAATTGTGGAGCAACTTGACTGTGAAGTAGCAGCTCCAGTCGCAGAAACTGACAAACTGGAAGAGTCGCGTGCCGAGCTCACTCCCCTCCATATCCGCAACCAGAGACACATCTAGGCTGAGGATGACACAACGGTCGGTCAGTACCGTTGGGTCTTCCGAGAATTATTCGGACGGAGAGAAGTGCAGAAGTAGACACGGGTGATGATGTATCGGTCTATCCATCCACCCATCTGCCACCTCATAAGCATAATGGTTACCAACTCTTTGCAGCCAATAGCTCTATAATAGACACATACTGTCGTACCACGTTAGTGTTAACCCCAGGCTAACGATGCACACTTGGGTGGCAGTCTTTTGTGACTGACATCACATATCCTGTACTGGGACAGAGTTTCTATTATTTTATCGACTTGTACCCAACCGGCATCATCGACGCCTGCTGGACACCAGCACTAACTTACCTAATGGATGACTAGTACGTCATGTGGAAGATGCTAACTTGAGGTGATAACTGCAGATTCTCCGTTTATCGGACTTGTAAAGCGGTTTAACGAGATTATGTGTCAAGCTCCGTCGTTAGCCCCCGTGCAGCACTCCTTAGTGCTCTACGGTTTGATACTTTGAACACGCCTGAGCTACAACTTCGTACTCGACCTCCACGTTTAATGCTGCAGAAACTGAAAGCGGTTAAACAGGAATTCGCATCCATGCTCACACAGGTGATCTGCCGTCAGTCAAGTAGTTGTCGGGCATGTCCCTTCCACCCGGCACCAAAAACGAACAACGGATAGCGAGGATTTGACGTCCGGTTTCTACGGAAGGAGATCTCGACCTCATCAGAGGCTTTTACCAGATACTCATGGTTCCAGACAACGTTCCGAAGACAGCTGTATGCACGCCTTTCGGGTTGTTTGAGTTCAGCCGCATGCCTTTAGGTTCAAAATGGTTCAAATGGCTGTGAACACTATGGGACTTAGCATCTGTGGTCATCAGTCCCTCAGAAATTAGAACTACTTAAACCTAACTAACCTAAGGACATCACACACATCCATGCCCGAGGCAGGATTCGAACCTGCGACCGTAGCGGTCGCGCGGTTCCAGAGTGTAGCGCCTAGAGCCGCTCGACCAATGCATTTAGGCTAAGTAACGCTGCACATACGTTCCAACTATTTATGGACGATGTTAAACGCGACTTCGATTATTACTATATATATATATATATATATATATATTGACGATGTTTCGTTCATGTCTCGCTCAGAAGCTCAGCATCTGCCCTCACCTACGACAACATTTCATCCGTGTACTTGAATATGGCCTCATTAACCCTTCCAAATGGGTCTTTGGTGGCCATGCGGTTCTAGGCGCTGTAGTCCGGAACCGCGCGACTGCTACGGTCGCAGGTTCGAATCCTGCCTCGGGCATGGATGTGTGTGATGTCCTTAGGTTAGTTAGCTTTAAGTAGTTCTAAGTTCGAGGGGACTGATGACCTCAGAAGTTAAATCCCATAATGCTCAGAGCCATTAGAACCAGTTTTTTGGGTCTTTGGGGCGGCAGATGTTCGGTTTCTTGGCTGTACCAGTAATGCTCATGAAATTCGGCCATCAAAAGAGAAGGTAAATGCGGTACTTGGTTTTCCACGATACACAACAAACAAGGAATTACGAAACTTTCTCGGTGCCACAAACTATTACAGTCGTTTCGCCGGTAACAATGGCCTGCTGACTGCGCCACTGAACAAATTCATAAAAGACAAACCAACATCAAAGGATAAACTACAGTGGGTTTCAGAAGACGAAACTTTGTTTTCCCGTTTGAAGCCTGTCACTGCTGGAGCAGCACTATCCGCGCACCCAGTAGCGCAGGCGCAATTTGCACTGACGATTGGTGCGTCTGCCTCTGCAATCACTGCTGCACTGCGACAACGCACGGATGGACACTGGCAACCACCACCATTCTTTAGCAAAATGTTGTTACCTTCACAGGAAGACTGGTCATTCATGCTGTTCATTCATGAAAAAGTTCCGGCGCGTGTTGGACAACAGTTTGTTTTGGTAACGGATCACTAGCCACTAGTACACTAGACTAGCGAATCCTGCCCCCAGTAGTCCGGCAACTCAGTAACCCGGCGCACACCCAAAAACATGTGCATAATGAATTATCGTGCGCAACAGTGCTTAGTTAAACAATGGTTTATATACTGTATTCGAAATTGTAACTTTCTTTACAGTTCGGAATCATGTCGTCTAAAAGGAAACACATTACACTAGACCTCAAGCAGAAACTCGAAATTTCAGATAAGTTAAATCGAGGTTCTTCGCAGAAAGCCATTGCCGCTGAGTTCATCGCTGGAGGAGCAACTATTTATGACATCAGAAAGGAAGAAGATGTTATTCGATAGTATTCGACACAAATGGATAGTGAGTTGGGAAAACTGAAGGTTATACGAAATAGAGAATGAAGAACTAGACGTAGCTGTTTATAGATGGTTCACAGAACAACGCAGTAAAGGAATTCCAGTCAGTGGCCCGATTATAAAGTAAAAATCAGCTGCTTTTAACAAACAACTTGGCGCTAGCTACTTGTTTTCAGCGAGCGAAGAATGGCTATGAAACTGGAAAAAACGGCCTGGCATTCGGCAGCTGACAGTCACCGGAGAAAGTCGCTCAGCTAACGATAAAGATGTTGATGAGTTTGTAAGCAAGATACGGACGATAATAGAGGAAGAAGAATTAACTGCTGATGCCTTGTATAATACTGATGAGACAGGACTCTTTTACAAGATGCTTCCTTCAAAAACGTTAGCTGCCAAGAACGAAAAGGAAGCTCGTGGTTACAAGCAACAGAAACAGAACGTAACATTAATGGCGTGTTGTAATGCAAATGGGAGTGATAAACTACCGCTAATGGTGATTGGAAAATCCCAACATCCTCTCTGTTTTCAACACACTGACATAAATACTCTACCAGTGCAGTCTTGCGCTCAGAAAAAGCGTGAATGGACAGACAAATATTGTCTCGGTGGTTCCATGAACGCTTGCATCAGTAGTAAGAAAAGAGCTGAAGAAGAAAAAGCTATCTTTATGATTGACAATGCCCCCATTCATCCTTCAGATGTTTCTCTTATGTCCGATGGTAAACATGTACAAGCACTATTTCTCCCACCCAATGTGGCAGCCCTAATTCAGCCCAGGGGCCGGGAATTTTGGAATCAGTTAAACGTCATTATCGACACTCACTTCTCGTCTCCTTGCTGAACGAAAGTGAAAACGACTCTATCGAGACTATGCTGAAGGGGTGGAAAGCAATTAACATACGTGATGTTGCTTTTCAAGGAGATGAAGCATGGGATAAAGTGGAGAACGCTACCATAATGAAGAGCTGGAGAAAATTGTGGCCATCCATTGATGCAGAGTTGGATCCAGTAGTGAGTGATAGCGATGATCAAGTCAATTCGGAATTATCAATTACTTTGTACACTGACAAGTTACACAATCTTCCAGGAGGAGAAGAAGTTGATGATGAAGATGTTACTAAATGGGTGAATTAGGAAAACTGTGATACAGACCAAACTGTAACAGATGAAGAAATAATCAAATGCGTGCAAGGAAGAAATGACGAAAGTGATGAAGAAGAGGACACAGGAGGAGAGAGCATGAAGATTTCTCATACTGCTGTTGCTGAAGCTGCCGAGACCTTCCTGGAATACATTACGCAACAACCAGATACATGCAGTACCGATGTAATGCTTGTAAAGTGGTTGCGTGATAAAGCAAGCCACCGTCGCGTATCATCATTGCGACAGCTAAATATTGAAACATCCCCTTAGAAAAATTTATGAATTACTGTGCTGGTAAACCCCTTACGCTATTTGATTTTCAAACTGTTGAGCAAAACCGAACGTACGCAGGCATTTCTCTCTTTACTTATTCTGATCATCACTAAACTGACGCACAATATTTTTAGCGCAACGCAATCTGACTTTCAATAATCCCTACAAAATAATGGCCCTGGCTAACAATAACCAATACCTTTCATGAATCACTTACCTCACAAAAGTCTTCGTTACTCGAACTACTGCAATATAGCGAGCGCCAATACTGCCAGCTAAATAAAAGATTCAAACTACTGAAGGCACTAACTACTGATACGCATAGTTACCAAAAGAAAGATTTTGATAGAGATCAAACAACGTATTTGCCTTAATAATGTTTAAAATATCAGTTCATGACATCCAGTCTTACAAATTCCCTTTTTCTGACGGACACACGTCCAGATCGTCCGCTCTCAAAACTCTGGCATCTCTCTTCCCACTTTCACTACTGCTGGCGGCTCACCTCCAACTGCGCAACGCTACGCGCTGTTAACATCCAGCTGCCCAACACTACAATGGCAGACAACAACGCAAACTAGCCACAGACTGCACACAGCACAGCCAGTGATTTTCATACAGAGCGCTGTCCGCCCTCGGTAGCTGAGTGGTCAGCGTGACAGACTGTCAATCCTAAGGGCCCGGGTTCGATTCCCGGCTGGGTCGGAGATTTTCTCTGCACGGGGACTGGGTGTTGTGTTGTCCTAATCATCATCATTTCATCCCCATCGACGCGCAGGTCGCCGAAGTGGCGTCAAATCGAAAGACCTGCACCAGGCGAACGGTCTACCCGACGGGAGGCCCTAGCCACGCGACATTTCATTTCATACAGAGCGCTACGTGGCGTTACCAACATAAAATCCTAAACAGCCTACTTACAAAATTAGACACGCGTCATAATGAGTGATACAACTGTGCAATTAAGTACAGTATACACTCAAGGACTAAGTTTTCTTTGAAAATTAATGTATTTTTGGGTTTAATAAAGTATATCGTCTATATTTAAAGATGTATCCTTCGGTTTAATAAAGTATAGTACACTATATCCCCTAGGGATTCAAAATAAATGAAAATAAAATAAATAAATGAAATAGGTTACAGACACTCAATAATCCGACACTTCCACTAATCCGGCACCCTTCTGTGCTAGGAATGGCCGGATTAGCGAGAGTCTAGTGCATACGCTTTGTGACAGCGCTGAGAGAAAGTTTCACCACGACAGCCACGAGAACTTTATTTCATCGATCAAATCACTACCAACATCATCCATGCTGAAGGCGAACTGAACGTGACAGCTGACACGCTCTTGCGTGTAGAGTCTGTTTTCTGAAGCTGTTGACTTTGAAACAGTCGCAGCGGCGCAGCAGTCTCGACGATGAATGACATGACTTTTCCACAACAGTCAGGCTTGTAAGTCTGCCGCCATCGCACTACCAGCGTTAGCTATTCGGCTATAACGTGACGTTACCAATAACAGAGCACGCCCGACAGGTAACCCACTCGCTGCACAACACGTCGCACCCATGAGTTAGAATCACAACAAACATGGTGAAGCGAGCATTCGTCTGACAGTATAGGGACAGGGATTGTGAGCAGTCTGTACGACTGCTTGACCTGTCATCGCAATAAAATTAGCATACACGTCAGGTCACCGCTGGGAAGCGTTATCCCTCCAAATCTACGATTTGAACACGTCGGAATGGATCTGAAGGGACATCTCCCGCCGTCGGAAGGATACATTTATTGTCGGAGAGCTATATGAGCCGTGGCGACTGGCTGCTGGTTATGCTCCACTTGTGTCGCTGATATCGACACTCGTCTGGTCTTATATCTCTGAGTGTTCCGCCTTTGTTTTTCCGGCTTGGCGTGTGGCCGAGCTCTCTCGCTGGTCGGCGTTCAACGAACCAACGTGTTTTGAAGGCAGGCTGTCGTCTTTATCCGCTGTGCCTGGGCCTCGCCGCCCTCGCCGTTTTGCCAGGCGTCGGGTGTATCGTGCTGATAGTCGACGCGTTTGCGTGCGAATCGATGGCGGGTCCGTCATCTCAGGCTGGACGTCTTCTCATCACGTAACTGGAAGCATTAAGTTACGTATGATTCATATGCTGCTCTTAACCTGTGAAGATTTGTGAAACTTATGGTGGCACGTTGTATCTGCCGGAGATCAGCTAAGGATGGTTCTGAATAAGAGAGTGTTATACTGAAATTACGAAGTCTAAGGCTTCGATGTGTTGTCTACTGCTTGTTTTGAATGTCCTTTGCAGTGTTAATTTGATGGACTATGTTAATTAGTATGCTCTTCTCACAGTTTTGGTTTTAGACTTTCTTTTAATATGAAGGGCAGTGCTTTTGTTAAGGGGGGTAGGACGTCAAACGGGCCGACTTGGAGCAGGAGAGGCATCACAGGACATTTTAATTTCCACTCTCTATACTTTTACAAATAAATTCATAAAACTTTGTCAGCATCACCAGGAAGGATACAGGATTCACACTCATTGCAGTGGAAGTTCGAAAACATAACAAAATAATTTTTTTTCACTTGTGCAATTTCATCATTCTTTCAGTTACTAATGGCTGCATTTGTTGCTATAGGTACACTTTTCTTCATAAGTTAGAGAGACTCTTCGATGAATTTTGCACAGCATACAAACCATACTTACAGGTGTATGAAACTCTAGAATTTATTTAATTTATGAAAAAAACGAATGAGCTGTTATGTTTTAAACTTCATGTTTAGAAAAAACACAAATTTTCTAGCTAATTACCTCAATTTTTACCACAGTTTTTAATAGATTTGTAAAATTCTAGAGGTTCATACACCTTTGAGTACGGTTTGTATGCTGTGTAAAATTCATTGAAGAATCTCTCTTACTTACGAAAAAAAGTGTACCTATAGCAACAAATGCTGCCATTAGTAAGTGAGAAAAATGATGAAATTTCACATGTAAAAAAAAATACTTTTTTATGTTTTCGAACTACCACTGCTGTGAGTGTAAATTCTGAAGCCTTCCTGGTGATGATGACAAAGTTTTATGAATTTATTTGTAAATGTATAGACAGTGGAAATTAAAATGTCCTATGATGCGTCTCCTGCTCCAAGTCGGCCCGTTTGACGTCCTACTCCCCTTAAAGCAGAGTAATTTTAACTGTAGTTTTATTCGGTAAATGTCTGTTTGGTTGTCAGTTGCTGCAGGTAGTCGCGTAGTTAGTAAGGCATGCACGGTTTAGAAAGGTGAATCACGAGTTGAAGTCGTCTGCCGCGTGAATTATTTGCTGTTGCAGAAATGGTCTGGTACGTGGGGCAGATGGGGTTCGTGGCCTTGGCGGGCAGGCTGAGATCGTGTGTATGTGTGGCGTGTTTTCTGCCCTGGTTTGCAGCCTGAACATCTTAGAAATTGCTTGGCGGGGCTTTATACTCGTTTGTTCCGAGTACCACCGTGCATAAGCCGTGCTTCCATCCTTTAGTTAAGTATCCGGCCTGTCTTCCGGGACGGACGAGATATTTTCTTCAGTAACTCAAAGTGAATCATTAGTGTTGTGTAAATTTTGGTTACGTAAGCAATGAACTGATCAGTGGGCTTATGGTACTGACTGTCTGTGATCCTTTTGCAAAGAGATCTAATTATGATCTTTAAAATATTGTTTGTTATATTAATTCATGGCAGACGGTTAAAGTCGGCTGTATGTTCTCTTAAGAGCACAAAGGTCCGAACTAAATTTAAGTTGTTATTCCAATTCTGTAACTCCGTAATAATGAAATTTGTTCTTTAGTGGAAATTACAATTACGTGCCAGTCACAAGTTTGTCTGTCAGCAAAGATCCCTAGCTCCCTATCTCCTTTTAGTAGCTGTGGTTAAATTGCGAGTCTGATTTTTCCAGCACGTGACTTGAGCAGTCACACAGCTCACTATAGACCATTAGACACGCTGGCCTGAAGTATCCCCGATAACCGATACGGCCGATGGAGCTGTAGTGACCGGATTCTTTCGCGGGTGGATCACAGTTTGAGTCCCATCTCTTCAAAGCACTCGCTGCCTTACTTGGCATGAAGCGAATCAGGACTACAGCGTACCATACAGCAGCAAATGGTGTAGTCGAGCGTATGCACCACCAGCATAAAGCATCGCTGCACTGCCACAATTCGCAACGGTGGTCAGACACGCTACCTATCGTTTTAAACGTGTCCCTGAAAGAAGAACTCCAAGCAACTACAGCGGAACTCATGTACGGTGAGCCTATACGTCTTCCTGGCGAGTTCTTCGCCAGTGTACAAAATTAATCCATTGATCCGTCGAGTTTGTGAGTAGCCTGCGCACAGAGATACGACAGCTAGGTTCAGTGAGGGCAAGGGATAAGGCGAATTGCCACCCGTTCGTTTACCATCTATGTGATGGTCACTACTTTAGTTCGATACGACATGGTGCGCAAGCCGTTGTGGCCATCCTTTGATGGACCATAGCGTGTAGTTAGTAGGCAGGACAAAACATTCACCGAGCGGTATAAGGCGCTGCATTCATAGACTGGGCGGCTGGTCCCGGAGGAGGTTCGAGGCCTCCCTCGGGCATGGGTGTGTGTGTTTGTCCTTAGGATAATTTAGGTTAAGTAGTGTGTAAGCTTAGGGACTGATGACCTTAGCAGTTCAGTCCCATAAGATTTAACTCACATTTGAACATTTTTTTTTTTTTAGAACAAAACATTCGCCGTCGACTTAATGGGCGCATCCATGGCTATCAACGTCAACAAAGCCAGCCTATCGTATAACCGCCACAGATCATCATCCAGCTGTTCCCACCACGGACACGAGAAGCACATCTGCCTCCCCAACACAATTGCGGAGCAGCCGTAACGGCCATTAGGGCCCTCCAGGAAACCAGCAGCAACCGGTACACAACCTTTTGTAACCCGATCTGGGCCGCGCGGGGAAGCCGTGAGGTGTAGGGGGTCTTGTCACGGTTCGTGCTGCTGCCCCCGACGGAGGTTCGAGTCCTCCCACGGGCATGGGTGTGTGTGTTGTCGTTAGTTTAAGTTAGATTAAGTAGTGCGTAAGCCTAGGGACCGAAGACCTCAGCAGTTTGGCAGATTGGTCCCATAGTCCTTACCACTTTTTTTTTACCCGATCTTGTGTAGTCGTACTAAATCAGGTGATGATGCGGGAATTAGATTAGGAAACGAGAGGCTTAAAGTAGTAAGTGAGTTTTGCTATTTGGGGAGCAAAATAACTGATGATGGTCGAAGTAGACAGGATATAAAATGTAGACTGTCAATGGCAAGGAAAGCATTTCTGAGCAAGAGAAATTTCTTAAGATCGAGTATATATTTAAATGTCAGGAAGTCGTTTCTGAAAGTATTTGTATGGATTGTAGCCACGTATGGAAGTGAAACGTGGACGATAAATAATTTAGACAAGAAGAGAATAGCAGCTTTCGAAATGTGGTGCTACAGAAGAATGCTGAAGATTAGATGGCTAGATCACATAACTAATGAGGAGGTATTGAATAGAATTGGAGAGAAGAGAAATTTGTGGCATAAATTGACCTGGAGAAGGGATTGGTTAGTGGGGCATATTCTGAGGCATCAAGGGATCAGCAATTTAGTACTGGAGGGCAGCGTGGAGGGTAAAAATCGTAGAGGGAGACCAGGAGATGAATACACTAAGCAGATTCAGAAGGACGTAGGTTGGGCTAGGTACTGGGAGATGGAGAAGCTTGCACAGGATAGAGTAGCATGGAGAGCTGCATCAAATCAGTCTCAGGACTGAAGACCACAACAACAACTCGATCTTGACGACGCATCAAGTTCAATGAGAAGTATCGGTGACTCTAACGAGAGGGAGGGGGGGGGGGGGGTGATGGCGAAGTGTACGCAAGGTAATGCACAGTGTGTGTTAATGGTGTAGTGATAAGCGCAAGTGAAGGCTCCATGCAAGATCATCTTTGGCTCAGCATATGATGTATCTTTACTGGTGGTTTTTTGTGGAATAGTCCTCTGGTGTTTTGTCACCCAAATGTCATTTTGGGTTACGGGTTATTTTAAAGCTAACAAAGTGAGTTTTGTGAAAGCACTACACCGAGTCGAAACCAGAGAAGGCAGTCACGTTACATTCTGAGATCTGGAGCGACATTAAAGTTCTAACTCTGTTGGGTTCACTTGGGACTCTGTGCACTCAGTCGATCGCCTCACACATGTCACTATATGACATGGTTCATTGTCGTGCGGATACGAACAATCATTGTCGCTAAACTGTTCCTCTACTGTGTGCAGTACAAATGCTATAAAACTTAGTCATGTCCATCTGCATTTAGTATTTTCTTAACCACAAAGTGTTGATCACAATATAACTATGAAAAATGCCCCTCTACCATGATATTACGTCCTCTGTACTTCACCGTTGGCACACGATGGCAGGTAACATTTTCCAGGCACTCATCAAACCCAAACAGCTCCAACAGGCTACAGCAGTGATTCATCACTTCCGATCACTCGTTTCCAGTCATCCGTTGTCGAGTGGTGTCAGTCTTTACTTCAGGGGTGGCCAAGATTTCCGCTCACAGCCTGTGCCTTGGCGCGAGTGCTATAGCTCTCAGCTTTGATGCGCATTTCCCCCACCACTGCGCCCTGCTGTCTGAATGGTTGGAGGTGCCAGAAGGGGAAACTGGGAGCATGCCGCATTTAAATGAGAATGCAGTTGTACTCCAAACAACTTGATTTTATATTTCACATATCTCAACAAGAACATCGCATACTGCTTCTCTATCTACTGAACAACTGTCGGTCGTAATGTTTTGCTCGTTCAGTGTCAACTAAATATTTAAAATCTTTCTTCACGATATTATAATATCGTTTTACAGTAAATTTGCAGCACCTACCACTGCAACTGCATCACAGATACTCAGAATTGTCGTCCCTCTCTTCTGTCATTCCCATTCATTGTTAAAGGCTTGTGACGATAGATGGCTAGATTCCCTCTTTTTTGTGCAAACAGCTAGCGGACATATTGAAACTTCTTAATAATTTCTTTTATTTTTTTTATTTTTTTATTTATTTTTTTTACTTAAACTGCTCAATGCTTACTCAATGTTCGTAAACTGGTGAGTGAAACTGAATGACCCTCACTTTGCTTGTTTTTATCATTTCAACACCGACACACAATATTGTAGCGCAACGCAATCTGACTGCTCAAAAATGATAACCTGACTTCAAATAATTAATACAGAAGAATGGCCCTGAATTAGAGGTAAACCTATACATTTCATAAGTCACTTACCTCACAAAAGTCTTCATTACACGAACTACAGCAGTGCCGCAAGCACCAATACTGCCAGCTGAATAAAAGATTCTAACTACTGAAGGCTCCAACTACTGATAGGCATGTAGTTAGCAAAGGAAAGCTTTTGTTGCAAAGCAAACAATGTATTTTTACCTTAATAATGTGACATCCGCTATATAATTGTCCGTGACATCAAGCTCCAAATATTATATAATTATGAATAATATTGAATCTCCAAGTCGGACACCTCCAGATTGTCCGCTAGGGCTAATACTGCAAACCCCCAACACTGCTAATTATTATCCTCTAACCTCCATCACTGCTGACTACTCACATCCAACTTCCATCACTGCTGGTGACTAATTTCCAACTGCCACCTCTGCTGGCTATTCACCTCCAACTGCCATCACCGCTGACTGTTAACTTCCAAGTGCAAGTGCGACCAGCCACAGAGTCTCTTACAGATGGCGCACACCGCAGTCAGAGTTATTAATGCAGAGCGCTACACAGCGCTGCCAACATACCGACACACAAACAGGCTACCTACAATATGAACGTCCTTCACATCACAAACAGTAGCCGAGGGTAGACAGTGATGACACCACAATTCCCCAAACCGAACAGAGTTGTGCCGACTGAAAAATGCCATACGGCTGTACTACCTGAAATGTTGTGATGAACCGTGTGCTTCCGGAGAGAGACGAGGAATGCTACGACACACCGAGCAACTACTCACACATGGCCGCACACTCGACCCCCATCGAGTTCGGCATGCCGTGGTCGGCCCTGCTCTACACCATCCCACTTCTCTTTGACGACAGAAATGTTTGACTTGTGAGGAGCTGTTTCACAATTTCACTCCACTCTTTGTAACTGTCTATGTGCGACGTTGTGCTAGGTGGACTGCTGGTGGTACTTTGTGACTCACTAGTGATTTCTTCCACTAATTTCTTGTGATTTTTTCAAAGCATCCTCTCGAATTTTTAGAGCCCCTCTCTGTCATTTCATTAAGTCTGCCTGGTCTTGATTTAGCTATGCTTGTTTCTTAGTGTTTCCGCTTTACAGTTACATCACCAACGGCCAAGTGTGGCAGCTTTAGAAGGATTGAAATGTCCCTGACAGATCTGTTACGTAGGTGACATCCAGGGACTTGTCCCCGTTCGAGGTCACTGTGCTCTCCTGCCTGAATAATTCTCCTGTCACTACTTCCCGCTCACCACACAATACTTACAGAGTCTTCCTATAATGGTGTGTCTACCTCTCGTGACGTCTTGTGTCCGAATGCTTTTGATCAGATTATGCATTTAGCTGCTGCTATTCCGTGATCAAATTCGTGTCATCGGTCCCATAAGCTTGAATAAGTAGTCCAAACCATTATTGTTTAGTCCTGGCTCCCAACAAAATATTTTATATAAGCTGTACACACATGAAAATCCCGACAATTGCCTTTGACTGTTAGGTTTCGGGAAATTATTGACTGCTGACAGTATCTGAGGATCACACTTTATTCCTTCTGATACTATGTTCCAGTTTCACATACTGCAAAAGACGTGCTATTTATACTTATGATGGCACCAAATTTAAAAATTTTCAGAACAACTTTTCCAGCGATTCCAGGTGTTCTTTCCACATTGTACTGGCTATACAATATCGTCTACATAAACTATAATATTACTCCACAGTTTATCTACTAGGACTGCATCAACCTTACTTATCAGTATGGCGACTTAAACGTTTAACCCCTATGTAGTCATAATATATATACCCTTCCTTATAGAAAAATTGGGTGTTGACGTGAAGCTTCTGCCACATAACTTTAATGAAACTTTGTTTTCATATTCAAGCTTCAAAAGATTATAGCAACGCTGAATCACCGTAATATTTTTTCAAATTTCTCTGGTAGGTACTTTTCTGCCTCAAGGATTCAATTTTCCTTCGAGGTGTCGAGAACCAGCCTAATTGCACTCTTCCTTTTTTTCCGTGGGAAGGAAAGGATTATTTAGTTATTGCATTAGCTGCGATGTCATTCAAGATTCCTTCTGACAACATGCAATGTACTTCCTTCTCCACAAAGGTTTCTTAGCCTGTTGCACTTGATGTTATTTGGTGCAGAATGCCATAGGGTTTTTAATTTTAATCATACATTATGGGAACCACAGCATTAAATATGCATAATAGGTATTCAAAGGTCACGTCGCCTGCAACTGAAGTAGTGTTCTGATGATATCTCCATTGGCAAGAGATTCAGGATTAGTCCCCCATTCACATCATCAGAAAGGGCGCAGGGGGGGGGGGGGGGTGAGGAATGAGAAAAAGGTAGAATAACTAACAAATGCATAACATTCTACGAGTCGAACCATGTAATGTCAGAAGTTTGAAAGTAGTAGGAAGGCTATAAAAATTAAAAAACGAAATGCAAATGCTCAATCTATATACAGCGTGGGCCAGTGAAGTGAAAAAGGAGGTAACGATTAATATCATTGAAAGCGCTCTGCGCCCTCGGCAAAAAGATTCTATGGTTGGACAGACAAGGAGTTAGCGAGTGGATAGGGAAGTGTATGAAGCATATGGAGAGAAGTCTTCCGAAGTAAGAGTGATTTCAGGTGTGCCGCAGGGGAGTGTCGTAGGACCGTTGCTGTTCACAGTATATAAATGACCTTGTGGATAATATCGGAAGTTCAATGAGGCTTTTTGCAGATGATGTTGCAGTATATCGAGAGGTTGTAACAATGGAAAATTGTACTGAAATGCTGGAGGATCTGCAACGAATTGACGCGTTGTTCAGGGAATGGCAATTGAATCTCAATGCAGACAAGTGCAATGTGCTGCGAATACACACAAAGAAAGACCCTTTATCATTTAGCTACAATATAGCAGGTCAGCAACTGGAAGCAGTTAATTCCATAAGTTAACTGGGAGTAGACATTAGGAGTGATTTAAAATGGAATCACCAAATAAAATTGATCGTTGGTAAAGCAGATGCCAGACTGAGATTCGTTGGAAAAATCCTGAGGAAATGCAATCCGAAAACAAAGGAAGTAGGTTAAAGTACACCTGTTCGCCCACTGCTTGAATACTGCTCACCGGAGTGGGATCCGTACCAGATAGGGTTGATAGAAGAGATCGAGACGATCCAACGAAGAGCAGCGCGCTTCGTTACAGGATCATTTAGTAACTGGGAAAGCGTTACGGAGATGACAGATAAACTCCAGTGGAAGACTCTGCAAGAGAGACGAGAGACGCTCAGTAGCTCGGTAGGGGTTTTTGTTGAAGTTTCGAGAACATACCTTCACCGAGGAGTCAAGCAGTATATTGTTCCCTCCTACTTATATCTCGGGAAGAGAACATGAGGATAAAATCAGAGAGATTAGTGCCCACGCAGAGGCATACCGACAATCTTTCTTTCCACGAACAGTACGAGACTGGAATAGAAGGGAGAACCGCGCGAGGTACTCAAGGTACCCTCCGCCACACACCATCAGGTGGCTTGCGGAGTATGGATGTAGATGTAGATGTAGACATGATTTTCTTAGAGGAGAGTCTGTGTTGAAGGGACACGCAGTGTAATGTGAGATGAAATGATGTGTTTATAAGAAAATATGCAAGGAAATGTATGATGATGGAAGTTGTTGATAAATTTTAGGTAGTGGAATTATTGACAAGCATATAATTTTTAGAACTGGATGCCACTTGAATAAGGTAAGATTTTTTAAATACTTTTTGTTCTTCAACAAAATCTTTCTTTTGCTAACCATACGCCTCCTAGTAGTTAGAGTCTATAGTGGTTAGAATCTTTTTATTTAGCTGGCTGTTTTTGCTACTTGCTGTATTTGTTGTAGTTCGTGTTATGGAGATTTTCTGTGAGGTAAATGACTTATGAGAAAGAACGGGGCTTCCACTATCGGGATTCGTAACTGAATTGAGTTTAGGCAATTAACAGCGTTGGAGGTAGTTTCATATTTCTTTAATTTCATATTCTTTGAATTTGTGTTATTATTAGGATTTCTTGCAATTCAGCAACATTCCTTTGTGTTAATTGTTGGAAGTCATGTTGTCAATGTATAGCAGTCAGATTGAGTTGGGTTGTATATTGTGGGTAATAAATGAGTAGATTAAGTCTGAGTTGTATTTGTCAGCGAAAATTCTGTAGGTCAATGTTTCATAACAAAAAAAATTAAAGAGGTAGTTTGAAGTGAGCTACTATGAACATTCGAGTGATAGGGTTGTTCTTATCAGGTTCGATAGCACACCCTGTATACCTGACGACATTGCAAGCAATAGACGACGGGACACACAAAATATATGAGGATACTGGACAGCGTGAAGCGAGTTGAAATCTAATAATAATTGGTTGTAGCGAAAGAAAGAGAAGTAAGAGCTACGGGAGAATATCGCCATGGTAGTTGGAATTAGAGAGGAAAACGATTAAGTTCTACAATAAATTTCACATAGTAATAAAAAACACTTTGTTCAGGAGTCACAAGAGACGGAAGAGGTATACATGGAAAAGACCCAGAAATACGGGAAGATTCCACCTGGATTACATAACGGTCAGGTAGAGATTTCGAAATGAGATACTGTACTGGTAGACGTACCCAGCAGAATATGTCGACTCAATTTACTATTTAATAATGATGAAGAGTAGACTGAAGAAGAGCATCGGTAGGGTGAATCAGTGTGGAATGAAATGTGATAGCCGGCCTTTGTGGGCGAGCGGTTCTAGGCGCTTCAGTCTGGAACTGAGCGACCGCTGCGTTGGCAGGTTAGAATCATGTCTCGGGCATGGATGTGTGTGATGTCCTTAGGTTAGTTAGGTTTAAGTAGTTTTCAGTTCTAGGGGACTGATGACCTCAGATGTTAAGTCACATAGTGCTCAGAGCCATTTGAACTATTTTGAAATGTGATACGGAAGTATTGAGAAATGATGAGACACATTTGAAGTTCGATAAGGATGTCGATCGGGGATAAGGAATATTAGAATAGGCGGCTCACTTGAAGAGGAGTGGACACATCTAAATAGGGCAATCAGAAACGTTCTACAGACAAAAACAAGTAAGAGAAAGAAATATTGGGTAACAAACGAAACACTTTAATTAATACGTGAAAGATAAAAGTACAAAAATGTTCAGGGAAAGACAAGAATACAGCAGAATATATCACCTAAGAATGACATATATAGGAAGTGTAGGACAGCCAAGGCGAAACGACTGCAGGATGAATTGAAAGAAATCAAGGAACAGATGTTCGTCAGATTGACTGACTCAGCATATAGAAAAATCAAAACAGTCTTCGAGGAATTTAAAAGCAAGGATGGTTAACGTTAAGACTACAATGGTAATTCCACTGATAAACGCAGAAGGGATAGTGGATTAATGAAAAGAGTACATTGAAGATTTTGAGGGGAAGGACTAATCCGATGACGTGACAGAAGAAGACACTAGAATCGGTGTGGAAGACATAGGGGATCCAGCATAAGATTGAGAATTTTAACAAGCTCTTAATGACTTGGGATCAAATGATGCAGAAGGGATAGATGACATACCATCTTCCTAAAATCGTTGAGGGAAGTAGCAATCAAACGACTATTCACGTTGATGTGTAAAATATATGAGACTGGCAACGTGCTATCAGATGACGTAAAAAAATGAGCCACACAATTCCGAAGATAGGAAGAGCTGATAACTGCGAGAACAATCGCACAATCAGTTCAGAAGCTCATGCATCCAAGTTAATAAGAACACTATACAGTAAATAGAAAAGAAAATTGAGGATCTGTTAGATGACGGTCACTTTGGCTTTAGAAAAGATAAAGGCATAGGGAAGCATTTCTGACATCACGTCAGATAATGGAACCAGGACTGAAGAAAAAGCAAATCATGTTCATGCGATTGTCGACTTAGATAAAGCGTTCCACAATGTTAAATGGGGAAATATGTTCGAAATTCTGAGAAAAGTAGGAGTAAGCTGTAGGAGGAGACGGGTAATGTACAGTAGCTACACGAACAAGAGGGAGCAATAAGGCTGGATGCCCATGAACGAAGTGGTGAGATAGAAAACGGCATAAGACAAGGTTGCAGCATTTCACTGTTAAATCCATAAGCCAAAAAATCAATGACGGAAATAATAGAAATTTTCAATGGTGGAATTAAATTACAGAGTGATAGGAAATCAGTAATAAGGTTCGCTGATGACGTTGTTGTCGTTAGAGAAGGTGGAGAAGAATTTCAGGATCTGTTCGATGGCATGAAAAGTCCAATGAGACGGAATACGAATTGAAAGTAAACTGAATAATGACTCGATGTGGTAAGAAGCAAAAGAAACGAGGGTAGCGAGTGACTTAACATTAGAATTGGTGATCACGAAGTAGACGAAGTTTAGGAAGTCTATCTTGGAAGCAAAATAAACCATGAAGGAGGAAGCAAGGAGGATACGACTAGCACAGGCAAAGAGTGTATTTCTAGCCAAGAGAACTTGACTGGTACGAAACAGAGGCCTTAATCTGAGCAACAAATTTCTGAGAATGTACAAGAGGAGCACAACATTGTATGGTAACGATTCATGGACAGTGGGAAAACTGGAACGGAAGAGATCTGAAGAGTTTCAGACGTAGTGCTACAGAGAAGTGTTGAAAGTTGGGTGGAATGAAATATTTTAATTCAGGAGGTTCTCCGCGGAATCAGCGAAGACTGGAACATCTGCATGATAGGACACGTGTTAAAACATGAGGAAATAATCTACATGGTAGAAGACACAAAAAAAATGGTTCAAATGGCTCTGAGCACTATGGGACTTAACATCTGTGGTCATCCGTCCCCTAGAACTTAGAACTACTTAAACCTAACTAACCTAAGGACATCACACACATCCATGCCCGAGGCAGGATTCGAACCTGCGACCTTAGCGGTCACGCGGTTCCAGACTGAAGCGCTAGAACCGCACGGCCTCACCGGCCGGCGTAGAAGACAGAGCTGTAAGACAAAAACTTTGGGGAGAACAGAGACTGGAATACATCCAGCAAACAACTGAGAATGTATGGTGCAAGTGCTACCCTGGGGTGAAAAACACGGCGCTGGTGAGGAATTCGGGGTGGGTCGCATCAGACCAGCCGGGAAAAAAAAAAAAAAAAAAAAAAAAAAAAAAAAAAAAAAAAAAAAAAAATGGGCAACTGAAGCTTACCAGTGAAGGAAACCTACTCGTGAACCAAACGTACACTGCCCCAGCTGAGCGAGGTAATATAAGGTAGCGGACACACAGATGGAGTGATTGCAGTTACCCATCACAAAATTTATACCAAAATAAACTAGTTTTTGCAGACATAGAAACTTTCTTCCCTGTCTGTGTTTTATCATCAAAAACTGCAATTTTTTAAATTACTTTCTGTATTTTGGCTTTTGGTTCATAATTTTCTGAATAGTTTGTTGCAGCCCCTTACGGCTTCCACTTCTTTGCCAACTGCTTCATCTCACAGCAGCACCTACACTCAACGTCCTCATTTTGTGTCTACTTAATTTTCAATATGCCTCCATAGAATTATATCTCAAATGATTTCTCTTATTTTCCGCATGCTCCAGCATAATACATTTCGTTGAAATGCAGTGCTCTGCACATACATTCTCTGGAATTTATTTGTCAAATTAAGGTCAGTGCTTGATACTACACTGAAGCGCCAACGAAACCGGTATGGGCATGCGTATTCAAGTACAGAGATATGTAAATAGGTAGAATACGGCGCTGCAGTTGGCAACGACTATGTAAGACAAAAAGAGTCTGGCACAGTTGTTAGATGTGTCACTGCTGCTACAATGAGTTTGAAAGTGGCGTTATAGTTGGCGCACAACCGATGGGACACAACTTCTCCGAGGTAGCGAAGAAGTGCGGATTTTTCCGTACGACCTTTTTACGAGTGTACTATGAGCATCAGCAATCCGGTAAAACATCAAATCTCCGACATCGCTGCGGCCGAAAAAGATCCAGCAAGAACAGAACCAGCGACGACTGAAGAGAATCGTTCAACGTGACAGAAGTGCAACCCATCCTCAAATTGCTGCAGTTTTCAGTGATGGGGTGTCATCATGTACGAGCGGGCGAACCATTCAACGAAACATCATCGATATGGGTTTTCGGAGCCGAAGCCCCACTCGTGTATCCTTGATGACTGCACGAGAAAAAGCTTTACTCTTCGCTGGGGCCCGTCAACACCGACATCGGACTGCTGATGACTGGGAACATGTTGCCTGGTCGGACGAGTCTCGTTTTACATTGTATCAAGCCAATGGACGTTTACGGGTATGGAGACAACCTCGTGAATCCATGGACCCAGCATGTCAGCAGGGGACTATTCTAGCCGGTGGAGCCGGCCAGGGTGGCCGAGGGGTTCTAGGCACTACAGTCTGGAACCGCGCGACCACTACGGTCGCAGGTTCGAATCCTGCCTCGGGCATGGATGTGTGTGATGTCCTTAGGTTAGTTAGGTTTAAGTAGTTCTAAGGACAATGCGACTCCCCACACGTCCAGATTTGGTACAGAGTGGCTCCAGGAACACTCTTCTGAGTTTAAGCACTTCCGTTGGCGACCAAGATCCTCAAACATGAACATTGTTCAGTATATCTGGGATTTCTTGCAGCGTGCTCTTCAGAAGGGATGTCCACGCCCTCGTACTCTTACGGATGTATAAATAGTCCTGCAGGTTTCAGGTATCAGTCCCTTGTAGCACTACTTCAGGCATAGGTCGAGTCCATGCCACGTCGTGTAGCGGCGCTCCTGTGTGTTCGCAGCGGCTCTACACGATATCAGGCAGGTGTACCAGTTTCTTTGGCTCTTCAGAGCAGTAGACATCTTCCGGGCATGAGTGCTCACTAAGACTGTACTCTCTGCTTTTTATACCATTCTTGCCACATCTGTCATTTATTACTTTACTTTGAAGATATCAGAATTCGTTAACTTTGTCTACTTCGTGGTCCCCATTTTTTACGTTAAGTTTACCGCTAATCTCACTTCTGCTAATCACCATTAATTTTGTGTTTCTTGGGTTGACACTAAGTCCAAGGCGTATATCATTAGACCCTTCTATTTATCAGATATCAGATCTGAATGACAGCACAACAGCTTGAATCACAAGAGTGATAACAGATTTGCTGTCAGGATGTCTAGGACGCAGACAGGTTGGTAGCAGGCCACCAACTGGCTCCTTCTAACCTACGTACGGCCATCACTGGCAACGAGGCAGAACCAACTTTAATCAGGAAACACAACAGATCTCTACCCTGTCCTCCAACAAGCTTTCGCTTGACACCCCCTGAAGTTGCAAATAGCGGTGGTTTGGGGCGAGTGGAACGCATCCTACAAGGCGCTACAAGAGCTGTTCTTGAAGTAAACGATTTTTAAAACTTCGTTGTGTCACTGTGGTGCCAACAGCTGTTCATATTGCTTCTGTAGTTGCTGCACGACGTGCCAGAACCGTACGCCGAACACGATTGCCTTCCCTCTCGGTAGTTCCATATTTTAATATGTTATTCTGCAAGGAAAACAATAGAAACAAGTTCATATAAACAGAGATGCCCAAATCTCTAGTTACGAAGCTACGACTAATAAAATATTTTGCCTGAAATTTAGCAACTTCGCTAATATGAAGCCATCGCAAAACTGTGCGAGGTTAAAGTAAAGCACGGTTTCCATTTATTTTGTTGTTATTGGTCTGGTGAATCAAATAAAACAAGTTCCAGACGTGTATCTGCAGTAGTTTTCCAGAACATCAAGAGAAGCAACTAAGTAATTTCGTAAAATTTTTAATTTATTAGCTACTCGGCCCAACTTGTTTCTTAAATTCCAGACAATTACAGACAGTTTTCAACAAAGTTGTAGAGAATTTAATTTTGGAAAAATGATGGTAAAACGTTGACTGAAACTGTATGAATGTGTCAGATAATCTGCTTTTATTAACACCATAGCACACGTGAGTTCATGTTGCACCGAAAAAAAAAACAAAGCTCAGTGTTAAGTAAGTTGTACAGTGCACATAAAATTTCACAATACATTCACAATAAATGTTCAAAAATGTCTCCGCCGAGTTCAAAGCATTTAGCTGCACATGTATGAACAGATTTTCCTGCTCGTTTCATTTCACAGGGTTGTTCTTAATTTCATCTATTACATTCATAATGCGAGCAAGTAATGCCTCACGTGTACTGACTTTGCCATCATAAACTGTGTCTTTCATCCATCCCCCTACACAAAAATCCATTGGTGTTAAATCGGGCGACCTGGGTGGTCACAGACGTGTAGCACCACGGCCAATCAATTTCTGGGAAAATGTTCGTTTAAATGCGTAGTAACGGTGTTGGTGAAATGTGGAGGCGCGCAGTCATGCTGAAAATACATTTTCAATCGTGTAGCAAGTGAAACATCTTAGAGCAAGCGAGGCATTTCTTCTTGAAGGAATTTTAAGTACGTCTCGCTAATTAGACGGTGTGGGAAAATGAATGGTCGAATAAAGTGCGTGTTGATTATACCATACCACACGAGTATGCTAAATCGCTGCTGGAAATTGCGTTGCAGTATTGCATGTGGGTTTGTTTCAGACCATACGTGCTAGTTATGTAAATTGTTTATACCATCTCGAGTAAGCTGTGCCTCATCAGTAAATAAAATGAATTTTTGTAACTGCCGATTAGTATTCAGCCAGTTGCACAACTCCAAGTGAAGGGCAGTTTCTCCCGGATGTGAATGATGCACTTTTTGTTTATGGTAAGTCTACGCCGTACCTTAGACTGTGAAACGCCCAATCGTTGAGAGATACGTCATGTACTGGTATCCGGGATACGTTGAACAGCATCAGTAATATCCTCAGCATCGTCTTCACATATCGAGCCCTAGTACAGATTATGAGCGCTAGGTAGAGAACCTGTCTCTCGTAACATTCGGAACACTACACTAATGGTTCGTGCATTCGGAATCCTCCTAGTTGGATAACGTACGCGATATTCGTTAACTGTGGTCGTAGCATTACCACCACATTTGCCATAAATAGATACCATATCAGCGTATTCCGCTGTCGTAAATTTGAAAGGCATCCCTATTTCATAAATAATCTACAAAATACAACAGTTACGATATGGTTTCACTTAAATACACTGTTGTTATTATGTTCTTTCACTGAATAATACAGAAACCTAACTCGTTTTAAGGTTAGGAAACGGCTGAAACAACTCACTAACGGTTGCCAACAGTGAAGTAAACGTCTCTACATTGTTAATAGAAAGTAAACAAATTTACTTGTATAATTATCTTTGGTTCTCTGGATATTCTGGAAAAATACTGCAGATATACGTCGGGGACATGTTTTATTATATTCACCGGACCAATAACAACAAAATAAATGAAAATCGTGCTTTACTTTAACCTCGTATAGTTTTGCAGTGACTTCATATTAGCGAAGTTGCTAAATTTAAGGCAAAATCTTTTATTAGCCGTAACTCCGTAACTAACATTTCCGAACCTATGTTTATATGAACTTTTTTCTTTAGTTTTACTTGTAGAATAACATATTAAATATACGCATATCTTCGTGAATGTGCAGTGGCTACATTCATGCCAAGTCTTTCTGTATTATCGTAGAAGAAACACCCAGCTTCTCGTAGCCCTATTCAGACCTGATTCAAACTCAGTGAGGTGTCGATAATGGCGTCTTTGTCGCCTTAAAGGTATTTTTGAATTTTTGACTAACATCAACTCTCCATGCCAGTCTCAAAGGTAACTAACGCTCACGACAGTTAGCGCGTGTATTTAAAGCAAACTTAATTTCCTTCCTCATAATGGCGTTACTACCACCGTTCTTATACAGCTGACACGAACTGTGAATCTTTCGGATGTAGAAAGACGCACGCCTACCAACTTTCCTTGTCGCAGAATTCCTTCTTCGTGTTGTGATTTTGTTTCCTGACAGTGTATTTTTATATAAACAGTATCATAACTTCTCAATAAAATGTGAGGCGTTATTAAATAACCGGATTTAGTTAGTAATAAATGTAGTGTTTTCATAAAAATGGTTGTCACTGTTTTGTACACTACATCTTCTGTTCAGAACAGTATGTTTTGTCAACACTCTTCCAGTCATTTGATTTCAGCTTTCCAATGAGGAGGTCTCAAGAGATTCCAGTCGACATTCTGCAGGCGACATTAGTATTGTCACCAAATTTGCCCGACGTTCAGTTCTAGTAAACAATTATATGCCGGATCCAGAAAAAAACTGTATAACAACGTTTTTTCCTCCTAAGCCAGCCAAAACGAAACGAGACAAAAAAAAAGGGCAGTTTCAGTGACTGAGGTCAACTGACAGTTCTACGCATCGTCAACTTCAGCCTAAACCTAGGCCTAAACCGGTCATTTTAATAAAATAATCAGCTCGATCAATATTGTTTTTCCACTGATTTTAAAAGGAAGGCTTATAGTATACTGCAGAGTGTCGCTAAAACGACTGGTTATGCGTGTAAGCACATTTGGAGAGCACATTGTCACTGAGGTACGAAAACTTCCTAACCAGAAAAGATGCACCATAATACACGGGATAAATAGCCCGAATTTTCAAGTTGATATGAAACTGTACACCCAACAGCTTTACGCCATCAAAGATGATGCAAATGGTGCACTCTCTTCGTTTGCTCGCACTCCTCAGTAAAATCATGTCCAGTGCAGTTACGAAACACCGAACCACCGGTCGCCTTAGGCGCCTTGGATTCTATGGTCTCCGTTTCAGGGAGCCCAGCGGCCCGATCAGGAACGACATCCTCTGCTTCCCTCACAGAATTGTCTCATCGCAGGAATTCGTTAGTAATTATATCTCCTGACCCGTACTGCAATAAAGGAAATCTGAAATAAAGAATATAATTTACTTACATGTTGTAACGTCCCCTTTGAAAAATTATGAATGACTGTGCTGGAAAAACTTTTACGTTATTTGATTCTCAAACAGCTGAGCAAAACTCAACGTACTCAGACAGTTTTATCTTTACTTATTCTGATCATCACTAAACTGACACACAGTACTTTAGCGCAACCCAATCTGACTTTCAATAATCCCTACAAAAGAATGGCACTGGCTAACAATAACCTATACCTTTCATGAAAGACTTACCTCACAAAAATCTTCGTTATTCGAAATACTGCAATACAGCGAGCACCAATATTGTCAGCTAAATAAAATATTCCAACTGCTGAAGGCACTAACTACTCATAGGTATAGTTAGCAAATGAAAAATTTTGATAGAGAACAAACAATTTATTTACTTTAATAATGCTCAAAAGTCATCATATATATATATATATATATATATATATATATATATATATATATATATATATATATCAATTCATGACATCCATCTTTACAAATTTCCTTTTTCTGGCGGACACACGTCCAGTTCGTCCGCTTATAATAACTTCTCAAAACTCTGGCATCTCTCTCTCCACATTCACCACTGCTGGCGGCTCACCTCCTACTGCCCAACGCTACGCGCTGTTCACATCCAACTGCCCAACACTACACAAGCGAATATTCCAACAATGAGATCAAACAGTCGCAGACTGCACACAGTGCAGTCAGCGATTTTCATACAGAGCTCTACGTGGCGTTACCAACATAAAACCTGAACAGCCTACTTCCAACGCATAATTTTTTCAGTGTATCAGTAAGATATCAGCCCACTTCAAGAACAGTTATTAAAATGTTTTGCTTGGCTACTTTGAAGAGATAAATCAAACTTGTAAACGAGTCGCCAATCACCAAAAACAGTGTTAATGGAATTGTCTCTTTAGAATATGTTGCACTTCGATAATTTATGTCTTGTTTCTCTATTACTGGTTCAATCTAAGTGGATAAATGTTCAGTATCTTCCAACGACATCTAACAAAAGTTTTCAAACTTTCCATTTCTGTCGATATGTAAATAATTTAAAAGATAATTTCCACCATATTTGTTTATCGCCGGCCGGGATGGCCGAGCGGTTCTAGGCGCTACAGTCTGGAGCCGCGCGACCGCTACGGTCGCAGGTTCAAATCCTGCCTCGGGCATGGATGTGTGTGATGTCCTTAGGTTAGTTAGGTTTAAGTAGTTCTAAGTTCCAGGGGACTGATGACCTCAGCAGTTAAGTCCCATAGTGCTCAGAGTCATTTGAACCATTTGAGCCATTTGTTTATCCTTTTCCAGTACTGGTTTCAGTGTCATCTCGTTGTCCCTGTAGAGCTGTAACGTGGGAAGCAAGGAGAAGATGTTTGATGTCCGGTATCCTCTTGCTACAACACAACTGCACACATAAATTAACATGGTTCTGTGTTCATAAGAACAAAAAGTTACATATCTTAAGCTAGTCCACGTGTTGTGGTGCAAGCCCTTCCATAATAGTCCAAGTTAGCCTCTCTGCTGGTGAAATGCAAGTCCTGCTATGGCACTACTATGGTCGCTGTGTGTCGCCTGAGACTGAGATTGTGACTATGCTTTTGACTGCCTGCCGCTGACTCGACTCTGAGTTAAGAGGTTGAGCTAACTGCGACTGCGACTCTCACTGTACTGTGGCTCTCCGGTCCGCAGCGGCGATCTAAATACTGGTGGCAGAGGGGGCGTTGGCGGCACGTTTCTTGCGTGTCTGTCGTTGGCCTCTCTCCTGCTAGGCTCGCTTGCTGTGGTGCCGACTATCGATCTTCTTGCAGCCTCTTTGGCGATCGGGGTGCTGGCGACAGCTTACGCCAGCGCAGTGGTGATGTACAATAATGATGTTTTCTACATTGTTTGGTCCTTCAGCTGATGATAAAGTATGAATGCAGCAGTTCCCATTTTTAGAATTTCGTCTTCCATTTTTAGTGATGCGCACACCCAGACTGAGACATTGGTCTGCACTTACAAATATAGCATCCTATTCTGTGCCATTCTGTGCTGCTCCACACTGTTTTGCGCTGCTCTGTGCCATGTTTTTGTGCACACACTGATCGGTATGGATCAGCGCGGCTGCTATGGACGCAGCTTTAGGTGAGGCAAGCCTGTTTCTCATATGATTAAAGTTTACCGTAAGTTAAGATACTGTACTTGAGGAACATTGGATGTGTGAACAAATGTATGAATGTAAAAAGTTTTTACAGTCTGAAGACACAAATGAATTATAAAGATTAGCAGCAAGTGGGAAATGATTTATATCAATGAGCAAGTTGAAAATTGTCAACTTGACTCAATGATATAAATTAATGCCCACTGGCAGTTAACGTTTTATTTCCTTTGTGTCTTGATCCATAGTAGCTGGCAGGATATGCTATATCTGACATGACCAAAAGAACAGACACCACATATATATACCTAATGAAGGCTATGATGGCTCATGATCACTTAATTGGAGATGCACACCAAGCTCGAATTCGAATGGGAATCAGTGAGATGCTGCAAATAATGTGGCTAATCAGTAGGGACACTGCATTAGTGGTGTGTGGTCTAGGTTTCCATACGGATGACGACAGGGCTTCCTCCTCGAAGTTCTCCATGTACAAATTCGCTACCACCGGTGAGAGTGGGCTACCCATGGCGACTCCCTCCGTTTGTTCGTAGTATTCTCCATTAAAAAGAAAATACGTGGAAGTCAAGACACGCCTAAAAAGTTCAGTGGTCTTCTCGTCAAACTTCTGAATAATCAATTCTAGTGACTCTCGCAGGGGTACCCTCGTAAACAAGGAAACGACGTCAAAACTCACCACGATATCTGACTCATCCAACCTGAAGCTATCAAGGCGTTTAACAAAATCCACGGAATTACGGATGTGATGAGGGCATTTACCCACATAAGGACTTAATATTCCCGTCAGGTATTTGGCCAACAAATATTTAGGTGCCCTGATGTTGCTGACAATGGGGCGTAATGGTACCCCCTCTTTGTGAACCTTCGGAAGTCCATATAGTCTAGGCGGTACCGGACCTTGGGTCAACCGGAGGGTGACACTAAGAAAATGATTACCCCAAGGTCCGGTACCGCCTAGACTATATGGACTCCCGAAGGTTCACAAAGAGCGGGTACCATTACGCCCCACTGTCAGCAACACCAGGGCACCTACATATTTGTTTGCCAAATACCTGACGGGAATATTAAGTCCTTATGTGGGTAATTTGAACAGCTGTGATGGTCACTGTGTCCAGGTGGCACAATGGTCAGAACATTTGCCTAGTAAGCAGAAGACCAGGTTCGAGTCATCGGCCAGCTCAAATTTTCAACTTGTTTTATTGATATAAATCAATGTCTTTAATTCTCTTGTGCCTCACTACATAGTGGCTACAGGATGAAAATGGTGTCTGTTGTTTTGGACATGTCCGAAAGAACAGAAACAACATAAATATCAAGCATAACAATTTACTAAAGAGAAGGTGGTAGTGTTTTTAGCGAAAGGTAGAGATTCAGCAGTAGTGACAGTAACACAAAGTTCATTGGCCACATGAGTTATAGCAGAAGGGATTAATTACGGCATATTGGATTTATCTAGCAACTTTGATAATGGTAATCGATGAAACTCGTGCATTTCATCTGGGATTACCTCCGGAATATTGTTATTATCTTTTTTTGGATGTAATTCAAATAGTGAACTGTGCAAATATTTCAAGTAATAGTGTGCAATTTTCTCAACCAGACTGATGCAACTGTCTCCCACAGCCGGCCGAAGTGGCCGTGCGGTTAAAGGCGCTGCAGTCTGGAACCGCAAGACCGCTACGGTCGCAGGTTCGAATCCTGCCTCGGGCATGGATGTTTGTGATGTCCTTAGGTTAGTTAGGTTTAACTAGTTCTAAGTTCTAGGGGACTAATGACCTCAGCAGTTGAGTCCCATAGTGCTCAGAGCCATTTGAACCATTTTGATGTCTCCCAAACATAAGTTTATGGTTTGTTTTCTTCATTTTCTTGCCATTTTCTATAGGTAGTTTTATGAAACTTCATTATGTCTTGAAACTTTGCTGTATTTATTGTAATATTTCATGTACTTGTTAACGTGTGCTTTAAATTTTCGTCTAAACTTTAATAGCTGTCTTGATGCAACTCACACATTCTTTTTTTTGGTTTTCTTTCCTTCCAGCAACATCTTTTCTGTTTCCATATGAAAAACCAACCTGGACCGTGATAGCAATGAAAGAGTCTGAGATTCCAGTCCATTTGCGCCTCTTAGGGTCTCTGCAGCCTCTCTTACTACAGAGATTTGAATAATTTTTTGTGCTCTACTACGTGCGGTGAATGGAAGGCAGGCTGTGAGAATGGCTACTTGTGGGGTATCCATGTGACAATGGTGGAGCTGGACAGCCGGAGAGGAAAGGAGGGGGAAGAGGGGGGGGGGGGTGCGCTTCTGCAGCTGAGCCAACAGAGCCGGCGCCGCTCCCTATTATTGCGCTCATGAATATGCAGCAGCGAGGCGGGGGCGGAGTCGCGCTCGCCAATCACTCAGTGTCTCACATATGAATGTGCTGCGAGTGGCCAGGACGGGGGACCGGCCGCGTCCTCGGGGAGAGCGCGGTGGAGCGCGTGGACACTGGCCCAAGGCGCCGACTCACTTTGCGTCCGTCTACAGCGCCGCTCCATTAATGCAAATGGAGGGACGTATCCCACTCCAGTATCGGATAGCACAGGCTTCTCCGGCGATCTCGTATCAGCACTGTGACAGCTGCAGACCGTGTAGACAACGTTGTATCTCACTTTCTTATCCACAAGAGAACTGTACAGTCATAGCAACTGTAGTACTCCTAAACTTTTCATTGACGTTGTAAGGCTTCCCATTGGGGTAGTGACCGATATTAAACATGATTAAAATATATTAATGTGACAGTGACGGCTAACTACCACTGATTACTGAATCAAAAGCGATATTCTTAATAGCTTGTATTCATCGTAAATTATCTCACGATAGAAATTAGATCATATTGAACAAATCATGAATGAAAACAAATTAAACAAATTGTACACTGTTCTTAGATATACTACACTGGTAAGATTGGCTCTCATCTCTTAATGTTAAGTTGATGCGAAGTTAGATTTAATTATACCCCTGGACAATCAAATGGTAAATGCGATCTGACTGCATTCCTATAATCTCTTTTGTGTCTGAAATAATACGCACTTCGGACACCACCACGAAGAAACAAACCAAGCAACATGCAAATAGACAAATAACCAATAACGAATCGTAAGCAAAACTGCACAGATGCTCAGTGGATGGCAAGAACACGATCCAACAACTATTTCTGGACTTTACTGCCGCTGCTGCAAGTTTTACTATACGGTTTACCAGCGTGCTGGCTCCGTCGATACTGCTGGGGCGACGACTGCGGCTGCGAAGTCGCTGAATTAGGATAAGTCTCTCAAATATCTTGAGCAGAATAAACTACTCAGAAACTACTAATACCACAAGCCCTATATTTCGTCTAAATGGTATACAACGCTTTCAAGACTGGCTCAACTACCTTTAAGATGCAGCCCAGTGTGTCTTGTACTAACGTGCAATACCGGTATGATAGCTCTGTGCACTGGTTGACTACATTCAACGGTGAATGCCAGCCTATAAGGCGGAATCAACTGCAATTATACTAGTAGTCAATGCAATACCTATCGTGGACGCTGACGTCCTACTGTGGCTGCAGACTCTAGATCACACACACCAGTCTTCAGAATCTAAGTCCCTATCTCAGAGCTACCGAACTTTGCGACCCTCTGCTTTCATGGCACAGGCCTGCAAAGGCCTCCCACATCTCCCTCGCGGAGTGATACAATTTCTTCACCTATCCAAAAATTTCTCTGGCCAAACAGCGGGCGTTGACCCTCAGCGTTTCCCGCACTTTCTTATGAACTGCCCAACCAGAGCTCAGCCCATTTGCCGCTAAAACAGCGCGCGACCGGGCGGCGCCAGAGCGTACGTTGGACGCTCTCTGCCTGCTCGACATTTCCCCTCTCTCTCTCTCACCTGGCACCCGGCGGCGCTCCTTTTGGTGCTTGCAGGTCAGTGGCTGCATCCCCTGGGACCCCCGGCCCCTGCACAATGCTCTTCCGGCGCTTACCGGCCTTCGCCTCCCCACCTCCACTGGCAAATCCACTTTGCTTACACCTGCAGCATGCAACTAAATATTATCATTACCAAAGCCCGTATTATTTCAGACATCTACATCTACATCTACATCTACATCCATACTCCGCAAGCCACCTGACGGTGTGTGGTTCTCCCTTCTATTCCATTCTCGTATTGTTCGTGGAAAGAAGGATTGTCGGTATGCCTCTGTGTGGGCTCTAATCTCTCTGATTTTATCCTCATGGTCTCTTCGCGAGATATACATAGGAGGGAGCAATATACTGCTTGACTCTTCGGTGAAGGTATGTTCTCGAAACTTTGAAAAAAGCTCGTACCGAGCTACTGAGCGTCTCTCCTGCAGAGTCTTCCACTGGAGTTTATCTATCATCTCCGTAACGCTTTCGCGATTACTAAACGATCCTGTAACGAAGCGCGCTGCTCTCCGTTGGATCTTGTCTATATCTTCTATCAACCCTACCTGGTACGGATCCCACACTGCTGAGCAGTATTCAAGCAGTGGGCGAACAAGCGTACTGTAACCTACTTCCTTTGTTTTCGGATTGCATTTCCTTAGGATTCTTCCAATGAATCTCAGTCTGGCATCTGCTTTACCGACGATCAACATTATATGATCATTCAATTTTAAATCATTCCTAATGCGTACTCCCAGATAATTTATGGTATTAACTGCTTCCAGTTGCTGACCTGCTATTTTGTAGCTAAATGATAAAGGATCTATCTTTCTGTGTATTCGCAGCACATTACACTTGTCTACATTGAGATTCAATTGCCATTCCCTGCACCATGCGTCAATTCGCTGCAGATCCTCCTGCATTTCAGTACAATTTTCCATTGTTACAACCTCTCGATACACCACAGCATCATCTGCAAAAAGCCTCAGTAAACATGTGTCTAATCATCACGTATCTCTCTTTATAATCCACCTAATAAGACTTATTAACCATTATATGGGTTTATTTACTCCAAATATGCAGAACAATCTGCGAAATGAATGTCACAAATGAACGTCACCTTTCAACGTCTCCATATATCTGTATTCATAGAACCAGTTACGCGAAGGAGGCGTTTGTCGACAGTTTTCATGCGATCTGTCATTTCACCTACAGTGCATTAAAAGACAAAATTTCACCAGCAATCACATTCGACAGTGCAAACTACGACACTGCAATAGAGAAATTTATAATTCGTTGATGTCAAGACGCAATGAGTAAGTGGCTAGCTTCTTGTTTAGCAGGTAGGAAGCGAAGTGTTCCACAAGATAGCACACTCAGTGCTCATGATGAACTGGTGCCAGGTTACTAATGTACCACAAGGTTCAATACTGAGACCGTTCTTTTTCTACCTTCCACCATATTCTGATAAAGCAAAAGAAGTGCTGTTAAGGCCAACAGCCTCACTGCTGTGGTACCACTGGTTTCCATCAGATCACTGAAGTAAGGTGTTGTCAGGCTTGGCTGCTGCTTGGCTGAGTGACAGTCCAGGTCTGCTGAGTGTTGTTGCCAAGCGAGGTGCACACAGCCCTTGCGAAGCCAATCGAGGAGCTACTTGACTAAGAGGTCGCGGCGCCGATCACGAAACCTGACAACGGCCAAGAGAGCTGTATGCTGACCACGTACCCTCCATGTCTACATGCAGTGAGGACTATTGGCTGACGATGACAAGGCGGTCGGTCACTCAGTAAGGTTGGGCCATCCAAAGCTTGTTCAGATGGAGTTTAGTTTACTATATATATATATATTGTAAACTAAACTCCTGAGCAAGCTCTTCATTTGTGAAATTCAAATGGCACTGAGCACTATGGGACTTAACATCTGAGGTCATCAGTCCCCTAGAACTTAGAACTACTTAAACCTAAGTAACCTAACGACATCACATACATCTATGCCCGAAGCAGGATTCGAACCTGCGACCGTAGCGGTCGCGCGGTTCCAGACTGAAGCGCGTAGAACCGCTCGGCCACACCGGCCGGCACTTGTGAAACAGCAGACACAGTTAATATAGAGAGTTGAAACATATTTGATTAAAAGAATAAGAAAGTAATACCTCTATTTTAGCTGGAAAAAGCCGCTTATGCTCTGGATAATTGAGTTATATTTATCCCGTCCGCAGCGCGTGGTCGTGCGGTAGCGTTCTCGCTTCCCGCGCCCGGGTTCCCGGGTTCGATTCCCGTCGGGGTCAGGGATTTTCTCTGCCTCGTGATCACTGGGTGTTGTGTGATGTCCTTAGGTTAGTTAGGTTTAAGTAGTTCTAAGTTCTAGGTGACTGATGACCATAGTTGTATAGTCCCATAGTGCTCAGAGCCATTTGAACCATTTTTTTATATTTATCCCTAATGCTATTCTGAGATATTTCATCCCACACAACTCAATTTTCTGTGTGCACATGGTGTAGATTTCTAGATAAGTGTATCGTCCTGCTAATGTAGGTGACATAAAACCCAAATTCCCAGCTGGAGATCTTGATGAGTTGGTTGCCCATGGTATGCACATTCTAAAGGCAAAGTGTGGAATTCGCACTATTTGTGTATGGAGAAACATTACAGCCAGTGTACGCAAAATAGCTTTACTTCATATGAAAATAAAATTAGTGCTCAAAACCTTAAGTACCTGTATTGGACAATTTAAACTATGTGTAGCGACATAGGAGTAATAAATAATGTCAGAGTGGTTGACAGAGCTATAATACATCAGAGGCGCACCATATAAATTAATCTGATCATTTCTTCTTGTGAAGATCATATCGCTAACTGTTTTTTTTTTTTTTGTAATGATATTAGTAGAAATTATTAAATTTCCTGTTTATTTATGTTATACGAAAGCATGTGCCTTTACCTGTAAATTATATCACTAGCCATGTTAGGGACTTGGTGTATTGAAACTGTTTGGAGTAAGGCAACGTCAGTCCATCCGTTTTCAAGAACAATCCGTCAATACGAGCTGTCTACTCTAAGGAACATACATGTCTGCCGGCTGTCGATGAGATGTTGACGTTCTCGAGTTCATGCAAGGCTCCTAGCTTAGATTATGTGCTGAGCTATTTGTCACAGGCCTGGCATTCTGTTGTAGCAGCGGCCACGACCGTACGGGAAGCGGGATCCCACTCATAATGCCGTTATGACGATCCAGAGTGGCCTAATAAAGGAGAGTAAAGGGGAACGTTGACGGCTTTCATCACACTACAGCATCACTACTGCATTGTTATCATCGCCACTATCGCCTGCGCAATAAAGACTCAGACAAGCTTTACGCTGCATAGCTACCCCAGAGTTTGATGACAACAGTGTGCATGAGTGATTGTTTAATTCTACAAAAGATGCCAACAACATTAAAAACTCAGCCTATGGATCTGATGAGGACATAAGTATATATCAGATGTTTTTAATAATTTTACATGTACTGCAGCACAAAAATTTTACTGGACTCTTCTTCTCAACGGTAAAACGGCCTAAACTGCTATAGTGAATTTTGTGAATAAATAGTTTTTACAGTCAAAGACGACGATTATGTTTTTAAAAACTTTTTATGCTACTGTGAAACCTTGCCAACAGAATTATTTTTTAAACAAGCTTTTGGCCGTATTGGTGCCTGGAATGACGTTGGTATTAAATTATTATATTAAATTTATAGCATAAGATATGAATAGTGCAAGAATTAATAATATTCCAACATAACACCTGTTAGCAGCGCATGGAATTTTAGTGGTAGAGTTATTTTAGTATTTGCAATAGAACGTACACGGCATATGTTCATGTTTTGTGGCATTTCGGTGGTACCTCTGTTGTGACTTATACCAGTACCTCGAGTGAGTAAACGTTTTTCTCTTGTATCGATTCCATGGATGTTTAATTTTGAATAACTTTGTGAGTTTATTGATGATTGAGTTTGTCGCGTTCCACTATTATAACAGCACTACATTTAGTGATCTGTATTATGTAGGTCATTTCTGCTGCACTTCCTAACTCTAATAATTTCCCATGGACTTGCACGTACAGTTGTCTAAATGATAATGCTTTCGCTATTTGGCTGTTATTTGTTTTCTTTTGAGAAAACTATTGCAGTCCCTGCTTTATAGCTATTGTTGCGTTATTCATTTTTGTCCTTTGACGATTAGTGACGTTGGATGTCGTAATACATGACAATAATATCATAGTCATTATTTGACCACACTAGTAACGTAATGCAGTACCACTTGTATGATATATTATAGTATGAATGGAAGCTGTAATGTAGCTTGTCAACAATTTTAAACAGGAGCCCTCTGAAAACGGCTACATGTCTTACATAGCAATAGTACATCCCCAAGGAAATGTACCGCTTTTCCAGCATGTTCCGTTATAGACATTCATGGGTAATCCTATTTGTCTTGTTTTTTTGTCTTTGTTGTTGTTGTTTCTCGAACTATTTAATGGCTGCTTGAAGAAAATTCCTTTGGATTTGGGCAGATCAGTTGCTGGAAGTTGTTCGATGAATGTTTCCATCTCTGGGGAAGGCCACCATAAATAGTCTTTTATAGCATAACTGCTTTATACATTCCAGAGAACTTTGAAAGTTGAGCCATAGTGTTAACACAAAGATTGGTAATGAGGAACTATTTCAGACCTACATCACCTCTCAGACCTGACTTGGTCTAGTGACTGAAAAATTATGTGTTGTGTATCTCGATTATTATGTGTTGCTCTCTGTAATGCCAATATGCAGGAAATTTGACAATAATCAGTAACATTAAGGGGGGATGTAACGAAAATGTAAATATTTATTTAAAAAATCATTACAGCCATACTTATTAATGTAAAAATCTAAAATGTTGCATGTGTAAATCAAAGAGCTGTGTTTCACCAGAAAAATATAATAAAATATGCAGGATTAATATTTTGCCAGAAACTTGGATTTTTAATTTTTTTTATTGTCTTTTCTATAAAAATCCCTAACTCAAATTCTAATCATGCAATTAATCTGAAAATTTTATTCTAGTGACCTGAGAAGGTTTTAAGACCACTGAACTACAGTTATTAATTTATGGTACAAACTGTATCATTAACAGAGTTTTTAATTTAGCAGATCCAAAATTAATTTTTTCTGTATACATTCATCTAAAAATCAGAATGTATTTGCAGGATTTCGTAATTTTTAATTTCTGGGGTGACAGCAACACGTTGCGAACAGTTCCCGAAAATTTCATACCATTAGCGCATATACTTTTTGAGGAAAGGGTTCTAGTAACGTAAAAAAATGTAAAACAGAGAAAATGAGTTTGAAAGATTTTCTTCTCATACTTCTACATCTAACAAGCTTACGTCAATTTTCGAATCCTCCATGCTGATACTCCTCATTCTCCAGGTTTCTCTTCTCTCCCTTTCGAATCTGCCTGGCCCGTATTTGCATGTAAGACACTGATCGGTTAGCTTTCTTGACCTGCTCTCGTCGATGGTGTAAAATGCTTTTGTTGTAAACACACCAGGATCTATACCAACTCTCTTCAACACTTCAGTTCTGCTATTATTTACGTTATTGCAACATAAAACTGATCGTAGACACCTCTTTTGAGTACTTCAAGTCCACGGAATGTACTTCTTGAGCATCTAATCCAAATTAAATTATTGATGCTTTCTTTTGCATTTTGTGTCTTTCCGTGAAGACACTTCCTCAGTAAATCAGGGTCTGCAAGAAACCCGAATGTGGGCTTAATTGCATTCAATGACAGGTTCTGGTAATGAGTGTTTATCTGAATACGTCTCATTCCTGTTGTTGGGCTTACATGAATCGTCTTTGGTGTTTGGTCAGGGGGTAGTTTGTAGCAAAAAATTGCCCAAACATCACGCCTTATTGCCTCTAAATTATGTTGGTTTTTCCTGATAGCTCTCCCATAAAATAACTGAAGAGAATCAGTTTCTTTCAGAGTAAGCCTGCCTTTTTAACCTAGTGGTTTTCCATCCACAAGTACTTCACCTTTCTTCTCTTTCAGCAAGTGACGAAGCCTACCACCAAGCTTCTTTTGGATGTGGCCAACACATTCCAACTTTTCTATTGTTGTATTGGTCCGATTTTTATCTGTTACGGCTTTGAACGAAGAGGAGTCCTCATCACGAAGGTATTTAATATATCTAACACCGTACTGTTCCTCAGATATGGAGAACATCCTCACAACTGCAGCAGCCTCCATGCCCCCACTTGAGCCACTATAGTTTCTAGAGCATGCCGCTGCATGCTTTTCTTGCCACAGTTTCTGACTTCATTGTTGGAAATTTTCCTTGCTGCACAGTGGTGGCAGTATTTAGACATAATTTCTACATCTAAAACTTTACCTGAGTCAAAACCAATAACAGATGTAACTCCATACAGGGATGTGTGACCCCTTTTCATCCAGGTCCCCTCTACACACACACACACACACACACACACAGGTCACTAACATTTGTAGTAGATTCACTGCCATGAATACCTACCCCAGAATCTATTACTTTTTGGTTTATTTCCACCAATTCCTCCACTGCTTTCTTCATAGAAACTTTGGCAGTGTCACATACAACATCAGACATTTATTTACTTATTTTTTCAAACCTCACACAAGGTGGAGCCATTTTCAGAAAACCACACAATAAATTACCTCTTTCCCTGCCCCGTCCAAGGCATCTCAGAGCATATGCTAACCTAATATTGCTTTCATAAGTACCAGTGTCAGTTCTTTTGGAGGAGAAAAATGAAAATTCATATCCACACGAATTACAATTAATATAAAACCACAAGCTGTTCCCACTCTTCTTTCTTCAACAACAATCATGTATTCCGTATTTTAAAGCTAACACATGAACATGAAAACTTCATAGCCTGGCAGAGAGGCTCTAAATCAATAAATCTGAATCCCGTGGAATCCGTATCAACATCATTCACGCACCTGTACAATTCTCTTGTCCCAAGTTTCGATGCTGTAGCGGAAAGCTTATGTTCTTCATTTCGAGATGTTTCCTCTTTTTTGTTAGTAAACCAATTTCCACGAAACGTCCATTTCTAAATACAGTTTTCCACCGCCCATTATGCGTAAATTTTACCTTCCACGTAAAGGTTTGCGAATTCAACCTTCCTCCTATTGATATGTGTTAGTATTGTCAGAACGTAAGTAAACAACATGCATTTAAGTTTTCAGGCAAACATATAGTTGTCAGCCAGAGATATAGATGTCAGCCAAAGATATCGAAAGAAAATAGCCTTCACTCTGTCAAAAATTCCGCTGAAGCAACCAATTTCCCAAATGTCGGAAATGGCCGCCAGTGCAGAGTTAAACAGTTAACAATTTTAATACATGTGTGTAGCTGCTATCACGATAAAATTCACACACAACATGGATTAAACTCTATAGATCAAGAAAATAACATTTTTGAAAACTTGGTTTTTTGTACCAAAACAGCTAACACATGAACATGAAAACTTCATAGCGTGGCAGAGAGTATGAATCCAGATTAATATAGTACGTTCTAAAGGGTTTTGAAAAAAAAATGCTACGAAGTACGCTTCATTAAAAGAGGATATCCCCCTTAAAACATGACACACAGAAGTTTTTGATGTATTTGATACCACTGGTCGGATCATACGAATTTATTTTACCAGATCCTCATAATGCAGCCTCATCCTCCTATAGGTCATTGGAAGGTCATATACACTACTGTTCATTAAAATTGCTACACCATGAAGATGACGTGCTACAGACGTGAAATTTGACCGACAGGAAGAAGATGCTGTGATATGCAAATGGTTAGCTTTCCAGAGCAATCACACAAGGTTGGCGCCGGTGGCGACACCTACAACGTGCTAACATGAGGAAAGTTTTCAACAGATTTCTCATACACAAACAGCAATTGACCGGCGTTGCCTGGTGAAACGTTGTTGTGATGTCACGTGTAGGGAGGAGAAATACGTACCAACACGTTTCGACTTGAATAAGGTCGGATTGTAGCATATCGCGATTGCGGTTTATCGTAACGCGACATTGCTGCTCGCGTTGGTCGAGGTCCAATGACTGTTAGCAGAATATGGAATCGGTGGGTTCAGGAGGGTAATACGGAACGCAGTGCTAAATCCCAACGGCCTCGTATCACTAGCAGTCGAAATGACAGGCATCTTACCCGCATGGCTGTAATGGATCGTTCAGCCACGTCTCGATCCCTGAGATGGGGACGTTTGCAAGACAACAACCATCTGCACGAACACTTCGACGACGTTTGGAGCAGCATGGACTATCAGCTCGGAGACCAAGGCTGCGGTTACCCTTGACGCTGCATCACATACAGGAGCGCCTGCAATGGTGTACTCAACGACGAACCTGGGTGCACGAATGACAAAACGTCATTTTTTCGGATGAATCCAGGTTCTGTTTACAGCATCATGATGTCATGACGGTCGCATCCGTGTTTGGCGACATCGCGGTGAACGCACATTGGAAGCGTGTATTCGTCATCGCCATACTGGCGTATCACCCGGCGTGATAGTATGGGGTGATATTGGTTACACGTCTCGGTCACCTCTTGTTCGTATTGACGGCACCTTGAACAGTGGACGTTACATTTCAGATGTGTTACGACCCGTAGCTCTACCCTTCATTCTATCCCTGCGGAACCCTACATTTCAGCAGGATAATGCACGACCGCATGTTGCACGTCCTGTACGGGGCTTTCTGGATACAGAAAACGTTCGACTGCTGCCCCGCACAGCACATTCTCCAGAACTCTCACCAATTGAAAACGTCTGGTCAATGGTGCCCGAGTAACTGGCTCGTCACAATACGCCAGTCACTACTCTTGATGAACTGTGGTATCGTGTTGAAGCTACATGGGCAGCTGTACCTGTACACGCGATCCAAGCTCTGTTTGACTCAATGCCCAGGCGTATCAAGGCCGTTATTACGGCCAGAGGTGGTTGTTCTGGGTACTGATTTCTCAGGATCTATGCACCCAAATTGCGTGAAAATGTAATCACATGTCAGTTCTAGTATAACATATTTGTCCAATGAATACCCGTTTATCATCTGCATTTCTTCTTGGTGTAGCAATATTAATGGCCAGTAGTGTCTTTATTATTCTCGTAACTGGTATTAACTGCGTGACCACTCCACCAGTGGACAATGTCACCTATAATTGCTCGCAGTATCAGGACAATACGGCTATGTAATTACATACGAACGGGCTTATTCAAATTATTCTGAAAGTTAGACTCCTCTCTTGCATAGATTTTATGTCGAAATTCAACTGCAGTTTATCATCTGAACAGGCCATCTATGAATAATAACGCTAGGAACACAGTTCACTGTTCGCGACGTTAAAAACCGTCGCACGTCGACGTTGTGCTCACAAGTAAACGGGAGGGGAACTGAGTTTGCAGTACGAAACAGAGGCGACTAATGGCGCTTTGGGCGTCATCAGCGCTTCCGGATTCCACGGTGGTGCGTACCTGGCTGCGTGGCGGAGGGGGGGGGGGGGGGCGGGGCAGCGAGCGCGCTGACGACGTAAGCGGCCGCCGGGCGCTTAATTGCAATTGGCTGTGATTAAGAGGACGCCTCGCGTCGCCCGCCGCTAGAGGCGCTGCTGACTGCGCCGTGCTCCGCCGACTGCAAACAACCGCCGCCTCCACACGCGATTACGAACTGCGTCTGGCGCCGTGTTTAGGGGGGAGGCGAAAACCGACGCTGTGCAGTCAAACATCATGTCGCTGCTCCACTGTTATTGCTTCGCGTTCAGAACAGCCGCCGATCCACAATAACGGAAACATTTTAAGTGCGAGTAAAATCTGCCCTCAGCACAAGTAATGCCTCTCACACAAGGGGAAACCTAGCGTGTCATGAACATTCCTGGATAACGAAATGACATATTCGACGAGCGATAGTATTCGAAAGCGAGATATTTCTTGTTGTGTAATACATAATCATTGCTGTTTTACCTACTGAGGAGCTGAAATAACTACGTTCTTCCTTTGTCTTCTTTTAATGAAGCGCACTTCGTAGCATATTTTTTTTCGAAAGCCTTTTGGAACCTGTTATATTAATCGGAAAAACAAAACTCAGCGCCCAATATCCTAGTAATCCAGTTACGGCTGAGCTGGTGCGTTTCTGGCGCCAGTTTCCATCGATCGTCATTTTGATCTTTGAGTCGACTTCGATGCTTATTTGTCTTCTGCTCATCTTTGGCGGCGCGTTGCTGCCCCCCCCCCCCCCCCCCCCCCCCAATCTGACTTTGGCTCAGGAGTGTCATCTTTGTGCCGTGTTTTACAGTGAGTGTTTGACAGTGAGTGTTCCGTGTTGTGTCTTTTGGGAAGTGTTGTGAACGGCCCTCATACTGTCGCTGGGTGTGATTTTTTATCTCTTGCGAACAGAAACCAGACTGTCGCCATGTCTTTTAATTGTGTGTCTACTATGTTACTTGTATGATTCCTGTGTATTTTATTAACATTGCCAACCCCTTTTGCTTTCTGTTTTAACTTTCCGCATTTTTCCGCCATTTTACACTTTAAGTCGCCGCTTTATCGCCTCTTTTTCTTGTTTCTTTTCTTCTTCCGTTTTTACAAAAGTCTGTAGGCTGTAGAGCAGCGTACTAAGCTGCTGCCAGCCGGCCCCCTTCGGGGGAAATTGAAAATCAATAAAGAAAAAAGAAAAAAAAGCTCTGCTCCGGAGGTGTGTCGGTATCGGCGGAGACCGACAGTCACGTGGGACTGTGAACGTAGGCAGGACGCCAAAAGGACGCGTGCAGGTTAATTGAATATGCCAGTGAACTAAAAATCCTTTGCAATTGTTTTAGCTGTTTATCACTTACCTCGGTGTCGTGACTAAGTATCTTAACGGCGATTGGGGAAGTGTGGCTACGCCCAGCCAACCGACATGAAGCGTGGTTAAAGAGACGGAGCTAGAAGTGCAACGAGTAGTAAGTCCCGCTCTGGCGTGTCAAGACACGCCGAGATACGTCTTCTATTCTACCGTGTAGTTCATTTGGTAGTTTGGCGTGTAAATTTGCGCCGAGATAATTCTTGTCATCTTAACTTTAGGGCATGATTTTTAGTGAACTTATTAATCGAAGTTTAAGGGCTGGCACTGGCCAACTCATGCAGGCTAATTTGTTTCTATTCAGTTGTATTGATCACCTGTTCTATAGATAAGATTGTGTAATTTGTGTCTCAGAATATTGTCTGCCGTTGATGTGTGTTGTGCTACAGACAATTGGCAGCGGTCGACGCGAGCATACTGGGAGCAGAGTACCACGGGGACAGAGATATATTTAAGGCCCTGTCCTCTCCCACGCATCATGGTTGTGTTGTCACTGAGGCGTGAATCCATCTTTCCAGTGGAGAGTTATAGCATCTGAAGTTCAATTGTAGTGCAAGCTTGAGTACATTTCTATTTCATTTCCTGTCTCGTGGATCTCTCGTATTGATTTGAATCCTTGGTCTGCCCGCGTCTATCGCTAATTTACACGCAATATTGAAGCAATGTCGTTTTAGGGATATTGTCATATGGTCATGTTCTAGTTGCAATCATTCTAAAATATTGATGATTAATCAACTGAGTGAGTAAATTTGAAGACTGATTTGGTCAAAATTAAAGTACTTCCTTAACTGTTTTAGTCATTTGTATACAGTTTTGTTTAGGAAATTTGGCTAGCCAAACCTTAAAAGATCTGTGTTCTTACCCTTAAGCTATTCCTCAGCTGATTGGAAGTAATGAGAGTTCTGATGGGAATTGTATGGACATTTGTACTATTTAAGCAAATCTTTACCTGAGTATATTTACCTAGTCATATTCAAATTTCAAGTTTTATGGGTCTTGTTCCGGATAAAGAAATTTATTTGTTATTTGTCCAAGTGATCTGGCCTTGTGAGGCAGTCTCCTGTATTATCGTGATTGTGATTTCATAATGCTTTTGACTGTAATAAAATATGTAGCAACTACAACGTATTGTGATTTTGGTGTGTCACTACCACTATATATTTCAACGGCTACAGTGTTACTGTACCATATCCATCACTAGCTGCCTCCATGGCTGCCACTTTCCAAAGTTGTATCCAAGTATTAAGGTGGTGCAAAAGTTCGTAGGATTTTTACATAAGTTTAATAAACACAACATACACACATAACAGAGACTTTAGCCATGAGTAGTATATTCCCCTTAACTGTTGCTATTTGCTGGGGTAACTTTTCTATTGCGCTACTAGCGAAATCATGTGGTTTTGAGGCAAAGACCTCATTGAGCCATGTTCGGAGCGCATTCTCATCCAGAAAGCAAGTGTCTTGAAAGTTGTTCGATATAGATCGGAAAAGGTGAATATCTGAGCGCCAAGATCAGCTCAATGAGGTGATTGTGGAGTGATTTCCCCAAGCCAACTCCTGTACAGTGTTTTTTCTCAGTCTAGCAGAATGCGGGTGGGAGTTATCGTGAATTAGCATGACTTCACGCAGTCTTCCTGGTCGTTGTTCTTAGTTTGCATCAGTACCTTAGTTGTTGAGAATAAATGCAAACAGTGATGGTTGCAACTCGGGGAAACAATTCGTTGTACACCGCACCGTCGCTGTTCCACCAGGCGCATAGCATTATGTAACGTCACCGGTTTTTCTAATTGGTAGTTGATAGATTAGTATTGATCGGCCCTGGCTAAAACTCGTCGATAGTCAGTAGGTAAAGACGAAGTTACAAAAAACAGTGCTGACCTGAACTCTCGACGTGAGACTGATATTTACTTCACCAGTTGTGACCAATATTTCGCTACTAGCCTAATTAACTCGTTTACATTCGATGGTTTAACAGTTGCTATTAAAATATTAATGATAAGTTCAATTCAGTCCCACCCACACCAACTTCCCCATAGTTTGGTTGTAATTTCAGATCTCTAATAAGTCGTAACATTGCGATTGCTTCCTAACGTCAAAGAGTTTCTATACATGCGCCGAGCGCTTCAGTCAAAGATTATCGCAGCACGCAAAAGATCACAGTTATGTCTCTAAACAATTTTGTAATTTGGAATCACAAATGCGTAAATTGAGACGAAAGGGTGGTTTATTTCACAATAACAATCACTTCCTAACAAGGCCGTGAGGAAGAAGCTTTCCCTGGTGGTGGTGGTGGTGGGGGGGGGGGGGGGGATTTATAAATTATCTGCCTTAAAACTATTGCCAAGTTCCAGAGTCCATTTGCAATTACGAATGAAATTAATTGTCTATCACTGTTCAATGCCTAACTATAGTTGAGTTCGAGTTGTCTAATTAAACAGTTCACTTCGGTCTAATATAAGGTAGTCCTCTGTCTGAATTCTAAACGATGTTATAGTTGAAGTCAATGCTTCGTTTCACTGCGTCATAGCAGATCGCAATTATCAATCCTCGAAAAACAATCTAACCGCGCCTACATATACGAGTATTCAAACAAGTCTGACCAGCTTCGGCTAAATCTCGTAACGTAGTGACAATGGATCAAATTTTCCTTAGTCATTACTCACGATTCTCAAAGAGTGCTCACACGAAATACTCTTTGAGATAGTTGATTCTACTTTTCTAATTTTAATTATAATGATTTTGCGATTTACTATGATTCTGAGTTTGAGTATACTGAGATTCTATCTTTTTTTTGTAAGTGGATAAATTACTAAGTATAAGTTTCTTGTTTCAGTTACTGGTTATTATCCAAACAATAGTGTGAAATGGAACTTTGACTACTTGTTCAATTTTCATGGAATTTGGAACTTGTTTTGGGGAAATTTTTGGAGTGTTGGTTGCTATTATTTCTTTTTTCATTTTTCGTCCGAAGAAGTAGCATTACAATTATCTTTTGTAGATTTGTGCAGGTCTTTGTACAGGGAGTTGCTGCTTTGTTTGGGCTCAATCACTTATTTATTTATTTATTTCCTTGATGTTAGCATAAATACATCGTTTCTCGTCCTCAGTAACGCTAAGGGATGGGAATGGTCGCTATTGTTTGCACAGCGGTGCAATGACCACAGTTCATCCCATTTGCCAGTTCTCGGGTACAACGACGTCGATCCCTGTAGATTAATGCGTTTAAACGATCTTCACCGAACCCCAAAGGCCTTCGAGAACGTGGAAAGTGACAAATGTCAATAACATACTGCTTAAAGCGAAAAAATCATTTTCTTGCCGTGCTCTGTCCATTGGCATTATCCCCATATACCGAGCAAATGTTTCTGGCTCCCTGTGCTGCTGTCACCCTCTCCTGAACTGAAACAGAAGAATATCCGAAATGTTCAGATTTCTTCACTTGGCGCCGGCCAGGTTGGCCGAGCGGTTCTAGGCGCTACAGTCTAGAACCGCGCGACCGCTACGGTCGCAGGTTCGAATCCTGCCTCGGCCATGGATGTGTGTGATGTCCTTAGGTTAGTTAGGTTTAAGTAGTTGTAAGTTATAGGGGACTGATGACCGCAGAAGCTAAGTCCCATAGTGCTCAGAGCCATTTTTTTTCTTCATTTTTTCTAGCATTCACAGGTCATCTCACGATCCCCAAATGACAGAATGACAGTACGTTAACTCAAATAGCAACAGTGAAGTACAAATAAAAATAAACAATAAATAAGCATATAGCAATCGAAATACCAACATGCAAAACAAAAAATTTTGAACTCATCTATCAACCTAATATTATATCTTCACTTAAAACTTCCGGGCTGATAGGCCGTGGTCGAAGTATATAACTCTCCCCTGACGTTTCGTCTCCGACTGCGGGAGACATCCTCGGAGGTAAAGCGGCGAACTGCGGAGAGAACTCGAGGAAGCGCTGATTGTATAGGCAGTACAGAAGGCGCCACTGTCGATCACGTGGAGTCGGCTATGAGATTGTCTCTGGTAATGGCAACATTCTCGATTGAAAGTAATCGATCGTCACGCTTGCGGTGCAACGCTGACATCCAGTTTAACACCTTCGTCTTTCCTGTTAAAATTATTACGGTGTTGTATATTATACCCTAATATTATATATCCTTCTTATCAGCCATAGCCAACAATGCTCTAAGGTGACCGCACCACAGCCTAACCTTCCTTCTCCTTCTTCTTCTTTTCTTCTTCTTCTTCTAGCTCCTCCACCCCCCTTCCTCATCTATTAAAAATTGCCTCTTTTCATAATCTATAGTTTTAAAACCAAAAACATTATTATTGCGGACAATAAAATCTGTTCATACCCTTTTATTAGTATCTCCAGTGATTTGCTGTTATTGTTTTTTACCTATTTACAATCGATTGCAATGCCCAGAGGCTTCAACTTCTGGCACATTATGTGCCTTAAGATTAAGCCTTTGTGCTTTGAGATCGATAACAAAAAATGGTTCAAATGGCTCTGAGCACTATAAGACTGAACTTCTGAGGTCATCAGTCCCCTAGAACTTACAACTACGTAAACCTAACTAACCTAAGTACATCACACACATCCATGCCCGAGGCAGGATTCGAACCTGCGACCGTAGCGGTCGCGCGGTTCCAGACTGTAGTGCCTAGAACCGCTCGGCCACCCCGGAAGGCAATCGATAACACGCAAGGAAAAATAAGAACAGCTTTCTCAATATTACCGGAAATAAGAGTCAATGTTTTTTACTCTCCGAAATAAGTTTTTTAGCATCTCAAGTACCCAATTACTCCACCACTGTGGAAACCACAAAATCTTTGCTTCAATTGTTTTAAATTTTATAAAACCATCATAAACTACGTAATCTTTTGACCGAAGATCAATTTTATCCCAGTTCAGCCTCTTGCACTGTAATAAAATAACAAAAAGTTTAAAACGATCGTTTCGGTTCTTACTGAGGACTTCTGTTCGTCCCAGTGGCGGTCGCGGTAAGGTTCCACTTCAGCGACGAACTCCGCGCGAGGCAAATTGTGGCGTGGAAGTAAATAACAGGTGAAGCGCCAAAGAAGGAAAAGTTGAGTTACCTGCGAAATTCCACTGATAATGCCAAAGGCAGTAACGTACTGTATATTCTGTCACAAGTGCCATAAAAACTGGGGAACAGTGTCTACAGCTGTCTAAAGATGGCACACGTGTCTAAGACCAACAATGATGAATGATGTTCAAATAATGTATGGTGCACCAACTCTCCGGTTGTGTCACGAAGTGCACTCGTGTAAATTTCTGACACTTGAAGTAGCTCTGTGTTTTGTTTGCAACGATAGGGCATTAGTGAAGTAATTTTTACATGCAAACAATACACATTATTGCAAAATGGAAAGGAAAACTACACCGAAACAAAGGAAGAGAGGTGAAGGTAGTCCTCACAGTAAAAGGAAGAAACCAGGCAGTGAACGAAAGGAATATACTCGAAAAGGCAATACTGTGGTTCCAGCTAAAGAGACTCCAAAACACCAGGGAGACTTTGACTGCTATTTTACACTTATTATAAGGTTTGCAATCAACTTAAGAAATGTGAAAGTGTTTTAATTCCTTTAATTTATTATTGAAAAGAATTTCGTGTCTACAAAAATCGTCAACATGATTATGAGGTTATAGTTAACTTCAGTACTTGCCTGAAATCATTTACTTACCTAACAGAAAAGGGTTAATATACGGAAATAGTACACAAGTTACTGGTAAAGGACGCTTTTTTGCATCTTGCGATCGTGGTTTTGTTCACAGCGAGAAATGAAAGAGGCTAACTATGTGTAAAGTCCCGAAAGATTTAGTTAGCCTCTTCAGTAAATCTATGGGCACAACACTATTCATAGAGACTGTTACGACTGAAAAAGTTTTTTACGACTTTAAGTCAGTTGTTGAAAAGATACGAATTTCACTAATTTCCATATTTCAAAAGCACAGTGGATCAGACGGACTGCTGAACGGTTAGGAGTATTGCAAGTTCGGTTAACTCGGAATGTAACTGGAAAATTCAACGAGGAACGTGAAGCGTTCTGATGTTCAGCAGGTGCACCTGGAAACACTACGCTGTGAACCTAGGCTGCCTGAAAAAGAGTGAAGATTTTAAGCTAATTTGGTTCCATTTGTTAATGAGCGGAATTTCCGCCCCGATAGCTGAATGGTCAGCGTGACGGATTGCCGTCCTACGGGCCCGGGTTTGATTCCCGGCTGGGTCGGGGATTTTCTCCGCTCAGGGACTGGGTGTTGTGTTGTCTTCATCATCATTTCATCTCTACCCGGCGCGCAGGTCGCCCAGTGTGGCGTCGAATGTAATAAGACCTGCACCAAGGCGGCCGGACCTGCCCCGAAAGGGGCCTCCCGGCCAATGACGCCAAAAGCTCATTTCCATTTCCAACAGCAGAGTAAGTGGTTTTACTTGAACCTTGTAAAATGAGAGAAAATGGATATGACGGCACTTGTATCGTCATTTTTGTTAAAGCCGTTGCAAACAAAACGTTTCATTTCCTTCAAATTTTCTGTCGTTCTGTTCTTAAACCTACTGACGTGGAACATAATAATGTGAAGGTGCGTGCGGCTTTTTGGTTCACGTACTTCGGCGACTTGCTTGTCGATGAGGATGAAGCGGTAAAGACAACACAACACCCAGTCCCTCATTGTGTTGATTATCTTCAAATCACATTTCTGGTGCTTCACCCAGTATGTATTTACTTTCATGTCACATTATGCGATGTGTTGTTCCGCAGATTTACTCGGTTGCGTGTACTGGCATGGTCCTTGCCGTATGTGATCACCACGACATCAGTGCATTTTCTACAACGTGCTCCCATGCTGGTCATGAGGTTGGAAGGAATTCCTGTGTTAGGGCGTCCCATTCTTACATCAGTGCGCAAGTGACAATTGTTCAGTGGTTGTTGATGCATGCTGACGTATGTCCCCATTGCGTCCCATACGTATTCGATGACATTTACGTCGAGAAAGCGGCAGGCCAGTCTATTCTTCGAATAATTTCGTATTCCAAGAGCTTCTCGACCTGGATGACAACCAATAAAACTGGAGTTAGCTCCGAAGGCACCCCTGAGACGCCGCATACACAAAGGGTAATAGGAAGGTTTTTCAATACAGCTTTACATATTTAATTTTTTCGAAATAATTTCCACCGCATTGAATACACCTTTCCATCCTCCGAAACCAATGCCTAAACCAGTTCTCCCATGTTACTGTGAGGAGTAAGGCAACTTACTGTCCCAAGCCCTCAGGAGGCCTCACCACTTGAAAACTGCACTCCTTTCAGCTTCATTTTCACATGCGGGAACTGTGAAAAGTCACAAGGAGAAAGGTCTGGATTGTAAGGAGGGTGCTCAAGAAGTTCCAGTCACGTACCAAGCAAATATTCGGTGCATGCTTTGGTGCGGTGAGCTGGAGCGTTGTCGTGATGGACGAACCAAGTGTCCGTTCTTGACTTCGGTCGCAGATTCTTCAAAAATTGGTTAACTTGGGCAGGCACTGCTCTGTGTACCACTTGGCTGTGACTGTCTTCTGTGTGTCCAAAACAACACGCTCCACAATTCCACAGGTGCCATTTTCTTCTTTACTGACAGGAATGTTCTGACATACGGTTATGTCGTCATCTTCAAAGACCCCAATATTGTTTTGAGTCTTATTCTGCACATCATAATAGTACAGCCAAGTGTCGTCACCTGTCACAATCTTATTCACACGCTGAGACTGTCTCTTAGAAAACTTCTTTAAGATCCCCTGCACCACGTCACATGTCATGTCATCAGCACTTCCGTCAGCCTGAGACAACAAAGTTTCTTTACCTGCAAATCATCATGCAGAATCGAAAGAAATGCTGCTGCATTTATCCCGAAGGTATCCTCTGCTTATAGGTCACTTGCCTGTCTTCCTCTAGCATTTCCATCACAGCATAAATGTTTTCCTGCGTAACTGATGATAGTGACCTTGCCGTCCTCCCAGCGTCTTCCAGAGTGAAATTTCCTCTTTGGAATTGTCTGTCCCACCTGAATACTGCCGGCCGGGGTGGCCGAGCGGTTCTAGGCGCTTCAGTCTGGAACCGCGCGGCCGCTACGATGGCAGGTTCGAATCCTGCCTCGCACATGGATGTGTGTGATGTCCTTACGTTAGTTAGATTTAAGTAGTTCTAAGTTCTAGGGGACTGATTACCTCAGATGTTAAAGTCCCATAGTGCTCAGAGCCATTTGAACCATTTGTAGTGGTGTCTTGGTAAGGAAATAACACGTATTTTATTAAATATTCTATATTTACACACTAAAATGAATTCCCTGCCTGCTTTTTTCTGTATGTCCTAGCTAATCTGAGAAACTACTGTAAAGATTTTGATACGAGGTTGGAATTCTCGGTACCGATACCTTACCGGCATCCATAGCGATAACAGGTAAAAATTGTTGAGATTCTCGCTCGCGGGGTGTATATACGAGGGTTGGAACTTTAATAGTGGCAGCTATTTATTTACAGCTCGTAAAAAAGAGATACGCGTTTCGAAGTTTTACTGACCTTCTAAGTAGTCACCAGCATTGTGTCTAACCCGTTGCCAGCGATGTGGAAGTCGTGGGATACTCTTAGCAGTGCCAGTTGTGTTGACAGTTCTAGCGGCGTGGTCTATAGCCCGACGAATTTGTAGCAGTTATGAAGCGAACGCTGTGAAGTGTTTCCTTCAGTTTAGAAGTCGAGTTGAACTCACCAGGGCTTAAGTCTGGGGAGTGCAGTAGGTGGTATAGCACTTAGCAGCCCCATCAGTCAAACAAAAAAAATGGTTCAAATGGCTCTGAGCACTATGGGACACAACTGATGAGGTCATTAGTCCCCTAGAACTTAGAACTACTTAAACCTAACTAACGTAAGGACATCACAAACATCCATGCCCGAGGCAGAATTCGAACCTGCGACCGTAGCGGTCTTGCGGTTCCAGACTGCAGCGCCTTTAACCGCACGGCCACTTCGGCCGGCTCAGTCAAACAAATCAGTAACAGCTTGCACTGTATATGCTTGAGCCTTATCCTGCAAACTGATGGTCAGGTCGTGCAGAAAGTGTCATCACTTCTGTCTCTGAACTAGTCGTAGGTTGTGTTCCAAAAATGAACAGCATAGAGACAGAAGTGATCACACTTTCTGCACTTTGCAGCACAATGCTGAAGCGCGTACAGTGCAAGCTGATTTGTTTGACTGATGGGGTTACTAAGTGCTATACCACCAACTGCACTCCCCTGAGTTAAGCCCGCGTGACTCAAACTCGATTTGTAAACTGAAGGAAACACTTCACGGCATTCCCTTTGGAACTGCTACAAGTTTGTCGGGAAATAGACCGCGCCGCTCGAACTGTCAACACAACTTGCAGTGCTAAGAGTATCCTACGACTTCCACATCGCTGGCAGTGGGTTATACATAATGCTGGTGACTACTCTGAAGGTCATTAAAATTTTGAAACACGTATCTAATTTGTACGAGCTGTAAATAGTTGCCACTAATAAAGTTCCAGCCCTCGTATGTATACGGTGAATGGAGTGACCTGCACTCGCTCCTTACTTAAATCCCATGGAGCACTTCTGGGATGCTGGGATGCTTTGGAGAGACATCTGCAGCACGTCCACGTGCACCGGTGACCATCGAGCAATTGTCAACAGCGCTGGTGGACGAATGAAATTCTCTAACAGAAGAACTTAGTGCCGATCTTGTGGCTAGCAAGTGAACACGATGAAGAGCACGGAGCACACGCTGCCATCAAAGTGGTTGCACATCCTGTTAAGAACTACGCCCCACTTTTTGTCATGTGGAGGGGACCATCATAAATCGCAGTGATTTCAGTGTAATTATCAGCTTTGAATGAAAGTGTCGTTTCTGTTCGTCTCATGGCGTATTTCTTTCAGTTACCTCCCATACTATACTGCAGAAATTCTGACAGTGGACCACATCGACTTACGTAACTTGGCAGTGACACATCACGCTGAATATAGCAGCAAACTTTGGAAGGTGTGAGGACAACAAAGGCTGTGTGTAGATCAAGCTGAACGATACCGAGCGTAATCAGATCCCATGCTGCCTGCACAGGTTGCGCTGCAGGTAGCTCCGCCGGGAACGCATTTCCACTCCGCTCACGGCTCGCCCTGTCAAACGACTGGAGCCGTGACTACCGAGGAGGAGGCGAAGGCGAGAAGGCGGAGGAGAAGGCGGCGAAGGCGGCAGTGATTGGTTGTCTGCGAGGCGGCGCGTGCCGTCTAGTTACACTTTAATGGGATACGCCGGGGAGGCGGGCTCTGGCACCGCGCTTAGTTAGCGATTCTAATTACAAAGCAATCAACACTCAGAATACACACCGTCATCGCCGGGGCCCGCGGCGCGTTCGATAAACGACGGAGGCGGCGACGGCGCTGGCGGCGACGGCGGCGGCAGCGTCCCGCGGGGAGCCTATCGACTCTCCTAATCGATTCCTGTTGCCTGTCGACGGCTCGCAGAGGGCCTTCCCCTGCGGCTCGTACTCTGTTAGCGCGCATCTTCCTGGAATAGTCGTACTCGGCCAGCTCGAGTACGGCACACGTAGAAAGCACAGCCGAGCGACATGAGAAGTGCGGTAATGCCTTTAATGCGGTGCATTGCTCATTCGCTGCCTTTTGATTCTATCCAGAGGCACTTTCAATGGCCACTAAGTCGCTAGTGACTAAGGAAATTGGCACAGTGGTTAAGAAACTCGAGTAGAGATAAGTAGCCTATTCGTCATCCTGATTTAGGCAGTCGGCTTCAAATACTGAATAAATCAGTAACGCCTTGGGTCACCTCTGGCGCTTTTGCAACTAGTTATTCGGGTTGGCATTCATTGTGGAGGTTGAAGCATCCCCAACTCTCTTGTGGTTCCCTTTTTAGTTACTCCACGTCGACGTCTGCCCATAGATACGTATCGTCGGTAGGTTTTCCGGCTTTACTTCTCGGCGTGACAGCGACGACTCTCCGATGAGGTGCGGGCCTTGTATTTTGCTATTAGTGCCAGTCTTGTAAATATCGCTTTTATTTAGTAATTTGCCCGGCTAAAACTCTCCCCTATTATGATTAAGACAGCCTGCGCCACCTTTCGGAGGGAGTGCGGACGCCAAACAGTCACAAAAGTTCGTATTAAGCAGTCCGTAAAACACGTAAACGTTCACTTCAGTTAGCGTGTTAGTTAATGCCTACGCTTTCCGCTAGATGGTGCTGACTTACTGCTGAATAGCTTTGGTTCCGTAAAACCTTCACTGATTAGTACTGGGTAAATGAAATAAGTACAACACTCTTGTATTTCACTTCCACTCTATATTCAAGGATTAAGATGCTGATGGATGATGGTTTATTTAAAAGGTTCCTAGCCTGGAGGAATCTAAATAGTCCGCAAATGCCGACATGCACGCGCTCTACGTCCAGATTCGCAACTGACGGCACACGACACTTTCAAAACTCCACACGTTAATATCTGAATACCGGTACCTCTGAATTCACTCGTATCAGCACATAATTTGAGTTTCTGTCGTCTATATGTCCGTAAAGTTCCAATCTAGCACCAAAGTCCTAAAATCCCCTTAATACTCCGTTGCTACCAACAGTCAGAGATCGTACACATCACTTTTAATCTCCGTAATACTCTAACAGTTAATCGTGAATCTTAACACGATAAAGTCCTATCTAATTATTGTCTCGCTGATTGACACGGGTTCCCCGCCCTTTAACGAAACAATCAAGGAAAAAAGGCAGCAATAATGACGATCAGGCCTTTTTATAGGTTTCTCATCAAAAGAGTTTAACGCCACTGCCTGCTCCATGACGGAGCTTCCGTGGCTTTGCTGTACTTAGACGTTAAACTACATGCTGATATACTATAATTTTGATCTGCAGTTACCGAAGTCTGATTCTACACTATTTTCCCCTCTAAAAATTCTATTCTTAATTTTAAATCATTCTTTCTATAGATTTTTTCACTGTAAACTGAACGGAGGTGTTACAAGGTCCTCCTGAGGGATGTCGTGCCAAATTCTGTCCCACTGGCGCTTTAACTCAAAACCCCGAACTAGTTGGAGGGCCCTGCGCATAATACTCTAAAAATTCTCAATTCAGGAGAGATTCGGCGGCCTCGCTGACCATCGTAGAGTTTGGCACGCGTAGAGACAAGCAGTCGAAACACTCGCCATGTTTGCGTCAACATTATTATGCTGAAATTTAATCCCAGAAAAACTTGTCACGAAGGGCAACACAATGCGGTGTCGAATACCGTCAACGTGCTCTGTTATGTAAGGGTGCCGCAGGTGACAACAAAAAGGATCATACTATGAAATATCATCCCATAACGTCACTACATCCCACACCTACATCTACGTGATTACACTGCTATTCACAATAAAGTGCCAGGCAGAGGGTTCAAGCAACCACCTTCATGCTGTCTCTCTACCGTTCCACTCTCGAACGGAACGCGGGAAAAACGAGCACTTAAATTTTTCCGTGCGATCCCTGATTTCCCTTACTTTATCGTGTTGATCATTTCACCCTATGTGGGTGGGTGCCAACAGAATGTTTTCGCAATCGGAGGAGAAAACTGTTGTATGAAATTTCATGAGAAAATCCCGTCGCAACGAAAAACTCCCTTGTTTTAATGATTGCCAGTCAAATTCACGTATCATGTCTGTAGCACTATCTCCCCTATTTCGCGATAATACAAAACTAGCTGCCCTTCTTTGTACGTTTTCGATGTCATCCGTCAGTCCCAACTGATGCGGATCCCACATCGCACAACAGTACTCCAGAATAGGGCGGACAATCGTAGTGTAAGCAGTCTCTTTGGTAGACCTGTTGCACCTTCTAAGTGTTCTGCCAATGAATCGCAGTCTGTGGTTTGCTCTACTGACAATATTATCTGTGTGAGCGTTCCAATTTAGTTTATTTGTAATTCTAACCCCTAAGCATTTAGTTGAATTTACAGCCCTCAGATTTGTGTGACTTATCGCGTAATAGAAATTTAGCTGATTTCTTTTAGTACTCATGTGAATATGTGCGCACTTTTCTTTATTCAGGGTCAATTGCCACTTTTCGCATCATACAGATATCTTACCTAAATCATTTTGCAAGTCGTTTTGATCATCTGATGACTTTACAAGACGGTAAATGACAGCATCATCTGCAAACAATCTAAGACGACTACTCAGATTGTCTCCTATGTCGTTAATATAGATCAGGAACAATAGAGGGCCGATAACACTTCCTTGGGGGACGCCGGATATTGCTTCTGTTTTACTCGATGACTTTCCGTCTATTACTACGAACTGTGACCTTTCTGACAGGAAATCACGAATCCAGTCGCTCAACTGAGGCGATACTCCGTAGGCACGCAGTTTGGTTAGAAGACGCTTGTGAGGAATGGTGTCGAAAGCCTTATTGAAATCTAAAAATATGGAATCAATTTGACATCCCCTGTCGAAGGCACTTATTACTTCATGACTATAAAGAGCTAACTGTGTTTGACAAGAACGATATTTTCTGAAACCGAGCTGACTATGTGTCAATAAATCGTTTTCTTCGAGGTACTTCATTATGTTCGAATATAGTATATGTTCTAAAACCCTACTGCAAATCGAAGTTAGTGATATAGGCCTGTAATTCAGCGGATTACTCCTACTCCCCTTTTTGGGCATTGGTGTGACCCGAGCAATTTTCCAGTCTTTAGGTACGTATCTTTCTGTGAGCGAGTGGCTGTATATAATTGCTAAACAGGAAGCTATTTCATCAGCATACTCTGAGAGGAACGTGACTGGTATACCATCTGGACCGGTGACCTTGCCATTACTAAGCGATTTAAGCTGCTTTGTTACACCGAGGATATCTACTTCTATGTTTCTCATTTAGGCAGTTGTTCTTGATTGGAATGCAGGAATATTTACTTCGTCTTCTTTGGTGACGGAGTTTCGGGAAACCGTGTTTAATAGCTCTGCTTTAGTGGCACTGTCATCAGTGACTTCAGCGTTGTTATCGCGCAATGAAGGTATTGATTGTGTCTTGCCACTGGTGTGCTTTATGTATGACCAGAATCTCTTTGGGTTTTCTGTCAGATTTCGAGACAGAAACCTGTTCGTCAGGTCGTATGGTAGGTGACTGTAAGGTTGGTATTGCACTGCTGCCCGAATTGTGTCCCCAAACGTCTTCTTTGGTCTTTGGCGCCTGGAATCTAATTAAGTGGAGTAGAATTATCTTTATTGATGAGTCCCGCGTCGAACTGATCACCGAAGACCAACGTAGACGCGTCTGGAGATGAACTGGACAGCAGTGAGCTTTACCAACCTGCCACCCATCATACGGCCAGATAACGAGGAGTGATGATCTGGGGTATCATTTCGTTTCATAGCAGGACCGCTTTAGTTATCATCTGCGACATCCTTACAGCACCGCGGTACGTCGGGGATATTACACGCTCCGTTTTGTTTCCCTTCATAGCAGGCCATCTTGGTCTTACATTTCAGCAAGATAGTGTCCGCCCACAGGCGACGAGATTTTATACTGCTTGACTTCGTACTTGCCAAATCCTACCTTGGCCAGCAACTTCACTGGATCCCTACACTATGGAGAACGTTTGGTATTAAGGGCAGGACCCTCCAACCACATCGATATTTGACCATCTAACACGCCAATTGGACAGAATTATGCGCGATATCCCTCATGATATTGCTCATCAGTGTGGGATCCGTACCAGGTCGGGTTGACAGAGGAGAAGTTGACAGAGGAGATAGAGAAGATCCAAAGAAGAGCGGCGCGTTTCGTCACAGGGTTATTTGGTAAGCGTGATAGCGTTACGGAGATGTTTAGCAGACTCAAGTGGCAGACTCTGCAAGAGAGGCGCTCTGCATCGCGGTGTAGCTTGCTGTCCAGGTTTCGAGAGAGTGCGTTTCTGGATGAGGTATCGAATATATTCCATCCCCCTACTTATGCCTCCCGAGGAGATCACGAATATAAAATCAGAGAGATTCGAGCGCGCACGGAGGCTTTCCGGCAGTCGTTCTTCCCGCGAACCATACGCGACTGAAACAGGAAAGGGAGGTAATGACAGTGGCACGTAAAGTGCCCTCCGCCATACACCAAGGTGGCTTGCGGGGTATAAATGTAGATGTAGATGTAGAGAACATCCAACAGCTCTATTAGTCAACTACAAGCCGAATAACTGCTTGCATAGGAGCTAGAGGTGACGCTCTTTCTCTTGAACAGATCATGCAGTTTCTTTCTGAAATTATATTCATTCCTTCGTCTGTACATGTACCCCTCAACATTTTTTTTTTAATTTTTGGTCTTAGTGCTCATAACAAGTTCGTCTTTCAATGTCACCAAGGTATTAAACCTTCGAGTCTTGTCTCTGTTCTCCTTTATATTTGTTAGGCATATTCTAGCATTTGATTCGTGTTAGGAAATGAGAGATATTATAGTGGTATTTATCTGATTTGGTCCTAGTATTAAACTGTGTTTTGAAGGCCCCAGGAGTGTCCCGGGACGTTGCTACAGCTGGCGCTTCGTTTACATTTTGGCACTCCAATTGGTTTGGACACACGGCGCGAAAGGGTGTTCAGTATTTCTGGTCACAGTTACTTCTTTTACAAGTTATGTACTAGAATTTCCTGGCCATTGTTATTGTTCGACTGTAAAGAGAATAAGATGTATGAAGGCGTTGTGTAGCCTAATGTTAGACGGTTTTCCATGACGTCAACATACATTTTTCGTTATGTTGTACTGACCGTCACTAAAGGCAGCAGCATGCTTGGAGGCGCAACTTTGTAAAATGAAGGCTACACTAATCCAGAGACCTCACACTGGCAGAGGGAGTGATCATGCGAAATTTCCTGTTGAAGCCACTGTCAAACTGATGATGGGGAGAGTATATGTTAGATCTATTTCATAATAATTAAGTTTGCTGTTGCACTGTTTCTACCTCATGCTACAAATTTGTAATATCAAGTGACCTCGAGGGAGGAAAAGAGTTTTGGTTACTTTATTTACGTCTGGATTGAGTATCAGTGTTGAAACTTCCTGACAGATTAAAACTGTGTGTCGGACCGAGACTCGAACTCGAGACCTTTGCCTTTCGCGGGCAAGTGCTCTACTGGCAGAAGTAAAGCTGTGAGGACGGCCCCTGAGTCGTGCTTGGGTAGTTCAGTTGGTAGAGCACTTGCCTGCGAAAGGCAAAGGTTCCGAGTTCGAGTCTTGGTTCGGCACACAGTTTTAATCTGCCAGGAAGTTTCATATCAGCGCACACTCCGCTGCAGAGTGAAAATCTCATTCTAGTCTCAGTGTTATTCCCATCACTGCAATCCTGTGTGTGAATATCAGTGAGTGGTGCATTGGATTGAGTTCTTATGAATGATGGAGTTCGTAGTCTGCTAAGCCAGGTTTGCTAGTCTTTGGGATACTAATGTTTGCACAGAGATGTTAACTGTAACTGCACAATGGATACCTTCGCAGGATTACTTCCGCTCGACTGGCGAGGGAAGGGCGAACCTCTTCGAAGTACTCCCTCCCTCCCCGCCACCGTTTTAAACAAGCAAGGAACGGTTGGAGGTTTTGTACGACACTGTTTGAGTTGATTTTGGTAAGGCATATGTCGCTGCATTTCCCTTCACAATCGCTAAAAGAAGGTGTTGGGACGTTTTAAAGCAAGATAATATGCTCTCACATTTTGCTTCAGGGATAGGATGTTATTAGCGGTCTTACTTGTTGAAATAAATGCCAGATTGATTCTAAGCGAGTTCTAGTTATTATGGCGGGAGTGCTCTGTTTACAGTACTTTTAATCACACAGAGTAATTGTGTATTTCTGATTAGTCTTTCAAAGTAAATTCATTGCTGCCGTGTAGAATAAGAAAAGAATATGCGCTTAGCGTGATACCGAAATCCATTATATTTCATTAGTTTGGGAACGTTAGAAAGTAATGCCTTTGTCACGACCCCATAACGACATGGGTAGTGCAGAGATCATTTCAACTGAGCTTAAACCGTTAATACGTGTTTCAGTTATTTAACAAGTGTCAGATTACACTCTTAGTTAATTTTCAGATTAAATGTTTAGTCTATTCTTTTCTCACTGCACCTATGTTCAGTCAGATGTCCAGCAGAGAGAGCGTAGGTACCTGTAATGTTGCTCAATGAACAGAACCCACTTGGTTTGTCTGCACAGCTCTTGTAACAGTTCTTCTTTTGGTGATGATATACCTTATATATTCATCGATATGATGATCTCGTGCTCAGGAAAATCTATGAGAATTCTTCAGCTGAGCTGGGAAGGTAAGGGAAATAGAATTAATGGAAGAAGGCTTACCAACTTGAGATTTGCTGATGATATTGCCTTACTGGCCAAAGACTTCGCACAGCTCCAAAACTTAGTTACAGATCTTGCATCAGCTTTCCAAAACAAAAGTAATATCCAACAAATGGGTCCCAGCTGGAGATGTGAAGGTCAAGCACAGTCTACTAGAAGAGGTCAGTGAATATGTCTACCTTGGCCAGATTATAAATATGAAGGGAGACATAAGGCCAGAAATCTATCACGCATCAAGCTTGGCTGGCAAGCATTTGGGAAGAATTCAAATGTATTCAGATCAAAAATGCCAGTAAATCTGAAGAAAGCAGTATTTGATCAATGCATTCTTCCTGTGATGACGTATGGCTGCGAGACATGGACACTGAACTCATTCACAAAAGGGAAACTTAGGACAGCACAGAGAGCCATGGAGAGATCAATGCTGGGCTATACAAGAAATGACAGGAAAAGGGCAGATGACATCCGGTATGTGACAATGGTTAATGACATCTTAGAGAGAGTAGGTTCCTTGAAATGGCAGTGTGCTGGCCACGTTGCAAGAAGAAAAGACAACAGATGGACGACGCTAGTAGTGGAGTGGAGTCCGAGAGAGCACCGGAGGCCTAGAGGAAGACCACCAGACAGATGGGACAAAGACATCAAGAAGATCGCTGGTAACACCTGGCAGAGAACTGCCCAAGACCGTCCCACTTGGAGAAGACTTCTGAAAGCCTACCTGAATCCACGACTCGAAGAGGCCACATCATCTAATGATTGAATTGGCTGATGATGATGATGATGATGGTCAACTGTGGTCCTGAAAAGGACCAAGATGATGTTTCTGGTATGAAAGGATCAGCCGCCAGAGAAACCTGACGCCCAGGGTACGCCTGCTTGCAAGTCTTATCTTGGTCGGAAATCATTGCAATCTTCGTGAAGGCTCCTTTCATGAAACAACCTAATTCGCAAACTAGCGGGGACACAGTGGGGATCACATCCACAAACTATTCGCTGTTCTGCAATGGCACTGTGCTTTTCTGCTGCTGAATATGCTTCTCCAGTCTGGTACATGTCATCTCATGCCAGACAAGTAGACATTGCTGTCAACGAAACCTGTAGGTTGATCACAGGTTGCTTAAGATCTAACCCAACTGATAAGCTCTACTGCCTGGCTGGAATAGCGCCACCATGGATACACAGAACAGTGGCTGCCAACAAGGAGAGACTGAAAGTGGAACAGGACAGTGCCCATCCACTGCACGGACATAATCCACCACAGCAACGGCTGAGATCGCGAAAGAGCTTCCTGAGATTCGAGAAGCTCACCATTTCACCAGAGAAGCCAAGGCTGGAGTTATTGAAGAAGTCGACGCCTCACCTGCAGACGCCAGAAGCTGAAGAACTACCACCTGGACACAACAAGAGCTGGCTGGTGTGGAAATCTTTAAACAGATTACGATCAGGAGTTAGACGATCCAGAGACAACCTGAAGAGATGGGGCTTCATAACAGAAGATACGTCCTGTGAGTGTGGACAAGAACAAATCACAAGCCACGTGCTCCAGCGCCTTTTGTGCCCTACATCCTGCACGAAGATTGATCTCCTGCAAGCCACTCCAAGCGCCTTGGAGGTTGCAAAGTACTGGGCACATGTAATGTAAATACAATTTATGTATATGTATGTACAGTATGGCTACTGTAAATTTGTATGTTTCTGATTCGAGAGTAAAAAAACCAGAACCCAAATTTCTGAGTCTCCTATGACCTCTTACGATCATGCATATGAAGGAAAATGCTGTATAAAGCTAAATTCATTATTTTGTTAAATGTGTGGACCAGTGATGTTCAGCAAATTATGTATACTTTAATGAGATCCGCTCCTTTATTGTTCAACAAATCCCGTTTGTACATTATTAGCAGGCCGCAGTTACTATTTCCCCACTCAGTTTTGTTAATGTGAACCAGTATTTGCTGTATGAGTTAGATCTTGGCTTAGTAATACCTGTTTGTCATTATCACAGATAACGAAAATGTGATCGTGTGACTACCCTTTGCTGTTACAAGATATTAGTAAATACTTATCCTTTGCTAGCCAATAATTAAATTTGCTTGTCACCTCAAAGAATTTCAAGGTGTCCCTTATCCTTTATGTCTCAATCAGTTTACACCCATCCCACGCAGTAGCACGGCTGAATGACGACATGATAGTCGTGAAGATTTAGATTCTCCGTAACTGTGACGTCTTACTGGAACTGAAGGCACGAGCAGCTGTGCTGGCGTTAGCTGAGTGGTCACGTCCAGTTCGTTTTCCTACAAACGTACACAGCAAAACTATGTGACAATGGAACATTTCAAAATTAACCATGACAAATTGTTTGTAGACCAGAACTCGAATTTAGATGAATGTTTTTCACAAGCAGTGAGCAAACACGTACGTTAACCTTGCACACGACACAAACTGATATCAAATCAGTTAACGTTGAGGAAGGTATCAGTGATATAAGGCTGTGACAGCATCTATGACAATGGGTCCTACGAGGAATGTTAAGAAGGGTAGGAAGATATATTTGTCCAGGAAGGGTGACAGGATACAAATTTCAGAATATCGGAGCAGCTAGCATTCGGCGATGAGGACGAAAATATGGAGAACGAATGGAAAAAAATCGAAGGCATCGTTCAATATGCCCCAGACAAGTATGTTCCGAGTAAGGTTTTAAGGGATGGGGAAGATCCACCATGGTTTAATAGCCGTGTTAGAAAAGCGCTACGCAAACACATAGCACTTCATCTCAGATTCAAGAGAAGTAGAAACCTAGCTGACAAACAAAAGCTGAACGAAGCGAAAATGACCGTTAAGGAGACTAATGAGAGAAGTGTTCAGTGAATTTGAAAGTAAGACGTTGTCTTATATAAAATCAGTAAGTGGGTCAAAATCATCTTTTCATTCTTTCAGCGACCGCACCGGCACCGAAACTGAAGACAACAGAAAGAAGGCCGAAACACTGAATTCGGTCTTCCGAAGTTGTTTCACCGCGGAAAATCGTAACACGGTACCTCCTTTCAATCGTCGTGCGAACATTGAATATGAGATAACCGGTCACGGAATTGAAAAGCAGCTACATTCGCTTAGTTGTGGAGAAGATTCAGGGCCAGATGAGATACCTATAATATTCTATGTATATTATGCGGAAGAACTTGCTCCTCTTCTAGCGGTAATTTATCGTAGATCACTTGAGCAACTAGACGTACGTAACGACTGGAAAAAGGTGCAGGTCACTCCCGTTTTTAAGAAAGGCCGTAAGACAGATCCATACAATTATTGACCTATATCGTTGACGTCAATCTGTTGTGGAATTATCGAACATATTTTATGGTCAAGAATTATGACGTTTTTGGAGAATGAACATCTCCTCTATAAAAATCAACATGGATTCCGCAAACAGAGATCCTGCGAAACTCAGCTCGCTCTGTTCCTCCATGAGATCCACAGCGCAGTGGACAAAGGCGCTCAGATCGAAGCCGTGTTCCTTGATTTCAGTAAGGCATTTGGCACCGTCCCGCACTGCCGTTTACGGAGTATTGGAGCAGACCTGCGACTGGATTCAAGACTTTCCTGCAGCCAGAACTCAACACATCGCTCTTAAAGGAACTAAATCGACAGATGTAAAGGTAATATCCAGAGTACCACAGGGAAGTGTGATAGGACCGCTGCTGTTTACTACATCTATGTAAATGATCTAGGACCTAGTAGAAAGCGTCGGATGCTCTTTAAGGCTACTCGCAGATGATGCACTTGTACGTACCAAAGCAGCAGCACACCAGAAGATAGTAATAATTTGCAGATAGACCTGCGGAGAACTGATGAATGGTGCAGGCTCTGGGATTTGACCATGAACGTAAATGAATGTAACATATTGCCTACACATAGGAAAAGAAATCCACTATGTACAGCTACACTGTTGACGACAAACAGCTGGAGACAGGGTCTGCCATAAAATCTCTTAGCGCAACTATGCACAGCGACCTTAAAAGTGGAATGACCATGTAAAACAGATAGTGGGAAAACCGGACACCAAAATCAGATTCATCGGCAAAATCTTAAGGAAATGTAACTCATCCACAAAAGAAGTGGCCTATAACGCGCTTGTTTGCCCGATTCTTGAGTATTGTTCCTCTATCTGTGATCTCTATAAGGTATGGCTAGTAGAAGAGATAGAAAAGATCCTACGAAGAGCGGCGCATTTCGTCACGGTATCATTTAGCTGGCAAGAGAGCGTTACAGAGATGCTAAACATACTCCACTGGCAGACGTTACAAGAGAGGCGCTATGCATCACGGAGAGATTTACTATTGAAATTTCGGGACAGCTCCTTTCAGGAGGATTCGGACAACATATTACTTCCCCCTCACATACACCTCGCGTGTTGACCACGCGAAGAATATTCGAGAAATTAGAGCCAATACAAAGGCTTATCGACAACATTCTCCCCACGGACTATTCGCGAGTGGAACAGGGTTGGGGGGAACAGGTAGTGGTACCGAAAATACCCTCCGCCACACGCCATCAGGTGGCTTGTGGAGTATGATGTAGATGGAGATAAAACCCACTCAAACTTGACGGCGTGCCTCATTTGAACAAACTCTTCGAAGGTTTGAAGCATTGAGCCTATCACAGAAGTATGGATGAATAGTCTCACAGGTTCCGCAATTCCTGTGAAAAGCGGGAGTCATTATTCTCGAACGACATCGGAAATAGCTTGGTTCCAGAAGTGAGCGATACTTTCGTGACTCATCAATGAACTTCGCAAAACAACCTGTGACCACGTGGCGGCGATGTACACAGGAGCGTCGACTGCATGAACACAGCCAGCTGTTAAAAGGTGATTCCCTGGAAATCCGTCAAGACCACAAGTAATGTTGCGGAACTGTTATTCCACATTTAATTGCTGCATTATATTTAGTTTATGAATCCTATGGATCCTGTAAAATATTTTAATTATGAATCATATAACAGTCACGAACTGTCAATAAATTGGAAAAGATGAGACTCGAAGCGTTTACGATGCGATGGTGTAGAAAGATGTTGAACATCAGATTGACTTGATAAAATTTTAAAAAATGGAATTCTCCATAAAATCAGCGAAGAAAGGAGTATATGTAGCGCACTGACGAGAAGGGATAGGGTGGTAGCAAATGTGTTAAGACTGGTAATAGCTTTCATAATACTCAATGAGCTGAAGAGCGTGGGATTTGTAGGAGAACACAGGGGCGTTGAGTGTAAGTACTCCGGGATGAAAAGTTTCGCACAGGAGACCAATGTACGGCGGGACACATCAAACTATTTAGAAGACTGGTGGCGAAAAAAGAAGAAACTACCAAGCGTCAAGGCAGGAAATCCTGACGACGTTCAATGAATGTTCTATAGTATTAGAAAGGGTCACTGCGTTCAGAATTACGCATGTGTCTAAGCGCCGTCTGTTGCAAGTTCAAATTCTGTAGGTTTGTGAAGAAGTTTTGCAGTCCAGTACGAGACACTTTAACTCCCCTGTAAAAAGCGTATTAAGAAATGTAATGGAAAACATGTACTTCAGATGACCAGAAAACAAAAGTGTGTGATCATACAGTGTAAGCTTCCACGGCCGGTATTGCCTTCACTTAAAACTTCCGGGCTGATAGGCCGTGTTCGAAGTATACAACTCTCTCCTGACGTTTCGTCTCCGACTGCAGGAGACATCCTCGGAGGTAACGCGGCGAACTGCGAGGAGAACTCGAGGAAGCGCTGATTATACAGGCAGTACAGAGGGCGCCACTGTCCATCACCTGGCGTCGGCTATGAGATTGTCTTTGGTAATGCCAACATTCTTGATTGTGAGGCGTTACTTTAGTTTTGCCTCAGGTTACAGTAGGAGCTGGTTATGTTTTCTATATCGAGATATCAGTTTTCCTTTGATTGCTAGCAGCTTCAATACTTCGCTGGGTGAAACGAATATTTGACGCATTGGTTTATTTCTTTTCATCACTTCACAAAGAGGCCACACGGCGTTTATATGTATACTCCTTGTTCCATCCTGTATGAGTGTGCATGGGTATGAATGGAAGTCAAATGTAGCGGGAGCATGGGCCAAAGGGAACAGTTTAAGGGAATAGCAGTCATTGCCAACATTACAAGAATAACGGCAGGTAGGCCAGAGCAGCAGGCAAAGATGAAAACAGGCACGAGCGTAGGTTACAAAGTTGGTGCGGGGATGAGGTGAATCTCCCCACCACCGCGTTTGCATAGGAACGTTAGTCGAATTTTGGCGCCTGGAGAGCACTGTGGGGCTAGCCGTGAGACGGACCGGACTCGGGAGCACAGCAGCCCGCAGATTTGGTGAGATAAAAATGACCTAATGTGGCTAAAAATTCACGACAAGGTATGCTCATAGGACGCATTCAACGTACCTTCTTCGGTACAGATTACGGTTTTAATTTATTTGCAATAGTTTTCTCTGAAATGTGTTTGTGTAATTTTGCTTTGTTGTCGTGAGCATGCAACAGGAACTATCAGTTCCTGTAGCTATTTCCCGAGTTATAAGCTTCACTTTTAGCACAATGAGTGCAGATTGCTTATCGGATGGTAGATCGAGAAATTTAATTATTATTTTATTTTATTATTTTTGGCACTTTCTTTGTGAGTTCAGTTCACACTTCATTTTGGCGCCAATTGTAGATCATTTTTGCACAGAATCTTTTCTCTGATGGAGGTTATCTACCTTCAGCAGTGGCCTACCTTAAATTTCTAGTGGTGTAATTCATGCATGACGATTAAAGAATGAATGACGATTTTCCCGCTAAAGACGGTGTGTCCCACGTATGTATTTTCTGTGTTATTATGAAATTATGTGTCAGATATTTTTTGTGTTATTATGAAATTATGTGTCATATATGAAATTATTCGTGTAGCGTTTCCGTTTTGTCATTGTCCTGCCGATGAGAGGTAACGCTGATTCAGACATAAGTTTTGTAACTAAAGAAAAAGTGCATTGTGTCGGCTTCTAAAGTTTTCATCAAAGTAGAAAACAAATCTATTAAATGAGAGTCAGCATTTCAGTTAAGAAATATTCCCCCAGTCACCTGACACATGAAATGGGTAGGATGTATCTTATTCAGTTCGATTTTCTAAGGTTAATGAAAGACAGAAATATTCTGCAATGTGAATTTAGATCGGCTACCAGCTGCTATAGGATGGCTTTGAGTTCAACCACCCCAGAACGCGTTATCTTAGAGAAACTCGCACCAGTTTCCGTTGCGCATATTTCAAAAATAATTAATTTGTTTAGCAAGTTAATCAAATAAGGGTCACAATATGGACACCATTTCTTATGGGCCTGGTATATTAGCAGCCAGGACGCAAAGTCGAGAAAAATTCTCTAAGGTAACGCGAGGAGATGGTCACACAGGTTCAATATAAATTAAAAATATACAGTCCTGGAAATGGAAAAAAGAACACATTGACACCGGTGTGTCAGACCCACCATACTTGCTCCGGACACTGCGAGAGGGCTGTACAAGAAATGATCACACGCACAGTACAGCGGACACACCAGGAACCGCGGTGTTGGCCGTCGAATGGCGCTAGCTGCGCAGCATTTGTGCACCGCCGCCGTCAGTGTCAGCCAGTTTGCCGTGGCATACGGAGCTCCATCGCAGTCTTTAACATTGGTAGCATGCCGCGACAGCGTGGACGTGAACCGTATGTGCAGTTGACGGACTTTGAGCGAGGGCGTATAGTGGGCATGCGGGAGGCCGGGTGGACGTACCGCCGAATTGCTCAACACGTGGGGCGTGAGGTCTCCACAGTACATCGATGTTGTCGCCAGTGGTCGGCGGAAGGTGCACGTGCCCGTCGACCTGGGACCGGACCGCAGCGACGCACGGATGCACGCCAAGACCGTAGGATCCTACGCAGTGCCGTAGGGGACCGCACCGCCACTTCCCAGCAAATTAGGGATACTGTTGCTCCTGGGGTATCGGCGAGGACCATTCGCAACCGTCTCCATGAAGCTGGGCTACGGTCCCGCACACCGTTAGGCCGTCTTCCGCTCACGCTCCAACATCGTGCAGCCCACCTCCAGTGGTGTCGCGACAGGCGTGAATGGAGGGACGAATGGAGACGTGTCGTCTTCAGCGATGAGAGTCGCTTCTGCCTTGGTGCCAATGATGGTCGTATGCGTGTTTGGCGCCGTGCAGGTGAGCGCCACAATCAGGACTGCATACGACCGAGGCACACAGGGCCAACACCCGGCATCATGGTGTGGGGAGCGATCTCCTACACTGGCCGTACACCACTGGTGATCGTCGAGGGGACACTGAATAGTGCACGGTACATCCAAACCGTCATCGAACCCATCGTTCTACCATTCCTAGACCGGCAAGGGAACTTGCTGTTCCAACAGGACAATGCACGTCCGCATGTATCCCGTGCCACCCAACGTGCTCTAGAAGGTGTAAGTCAACTACCCTGGCCAGCAAGATCTCCGGATCTGTCCCCCATTGAGCTTGTTTGGGACTGGATGAAGCGTCGTCTCACGCGGTCTGCACGTCCAGCACGAACGCTGGTCCAACTGAGGCGCCAGGTGGAAATGGCATGGCAAGCCGTTCCACAGGACTACATCCAGCATCTCTACGATCGTCTCCATGGGAGAATAGCAGCCTGCATTGCTGCGAAAGGTGGATATACACTGTACTAGTGCCGACATTGTGCATGCTCTGTTGCCTGTGTCTATGTGCCTGTGGTTCTGTCAGTGTGATCATGTGATGTATCTGACCCCAGGAATGTGTCAATAAAGTTTCCCCTTCCTGGGACAATGAATTCACGGTGTTCTTATTTCAATTTCCAGGAGTGTATAAAGAACCAGCATACAGTCAACCAGCAGTCTTATAGCAGTTGAAAGTAATATATCGTCACGCTTGCGGTGCAACGCTGACATCCATATTTTATCCAGTTTAGCACCTTCTTCTTTCCTGTTAAAATTATTACGATGTTTATCAATCTCGATAGCCTCCCTATACAAGCGTGCATAATAGTGGGAGGTTTTTGATATGACGCTGACCTCGCTGAATTTTATTTCATGATCACCTTCCTGGTAAACATGTCCCACTTCGGCCGATTTATCCGTGTGACCCAGGCGGCAATTCCTCTTAACGTTCAACGAGGTGGGTGTTCACACTTCTCTTTGTGGTACCGATGTAAACCTGTCCACAACTACAAGGAATTTTATATATAGCCCCGGTGTAGCCAAAGGGTGTCGTGCATCTTTTGCTGACCTTAAAAATTCTTTTATTTTCCTGGTGGGTCTGAAAATAGTTTCCACCTCATACTTGCCTAATCCTTTCCCAATGCGGTCTGTGACCTTACTAATGAACGGAAGAAAAACTTTGCCCTTGTGCGACTGTTGTTCGTCGTTACTCCTGATTCTCTGCCTAGAGCGAAGTGCTCGATCTATATCCTTGCTATAATAGCCACTCTTCACGAATGTTGACCGTAGATGTTCAATCTCATCTTTTAAATAAACAGGTTCCCAAAATTTGTACGCCTGTCTACCAAAGTTTTAATTACACCTCTTTTTTGTCAAGGGTGGTGGTTTGAATCTTTGTGTAGATAACGATCAGTATGTGTGGGCTTTCTATACACCTTATGGCCCAACGTTCCGTCCCGTCGTTTAATAACAGACACATCCAGGAAGTTCAATTGCCCGTTCCTTTCCGTCTCCATAGTGAATTGGATTTTCGGATTAATGCTGTTTAAATGTGTCAGGAAGGCATCCAACTCCTCTGCTCCGTGTGTCCATACTACGAACGTGTCATCGACATAGCGATACGATCTGCCTGGTCTCTTACTGGCAGTCTGCAACGCCCGTTGTTCAAAAGTCTCCATAAATAAGTTAGCCACAGCAGGGCTGAGAGGACTGCCCATAGCCTCCCCGTCAATCTGTTCATAAAAGTTATTATCGTATTGAAAGTAGGTTGTGTTGAGCCAGTGATGGAATAATACCACAATATCGGTAGGAAAAATATCCGCTATTCATAAGATAGCTTCGTTTACCGGAATCATGGTAAATAACGACACAAAGTCAAAACTGACGAGGATATCATCCGGGCCCACGCTCGTTTCCTTAAACTTGTCAATGAAATGAGCTGAATTTTTAATATGACTGTCCGTCCTACCAACATAAGGTTGCAGCATTGAGGCAAGGTGTCTAGCTAACTCGTGTGTTGGTCCACCTATAGCGCTGACAATTGGCCTCAACGGAATCCCAGGTTTATTAACTTTGGGTAAGCCATAAAGTCTAGGTGGGTACGCTTCTGTTTTACAAAGCAGCTTCTTATCATCGGAGCCAAATGAAGACGCTTTACCAGTCGATTTCTCATTCTTAAAATCTTCATAGTCGGATCTTTCTGGAGTTTTTTGTAATTGGAGGGAACCAAAATGTCATTGATCTTTCCATGATAGTCCTTACTGTTCAGTATGACGGTGGCATTAACCTTATCTGCATTAAGAACAATAATGTTTTTATCTGCATTTATATCCCTCAGCGCCTTCCTTTGAGCCTGCGACAAATTACTTTTAGGTCAGGAGAGAGTTTTATACTTCGACTACGGCCTAGCAGCCCGGAAGTTTTAAGTGAAAACAAAAGTGTGTGTCCACACTAAGAGGTGTGTTGTAGATACATAGGATTGTAAGTGAACCTCTCTCCACTAACCAAACATATTAAACAAAAAATTTCGAAAGCAGCGTCGAAATAGAAACAAAACGAACACTCGATAAAAACCAAACAAACAAGGACAAACAGGTAACAACGATGAGCTAGTGAAAGCACAGGGTTTATCTAGGAATGTTGCTGCATTAAAAGTAAGATGATGCCGTGCGTCTTTCATGAAATTAAAGTTAATAATAACAATAATAATAAAAATCAAGAACAACAACAACTTCTACAGTTTTATACTACATTAGAAATGCCCCCTCCAGCTATCTCCATGATCCTGAGCAAACAACAAAACCTAGTTCAGGCTCGCCCATAACTAGAATTAGACTTTGGCACCAATATTGATGCCGAGTTCTTCGAAGCATATTACTTACGAAACCCTCGTTCAACCAATAGTCGAGTTTCACTACACGGGCTGGGACTCTCGTAATTTAGGATTTAGGGGAACATAAGACCCAGAACAGTAAAGTTTTTTTTTTTCAAGTGTACGTTAGAAAGCCCATTCAATTCCTGACGTACTCGCTACAAGGCAACTGGTATGGTTTGTTGTTAAAATCCCGGGAGTGTACGTTCCTAGAAGAATCAATGTATGCTCCTTGCTGTATACACTTAGGTAACAACAGTCATGAGATACCTCCAAATATCGTGTCCGATCTCCAAATTTTTCGCTCGATATGTCCAGAATGTTCTTCAAATCAATCACGATCTTTTTTGGCCCGGTGACATGGCGCATTGTCATCCATAAACATTCAATCGAGTTTTTTTTTTTTTTGGAATTATAAAGTCCATGAACGGCTGTAATTGGGCTCCAAGTAGCCGAAAAGAACCATTTGCAGTGAATTATTGGTTTAGTTGGACCAGAGGACCCAGTGAATTCCACGTAAACACAGCCCGTACAACTATGGAGCCACGATCAGCTTACTAAGTGCCTTGTTGACAAGAGTGACCATCGCTTCGCTGAGTCTACGCCACACTTGAACCCTACAACGAACTCTTATCTACTGATCAGGACATGGTTCCCGGTCGTCAAGAGACCAGCCGATATGGTCACGAGCCCACGAGAGGCGCTGCAGGCGATGTCGCGCTGTTAGCAAACGCACTGACATCGGTCGTCTGCTGCCACACCCCATTAACGCCAATTTTCGCCGCACTGTTGTAACGGAAACGTTCGTCGTACTTCCCACAAGGATTTCTGTAGTTATTTCACGTTGTGTTACTTGACTTCTAGCGCTGACAACTGTATGCAAACACCGCTGCCTTTACTCATTAAATCTACATCTACATCTACATGGTACTCTGCAAATCACAGCCGGCCGAAGTGGCCGTGCGGTTAAACGCGCTGCAGTCTGGAACCGCAAGACCGCTACGGTCGCAGGTTAGAATCCTGCCTCGGGCATGGATGTGTGTGATGTCCTTAGGTTAGTTAGGTTTAACTAGTTCTACGTTCTAGGGGATTAATGACCTCAGCAGTTGAGTCCCATAGTGCTCAGAGCCATTTTTTTTGCAAATCACATTTAAGTGCCTGGCAGAGGGTTCATCGAGCCACCTTCACAATTTTCTATTATTCCGATCCCGTACAGCGCGGAGAAAGAATGAACACCTGTATCTTTCCGTACGAGCCCTGATTTCCCTCATTTTATCGTGGTAATCGTTTCTCACTATGTTGGTCGGTGTCAACGAAATATATTCGCACTCGGAGGAAAAAGTTGGTGATTGGAATTTCGTGAGAAGATTCCGTCGCAACGAAAAACGCCATTCTTTTAATGATTTACAGCCCAAATCCTGTATCATTTCTGTGACATTCTCTCCCATATTTCGCGATAACACAAAACGTGCTGCCTTTCTCTGAACTTTTTCGATGTACTCCGTCACTCCTACCTGGTAAGGATCCCACACCGCGCAGCAGTATTCTGAAAGAGGACGGACAAGCGTAGTGTAGGCAGTCTCCTTAGTAGGTCTGTTACATTTTCTAAGTGTCTTGCCAGTAAAACGCAATCGATGGTTAGCCTTCCCCGCAACATTTTCTGTGTGTTCCTTCCAATTTAAGTTGTTCGTAATTGTAATACCTAGGTATTTAGCTGAATTATTGCTTTTAGATTAGACTAGTTTATTGTGTAACGGAAGTTTAACGAGTTCCATTTAGCACTCATATGGTTGTCCTCACACTTTTCGTTATTTAGGGTGAACTGGTGGTTGTCCTCACACTTTTCGTTATTTAGGGTGAACTGCCACTTTCCGCACCATTCCGATATTTTTTTCTAAATCGTTTTGCAGTTTATTTTGATCTTCTGATGACGTTGTTAGTCGATAAACGACAGTGTCATATGCAAACAACCGAAGACGGCTGCTCAGATTGTCTCCCAAATCGTTTATGTAGATAAGGAACAGCAAAGGGCCTATAACACTACCTTGGGGAACGCCAGAAATCACTTCTGTTTTACTCGATGACTTTCCGTCAGTTACTACGAACTGTGACCTCTCTGACAGGAGATCGCAAATCCAGTAACATAACTGAAGCCCGTCGGTCACTACATCATCCGTGGTGAAAGGTAATACCTGAAAAATGGTATTCTCGGCACTTTCTTGACGCTGTGGATCACGGAATATTGAATTACCAAACGATATCCAAAATGGACTGTTTCATGCGTCTAGCTCCAACTAGTATTCCGCGTTCAGAGTCTGTTAATTTCGGTCGTGCGGTCATAATCACATAGGAAACTGTTTTCACGTGAATCACCTGAGTACAAGTGACAGCTCCGCCAATTCACTGCCCTTTTATACCTCGTGCACACGGTACTACCGCCATCTGTATGTGTGCACATCGCTACCCCATGACTTTCGTCGCCTCAGTGTGCACTGGTGAGCCAAAACATTATGACCACCTGCTAAACAGCTTCTTTGTCCGTCTTTGGAATGAAATACATCACTGATTCTGCGTCTCAGAGATTCGGCAGTTTGCTGGTATGTTTTTAGAGGCATGTGACATTGGATGTTGTAGGGAAGCAGCCTACTCACGCCGTAGTAAATTCACATCAGTCTTTCCATTGTGTGCCAGCCAGTCCGCTGTAACTAGCTCTGACGTCATAAATGTTGCGCAATACTTTTAAAATCAAGTAAATAACCTGAAACGGTTCTAGCATGTCAGGAGTAATACTAAATTAATATGTGTTGAATATCAGTTCGATAACTTTAACCATTTCCGAAATTTGGACGTTTTTCTCTAAAAATCATTGGCGCAACAGAAAAGAGCTAGAGACTTAAAAATTTATATTTAGATTCCTTTTCCATAATAATTTAATAGAAACAGTACTTTGGATCTCACAAATTAAAATTTTTGTTGAAATTCATAATTTTCTGGTTTTTGTCTTAAATATTAAGGAAGCAAGATAGATTAAGTAGGCTAATAAATAAGGCTAGGATGTTTATATTTAAGTAGAATGGAGATCCGCTATAATCATAAAGATGTGAGAAGTTTCAACTGAATAACTATAAAACTATAGCGATAGCGTATCTACAAAGGGCAAGTTCAGAGCTCGTCTACTGCGTGTAGTGTAATTAAATTAATTCTCTCGCCCAAAATGTTTGACTTAGCCATGTCAGACTTTTATTATGATTACTTACCTGTGTGCTGAATGCACATTTAAATTGAGAGCTTCATCGACCATCAGCAAAAGAAGCTATGTTTTATTCAATAACTTAATGTGGTGCATTACTGGCCCAGCGGCTAGTCGGGAGAACTGATTTGATCAGGCGTTCCCTTAGTCGTCCGCACCGCGGCTTTATATATAAGAACGCTGCGCGAGGAAGCAAGGCCCCAGTTCTCTCCAGACGCTGAATAGCACGCCATCTGTGTCGGGAGTCGCGTCGCGTCGGTATCATTGCTACAAACAGTCTCGGATGCCGTATTAAGTTACTCGGGATACGTGTAACCATGAATCATTTTCGAGTGAAGTGTTAATTCTGGGATGACTTTAATTATCGATTTTCAGTTTGCGTATGTCGTATTTTCACGTGCCGTCGCGGGACAGACATTCTACCATTATTAGCGTGGCGTTTGATGAACATTATCATCAAATTATGGCGAGCATTCACTTAAACATTTAATTTGGACAGTTATAGTTGCATCAGCGCATTAGACTCTGAACTGCTCTGTTAGTCAGATATTGTGGATTCTTTTTTTTTTATCTGTGACTTTCAGAATATACTGAACTATTTTTAGAAAATCGTTTTGATTATGAATCCCAGACAATCTCCTAATTTCTTAGAGCTATAAGCTGTAGCTATAAGTGTATTTCTCAGATGAAGTGGGCACTAGGAATTCTAATTACAGGCTTCACGTTTTGCTAATCACTTTCTGGTTGCCAAAATTGTAGTTAGAGAGCCAGTGCTGAGAACGGCAAAACAACAGCATAAATAATAGGAACATTTTAAACAACAAATATTCCACCAGCCGCCCCACAATTGGTGCATCGGCTTGGAAGTGTTTCTACATTCTACAAAATTTTATAACAACATTAAATTCCACCCGCCGCCCCACATATGGTGCATCGGCCGGGAAGTGTTTCTACATTCTACAAAATTTTATAACAACATTAAATTCCATCCGCCGCCCCACAATGTCCTCGCACAGGTCATATAATTCGCGTAAATAACGGGTCGTTGGTGGTGATGGCTCCTGATAGCGACCCACATGGGTTCTATAGGATTTACATCAGGCAAGTTTGGTCACCAAGACATCAGTGTGAGCTCGCTATAATGTTCCCCAAACCACTGCAGCACGGTTATGGCTCCGAGACAGGGATAATTAGACTGCCTTCGAAGAAGCCGTCAAGCGTGGAGGGATGCAGATGATTCGCAGCTCTCATCGTGTGTTCCATTACTACCACAGGTCCCATGCAAGCGCAGTAGGATGTCTCCCATAGCGTAACATTGCTCTCACTAGCATGCGTCCATGGCGCGCTGCACGTTTCGAGCCTCCATTGTTTTCGATGGTCGGCCGAAGTGGCCGTGCGGTTAAAGGCGCTGCAGTCTGGAACCGCAAGACCGCTACGGTCGCAAGTTCGAATCCTGCCTCGGGCATGGATGTTTGTGATGTCCTTAGGTTAGTTAGGTTTAACTAGTTCTAAGTTCTAGGGGACTAATGACCTCAGCAGTTGAGTCCCATAGTGCTCAGAGCCATTTGAACCATTTTGTTTTCGATGACGGCGTTTGCGGAGGTGACCACCAATCTTTTTTTTTTTTTTTGGTCATCAGTCTACTGACTGGTTTGATGCGGCCTGCCACAAATTCCTTTCCTGTGCTGCTAACTTCTTCATCTCAGAGTACTTGCAACCTACGTCCTCAATTATTTGCTTGACGTATTCCAATCTCTGTCTTCCTCTACAGTTTTTCCCTCTACAGCTCCCTCTAGTACTATGAAAGTCATTCCCTCATGTCTTAGCAGACGTCCTATTATCCTGTCCGTTCTCCTTATCAGTGTTTTCCACATATTCCTTTCCTCTCCGATTCTGCGTAGAACCTCCTTATTCCTTACCTTATCAGTCCACCTAATTTTCAACATTCGTCTGTAGCACCACATCTCAAATGCTTCGATTCTCTTCTGTTCCGGTTTTCCCACAGTCCATGTTTCACTACCATACAATGCTGTACTCCAGACGTACATCCTCAGAAATTTCTTCCTCAAATTAAGGCCAGTATTTGATATTAGTAGACTTCTCTTGGCCAGAAATGCCTTTTTTGCCATAGCGAGTCTGCTTTTGATGTCCTCCTTGCTCCGTCCGTCATTGGTTATTTTACTGCCTAGCTAGCAGAATTCCTTAACTTCATTGACTTCGTGACCATCAATCCTGATGTTAAGTTTCTCGCTGTTCTCATTTCTACAGCTTCTCATTACCTTAGTCTTTCTCCGATTTACTCTCAAACCATACTGTGTAATTATTAGACTGTTCATTCCGTTCAGCAGATCATTTAATTCTTCTTCACTTTCACTCAGGATAGCAATGTCTTCAGCGAATCGTATCATTGATATCCTTTCACCTTGTATTTTAATTCCACTCCTGAACCTTTCTTTTATTTCCATCATTGCTTCCTCGATGTACAGATTGAAGAGTAGGGGCGAAAGGCTACAGCCTTGTCTTATACCCTTCTTAATACGAGCACTTCATTCTTGATCGTCCAGTCATATTATTCTCTCTTGGTTGTTGTACATATTGTATATGACCCGTCTCTCCCTATAGCCTACCCCTACTTTTTTCAGAATCTCGAAGAGCTTGCACCATTTTATATTGTCGAACGCTTTTTCCAGGTCGACAAATCGTATGAAAGTGTCTTGATTTCTCTTTAGCCTTGCTTCCATTATGAGCCGTAACATCAGAATTCCGTCTCTCGTCCCTTTACTTTTCCTAAAGCCAAACTGATCGTCACCTGGCGCATTCTCAATTTTCTTTTCCATTCTTCTGTATATTATTCTTGTAAGCAGCTTCGATGCATGAGCTGTTAAGCTGATTGTGCGATAATTCTCGCACTTGTCAGCTCTTGCCGTCTTCGGAATTGTGTGGATGATGCTTTTCCGAAAGTCAGATGGTATATCGCCAGACTCATATATTCTACACACCAACGTGAATAGTTGTTTTGTTGCCACTTCCCCCAATGATTTTAGAAATTCTGATGGAATGTTATCTATCCCTTCTGCCTTATTTGACCGTAAGTCCTCCAAAGCTCTTTTAAATTCCGATTCTAATACTGGATCCCCTATCTCTTCTAAATCGACTCCTGTTTCTTCTTCTATCACATCAGACAAATCTTCACCCTCATAGAGGCTTTCAATGTATTCTTTCCACCTATCTGCTCTCTCCTCTGCATCTAACAGTGGAATTCCCGTTGCACTCTTAATGTTACCACCGTTGCTTTTAATGTCACCAAAGGTTGTTTTGACTTTCCTGTATGCTGAGTCGGTCCTTCCGACAATCATATCTATTTCGATGTCTTCACATTTTTCCTGCAGCCATTTCGTCTTAGCTTCCCTGCACTTCCTATTTATTTCATTCCTCAGCGACTTGTATTTCTGTATTCCTGATTTTCCCTGAACATGTTTGTACTTCCTCCTTTCATCAAACAACTGAAGTATTTCTTCTGTTACCCATGGTTTCTTCGCAGCTACCTTCTTTGTACCTATGTTTTCCTTCCCAACTTCTGTGATGGCCCTTTTTAGAGATGTCCATTCCCGGCGGGGTCAGGGATTTTCTCTGCCTCGTGATGGCTGGATGTTGTGTGCTGTCCTTAGGTTAGTTAGGTTTAAGTAGTTCTAAGTCCTAGGGGACTTATGACCACAGCAGTTGAGTCCCATAGTGCTCAGAGCCATTTGAACCATTTTTTAGAGATGTCCATTCCTCTTCAACTGTACTGCCTACTGCGCTATTCCTTATTGCTGTATCTATAGCGTTGGATAACTTCAAACGTATCTTGTCATTCCTTAGTACTTCTGTATCCCACTTCTTTGCGTATTGATTCTTCCTGACTAATGTCTTGAACTTCAGCCTACTCTTCATCACTACTATATTGTGATCTGAGTCTATATCTGCTCCTGGGTACGCCTTAAATCCAGTATCTGATTTCGGAATCTCTGTCTGACCATGATGTAATCTAATTGAAATCTTACCGTATCTCCCGGCCTTTTCCAAGTATATCTCCTCCTCTTGTGATTCTTGAACAGGGAATTCGCTATTACTAGCTGAAACTTGTTACAGAACTCAATTAGTCTTTCTCCTCTTTCATTCCTTGTCCCAAGCCCATATTCTCCTGTAACCTTTTCTTCTACTCCTTCCCCTACAACTGCATTCCAGTCGCCCATGACTATTAGATTTTCGTCGCCCTTTACATACTGCATTATCCTTTCAATATCCTCATACACTTTCTCTATCTGTTCATCTTCAGCTTGCGACGTCGGCATGTATACCTGAACTATCGTTGTCGGTGTTGGTCTGCTGTCGATTCTGATTAGAACAACCTGATCACTGAACTGTTCACAGTAACACACCCTCTGCCCTACCTTCCTATTCATAACGAATCCTACACCTGTTATACCATTTTCTGCTGCTGTTGTTATTACCCGATACTCATCTGACCAGAAATCCTTGTCTTCCTTCCACTTCACTTCACTGACACCTACTATATCTAGATTGAGCCTTTGCATTTCCCTTTTCAGATTTTCTATTTTCCCTACCACGTTCAAGCTTCTGACATTCCACGCCCCGACCCGTTGAACGTTATCCTTTCGTTAATTATTCAGTCTTTTTCTCATGGTAACCTCCCCCTTGGCAGTCCCCTCCCGGAGATCCGAATGGGGGACTATTCCGGAATCTTTTGCCAATGGAGAGATCATCATGACACTTCTTCAATTACAGGCCACATGTCCTGTGGATACACGTTACGTGTCTTTAATGCAGTGGTTTCCATTGCCTTGTGCATCCTTATGTCGTTGATCATTGCTGATTCTTCCGCCGTTAGGGGCAATTTCCCACGCCTAGTCTTTAATGCAGTGGTTTCCATTGCCTTGTGCATCCTTATGTCGTTGATCATTGCTGATTCTTCCGCCGTTAGGGGCAATTTCCCACGCCTAGGACAAGAGAGTTCCCTGAGCCTCTATCCGCTCCTCCGCCCTCTTTGACAAGGCCGTTGGTAGAATGAGGCTGACTTCTTATGCCGGAAGTCTTCGGCCGCCAATGCTGATTATTTATCAAAATTTAGGCAGTGGCGGGGATCGAACCCGTGACCGAAGACGTTTTTGATTATGAATCAAAGACGCTACCGCTAGACCACCGATCTAGTATAGCAAAAATGTGATTCACTCGAAGAGCAGACACGTTTCCATTGATCTACGGTCGAATCCCGCTGGTCCCGTGCCCATTACAATGACGATGTCTTTGGTTAACGTCGGAACTTTAGCGTTTTCAATCAGCCCTGCAGTTGTAAATGCACACAATGAACACCCTCTACTGGTGCTGTGGCCTGCAGGCATTTTCAGTCTCAGGACAGATTGAAAACGCCAAAGAAGTGACGTTAATAGCTGTCCACTGCATTGGATACGTTCACCCGTCGTATCATCCTTTTGCTTCTTCTTATCAGTGTTTTGCCTGTGATCTATCCTCCGCCGGTTATCCAGAGATCCTAATCATGCCTTATCAGTTCAACAGATGGTTGTATGACATAACAGTTAACTTGTTCTGTTTTCTTTCCGAGGCAGTGATTACACATTCTTGTCGTATTACTACAGTAGATTTTTGAACCCGTTTTCAGTCTTACTTTTTTAAGACCTTTCATAATCTGCCTGAGTTCATCTGAAGTAGAAGCGAAACGTGGAATCTCATCACCAAGACACTGGTTGTTTAGGCACATTTTCTACGACTTTTTCCCTGTTTAAGAGTATCAAATCGTCCTTCCGCTGTTCTCCGAAAAACTTAACTGTTCTGGAATATTGTTGCATGAGTCCTCTTTTAAATAACTTTCAAAACGCAAATCATTAGATACCTCACGGAAAGGCATAACCGCTGTTTGACTGTATGATATGTATTATTACACGATCTAGATTTCAGCGGCCGGCCGCGGTGGCCGAGCGGTTCTAGGCGCTTTAGTCCGGAACCGCGCGACTGCTACGGTCGCAGGTTCGAATCCTGCCTCGGGCATGGATGTTCGTGATGTCCTTAGGTTAGTTAGGTTTAAGTAGTTCTAAGTTCTAGGGGACTGATGACCTCAGGTGTTAAGACCCATAGGGCTCAGAGCCATTTGAACCATTTTTAGATTTCAGCCTTAGACCATCTTCTAGTGCCAAAAATCATCTGAACTGTGTGGAACGTTTATTTTTTTTTTTCGTTGTTATTTCATCCCCCCACTCCCCGTAAGGGCGGAGGGTGGGCTGTCAGGGCTACAGTACTCTGCTCGTCACCCAAGAGTCCTCACAAAAAGATAACAAAGGTGGTAGAGATATAAATATGAGAATTGTTTACATTTTAAACTAAAAAGATTACTGACGAACAGCTAAAAGGACGAAGAATATATACAACTTAGAAACAAAATTGCCATGAAGGGAATTTATTCTATGAAAAACGCTGGAGCACTCGACTTTCACTTAACATTAGAAGGACCTGTACTGGATGAAAAATTATTTTGGGACAAGAGCCACGGGGGCTCGGGGGGGAGGGGGGGGAGGAGAGGGAGGTTATGTGGTATGGACATATGGATTGTTATGTGCGGAAACTAATGAGATGATAGTAGGAGGTGAGGTAGATGGTGGGAACATAGACACTGGGAAGGACAGAGGGTGAGGAGAAGTAATGGTATATGGGGAGGGTACTAGCACAGGAAGAAAGTGATATGGGCGGATATAGAGAGAATAGGGGAAAGGAGTCCTGATGTGTAGTGGGACAGGTGGAGAAGGGTTAAAGTTGGTATGAGGGATAAACATCTGGGCGGATCTCATTGACTGGGAGAGGGAGTTGGTTGAAGCTGCGTTGAAATAGGATATGGAGTGTGTGGAGTTGTAGGGACGTAGGAATGTGTTAGTGAAGGTGCGGCAGCATACCAGGATTGTTGATCAGAGGGAAGAAACGCTTGAATACATAAACCTGATGAATCGTAAGTAAAAGTCAAAACACTTTGTGAAATGTTAATGGCTGGTGTAATGGTTCTTTATTTACGTGACCATTACGGCACTCCAACTCCAGTGCTCGATACCAGTAATATCGTACTACTTTTCTGCGAAGTAACAGACATATTTTTGTGACAATATTCACATTTGGTTTCATTAACGTATACGTACTGCGATGTATCGATATATTACAGTGATATGTTTCTTGTGTGTATTCATTTCTGTGAGACTGTCATAATCTTTGACTTACTTGTAACCGTTTAGGCGCGAATGCGCACAGAGCAGTCTTTGTTTCACTTTGCAGAAGTTGAGTTGTTATTTCGCTTTGTAAAAGAACAGTCAAGTCTTGTGTTTGGTTAAAGTGGAAATTAAATATATGAAGATTGACACAAAACTGTTTTCTTGATGATGTGGCAATTAAGAAGAAGTATATGTGAATTTACAAGAAGTTTAATAAAAATGTGGATCGTGAACACCAAGTCAAAAATTATTTCTACCATACTATTGTTCTGATCTGGGATTGTTTGATCATTAAGAATTTCCTGAAAAACGCATTTGTTAGGTCTTCAAATATTGCTAAAATACAGACCTAGACCTTCTAGCAGTCAAAGTGGAATCACGCTAGAATCAACAAGATGAGCCATAACAACTTCGACGAAATCTACGTATGAATCCATTCAACATAAGTGCCAAAATTAATGACTTTTTTACAGTGACTTCATTATTTCCATTCTGACGATACCATCCACTGTCATTAACTTTGTTGTTGCCCGATATAGAGAACATATGCTGCGTGAGCAACATTATTAATCTGATTTCTAACCTACTTTGCAAGTGGTGGTATTGTTAGACTGGCGACTAGCAGAAGTTATTAACGGGATAATGGTGGGAAATAAAACTGGTGACCAAATCACAGGTATACACTTCCTCAAACAAAAAGTCGTGTAAGTCGTCATCCAATTAACATTTCACAAAAAAAATGTTCTCACTTTTACTTACGAATCATCAGGTTTATATAATTAAGATTTTTGACTTTTTTAACACTTGAAAGTGGTCTAACGCTGAAATCGCGTAATGAAGTACATCGCACCGGCAAATGGCCGTTGGATCTTCCCGTAAATTTTATGTGACTGTGGCTACTCTTAAGGGAAAAATCGGCATTAAAGCCCGTTTCATACCCAAGTCCACTCATCGAGACCTTTGAGAGCAGCTCGTTGTGGGTGTACTGCAGTTAAAGAGACACGCGTCGATAGCCGTTTGAATAAAACACCAGTTCCCTCTCGGACGAATCTCTTTAAGCCTTACAGATGGGTAGTCTCGCGTCCCAGAAGTACTTTGCTTAAAACCCCGAGAGAAGGAAAATTTAAATCCGCATTCTCCCTGTCCCTCGGAATTAATCCCAAGCGACAGCCAGGCGGAAGATTTAGGCCGAGGAATCCTTCGGCCCAGAAAGCAGGTAGGCCACGCCGGGACTGAGCTTAGCTTAGGCGAGCTGATTAGCAGCGAATCGTTCTTCCGCAGGGGGATTAACCGAGCAGCGCTGCCAAACGACCGCTGCGCGGAAACACGGTTCAGCTCGATAACCCTCATCGGAAAAAACCGGCAATGTATCGCGATCGGGTGTGCGTCATACAGCACTACAAGTCGCCACACGGAGTCTGTTGAATACACTACTGGCCATTAAAATTGCTGCACCAAAAAGAAATGCAGATGATAAACGGGTATTCATCGGACAAATATGTTATACTAGAAATGACATGTGATTACATTTTCACGCAGTTTGGGTGCATATATTCTGAAAAATCAGTACCCAGAACAACTACCTCTGGCCGTAATAACGGCCTTGATACGCCTGGGCATTGAGTCAAACAGAGCTTGGATGGCGTATACAGGTACAGCTGCCCATGCAGCTTCAACACGATACCACGGTTCATCAAGAGTAGTGACTGGCGTATTGTGACGAGCCAGTTGCTCGGCCACCATTGACCAGACGTTCTCAGTTGGGGAGAGATCTGGACATTGTGCTGGCCAGGGCAGCAGTCGAACATTTTCTGTATCCAGAAAGGCCCGTACAGGACCTGCAACATGCGATCGTGCATTATCCTGCTGAAATGTAGGGTTTCGCAGAGATCGAATGAAGGGTAGAGCCACGGGTCGTAACACATCTGAAATGTAACGTCCACTGTTCAAAGTGCCGTCAGTGCGAACAAGAGGTGACCGAGGCGTGTAACCAATGGCACTCCACACCACCACGCCAGGCAATACGCCAGTACGGCGATGATGAATACACGCTTCCAATGTGCGTTCACCGCGATGTCGCCAAACACGGGTGCGACCATCATGATGCTGTAAACAGAATCTGGATTCATCCGAAAAAATGACGTTTTGCCATTCGTGCACCCAGGTTCGTCGTTGAGTACACCATCGCAAGCGCTCCTGTCTGTGATGCAGCGTCAAGGGTAACCGCAGCCATGTTCTCCGTGCTGATAGTCCATGTTGCTGCAAACGTCGTCGAAGTGTTCGTGCAGATGGTTGTTGTCTTGCAAACGTCCCCATCTGTTGACTCAGGGATCGAGACGTGGCTGCACGATCCGTTACAGCCATGCCGATAAGATGCCTGTCATCTCGACTGCTAGTGATACGAGGCCGTTGGGATCCAGCACGGCGTTCCGTATTACGCTCCTGAACCCACCGATTCCATGTTCTGCTAATAGTCATTGGATCTCGACCAACGCGAGCAGCAATGTCGCGATGCGATAAACCGCAATCGTGATAGGCTACAATTCGACCTTTATCAAAGTCGGAAACGTGATGATACGCATTTCTCCTCCTTACACGAGGCATCACAACAAATTTTCACCAGCCAACGCCAGTCAGCTGTTTGTGTATGAGAAATCGGTTGGAAACTTTCCTCATCTCAGCACGTTATAGGTGTCGACACCGGCGCCAACCTTGTGTGAATGCTCTGAGAAGCTGATCATTTGCATATCTCAGCATCTTCTTACTGTCGGTTAAATTTCGTGTCTGTAGCACGTCATCTTCGTGGTGTAACAATTTTAATTGCCAGTAGTGTAAAATTCCGAGATCAAGTGTTGAAATTGGTGTGTTTCCGGCAAAAGTGATTTCGATCCTACATGATTTTCTGTGTTATCTGCACTAGTGAAGATTTCATTTCTGTTGCCAATACATCCGTAAATAATTGCAGATATTGAGCCAATGCATACTGTCACGGGGAATTGTTAACAGTGGTTGCAACTCTTACGCACAGGGCCCTGGAAAACATGAAAATGTAAAAGTCTCAGGAGCAACATTCTTTTGCAATCCGAAAACCTCCGCATTATGTCAGAAAAACGATAATGTAAGTCGGACATAGGCATTAAAATGCATACAATTAGAAAAACTGCTAACGAAATTCTGTCTTCTAGAAGATACTGAGTCTAAATAGCAAAAAATGAACATTTTGGCGTAGGTTGACTAGATGTGGTGGGTTCGTAGGACACATCATGAGGCACAAGGGAATCGTCAATTTGCTATTGGAGGAGAGTGTGGAGGGTAAAACTCGTCAGGTGTGACTAAGACTTGCGAATAAGGTTGCAGCAGTTATCCAGAGATGGAAAGGCTTTCGCAGGATAGACTAGTCTGAGAGCTGCTACGAACCATTCTATCAACTGAAGACAGCTTCAACAACAACAGCACGAGACGTTGTTAATTTATTTCTTATTCACCTGTTCATATTTGAGAAAATTATGAGCTATCTTTCGTGCGTTCGTTATTTACTCAACTTTCTCTTGAAGATTGTTCGTACGGAGTGGATCCATGCTGAGTGTTCTAGTATCAGGAATATTCCACGTTCAACAAACTCAGATTTTGTTCAGACTTTGCATGCACCCTTTCCTTTGGACGATATAAGAACTATTTCCTAATTTCAAACCCACAAAGTTAATATTTTATGAGTAGAGGTCTCTTTAGGGACGGATGATACCATTTTATGGCGATATTTCAATAACTCCGAAGGTATTTTAAGTGATGTAATACAGGGAATAACTGTGCCAAAGGTGTAAAACATGAAATGATAGTGTAAAGGATGCTTTCTGCTTGTTCTTTACGTTTCACGCCATTTGACTAATTTTGCTCCTACTGACACTCAAAACTTTCAGTACGTTTCGTCTTGGTAAAATTTATCGCCACTTTAAGTAGCTTCAGCTGTTCTTATTGATGGACCTCTTCTCGGTTTTGTCAAGCAGCTCTCAGAAAAAAGCAACGAGTTGAATCAGTTTCGTAGTTGCGTGTTAAGTCGACTGAACAAGTTGGTTGAATGTAAATAACTTGCTATTATTTATTTTTTAGATAGGACAATTCTCTCATTCTTGCGTTAAACACCATTTGAAAGAACGAGTTTCTGTCTGAATTACATTTTCTCTATCGCTTTTCTTCTGATGATCAACTATTATTTCCAATGTAAGTTGCTGTTTTGTTACATCTTATTTCAAATCACACAACTCTTTGGCATATGGTAGTAAATGAACGCACAAATTCAGTATTTTTGACGACAAATCAGAAAACTAGGCCACCACGTAATTCTCAAATTTGCAGATTCCCTCGAAAAAGTAGCCAACTATTAAAAAAAACAGGACAAGCGCGATCAAGACTCGCTCTCTAAGGATCACGCACAAACTTAATTATGTATCAGATTATTCACCACAAGCTGTGCTTAATAAGTTTAAAAGTATTAAAATATATGGCATAAACGGAAGTGTTTTTTGGTTGCACTGACTTACAAAGTTTTTCATCGCCAAGAGGCTGTGGGAATTAGTATTTCACATGTATTTCAATTTGATACGTCTACCAGTTCGTGAAGAAAAGGGACTGAGACAGACAGAAAGACAACAAAGTGATGCTGAAAGGATTCCGCTTTTACCGATTAAAGAATGGAACGCTAAAAACTATGCAGATTCTATTTTTTGATGTGACAATAATTCTTTCAAACTTTCAGAAATGTTGTAGACTGCTCTCTTGGACAACACTGTTTTAGAGTTCTTCTGGTTTGTAGTGGACAGTTTTACTTTCAATATACAGTTACTTTTCTGACAAAATTTGAATCTCTTAGAAGATCATACTGTAATCTCTTTTCAGAAAAGCGTAATCACATTTGAAAGAAATTGAGACTGCTTAGTGAAAAGCTTCCAGAGCAGCTAAAAATTCAGCAAGCACTGTTCATTTGGACAAACCATGCGTTTAAAATGCCAGGTGAAGTGACTGTAACAAATGGTCTTCTGTTAAAGCTTCAACTTCATCTGACTGAGGTTCAAAGATTCATGTAAAAAGTTGAAAAGTATGAAACTTTCTGGCAGATCCGGCAAATTGAAACTACGTGCCAGATGAGGACTCGAGTCCGTGACAGTTGTCTTTCGCAGGCAAGTGCTCTACCGACTGAGCTGCCAAGCGTAACTCATTACCCGTCCTCACTTTCGCCGGCAGCTCATCTCCTACCTGCCAAATTTCACATGCGTTCTCCCGCGTAACTTGCAAGGCTAGCACTCCTGAAGTAAAGCTATTGCGGAGACATGATTTAACTAGCTCCTGGGGGATGGAATGTTCCCAGATTGCCTTTCATTCTCTGTTTATCCGACCAGGACTCGAACCTCTGACCTTTCGCTTCAGTCCGCACCTCGTGGTCGTGCGGTAGCGTTCTCGCTTCCCACGCCCGGGTTCCCGGGTTCGATTCCCGGCGGGGTCAGGGATTTTCTCTGCCTCGTGATGACTGGGTGTTGTGTGATGTCCTTAGGTTAGTTAGGTTTAAGTAGTTCTAAGTTCTAGGGGACTGATGAGCATAGATGTTAAGTCCCATAGTGCTCAGAGCCATTTGAACCTTTCGCTTCATCGGGCAAGTGCTCCACCGACTAAGCTGATGAAGCATGAGGCAATATCCTTTCTTACAGGAACGCTAGTCTTGCAAATTACACAGGAGAACTTCTGTGAAGTGTGGACGGTAGATAGGGTACAGACGGAAGGGCAACTGTGAGGTCGCGTCGTTTGTTGTGGTAGGTAGCTCAGCTCGCAGAGCACTTAACCGCGAAAGAAGAACGTTTCAGGTTTGAGTTCCGGTCTGTAAAACAGTTATAATCCGTCAGGGAGTTTATTTAGCGCACAATCGACAGCAGAGCGAAAATTCGTTCTGTTTTAAGAAACCATGAAACGAAAGCGCAAGCACAGAACTTTGAACCATGAGGTGACGACAGGAAAGGGTGCAGAACAAGGCACGCAAAGAGTCACAAGCAATGGACATTTTGAACACTATTACCTTTTGTACACGGAGAAGAGGTCGGGTCCTGAGATCACTGCTGCTGTAGCTGGTCTGACATACGCCACGGTTGCTACGGAACTGACACCAAATGCTAGAACCGGTGACTGAAGGAGAAGTATTGGGTACCATGAGAAAAGAAGCACGCAGTATGACTCCGGGACCGCATGAGTTACCCCTTACTCCAGGCTCTGCGCTCGTAGGTAGCGCACCGCGCCTTGTACACGTCCACCGCTGCACTCAGGGGTCACAGCACCAAGTTACGACACCTGAAGATGGGCGTATAAGAGGTCGAAACCGGTCGAGTGATCATAAAAGAATTTTATAGCTGTAGCGGTAGCCCTGGAATTTTACGTGACGTCCTGGAGGCTGATCGTACCCTATTGGATGACAGCATGTCAGGATCCCACGACACCGGAAGTGCAACTTCCGGCTATCTTTATAGAAGGTGCTGTGTTCCCAATCCACAAATCTCGCGGAGGATCACGTATTGTGGACTAACGATCATTACCTTCGTTGAACTGTGATATGAAAACCTTTACACTCTTATTGCCAGTTCAAATTCGTCGTAAGACGTCTCTTGTCTTATCAGTGGATCAGGCATCTACGGGTGGAACTCTTAATACCGGCGTCGCCCTGGGTCGAAGAGGTGCATCACGGAGCCCCAGGGCTGGAGGCGATAGACTGTACTCAAGCATTTAATCACGTCAATCACGTAAACGTAAATGGTGTTCTTCATAATATACACTACCATGGCGCGTTCGTCGAGAAGATGCTGCGTCTCCAATGTAGTGCAACATCCGTAGTGCTCGTCAACGTAAAACTGGCGAACACCTTGCCACTCTGTCAGAGAAGGATGCTCCTTATTGACGATACTGTACGCCTAAGCATTGGAACCGTTATTTCGCAGTCTGCGACACCGCCCACGGTGTTGTCTACCGGCTGCACCGTTTTTTGGTCCACCGCAAACGCGTATGATACGATGTTAACACTTCGTGATGTACAGCCATCGATTGGTTAGCCACGTATGGTGAAGATTCGGGGAACCACGTAAACATACATAAATCGGTGGCCTTGAATATTGTCACTGGGATGACATCTGCAAACGTCGTCCCACTCACACTGTGCGATACAGTCCGCTGTCTTGGTATCGACGACATCTTAAGCACGACGACCCTTAATTATCGGAACCTCTTGCAACATATCCGTGGTGGACTTGTGAACAATCGTCTCCGGGCTTCTGACGTTCTACTGGACCCAGTTTAAAACGTTACCAATGCCTAAAGACGTAGCCTGGAGCCTCATGTCGTTGATGCCACCTCTTGTAAAGGTTGCTTCATCACTGAACGTTATGAAGCGAGATAGTTGCCCATTTCCATTTAACCAGTTACAAAAGTGCAAACGGTTGGCACAATCATGTGGCTCTAAATGGTGAACTCTCTGCACATGAAAAAGATACAGGCCGTTCTCATGAAGAATCCTACATACCTTAGATTGTGAACCGCTCGATCGGGTAGCTAGGCGTCTTGTTCTTGAACGAGGACAGGGCTCTACTGAATTAAGAATGTTTTCCTCCTCTTGAACGTCACGATGTTTTTCGGAGTGAATAAGAATACTGGGAAGAGTATCAGTTTCTAACAATGTTCGATATCTATCTATCTCCTCAGCGATCGCAGGCCCTGTACACCACGCGCTGCATCAACGATCTGCTTCCGCCGACATCTGTGTCTCACAGCCTCTCTCCACGCAGCGGAAATTCCTAATGCTGCGATGTCCTTCTCTATGTCATCTTTCCATCTTGTACAAGGTCGGCCCAATGGTCTTGTTGCCTGGAGAGTTCCTTCAAATGCTTTCCTGGTGATTCTGTTGTTTTCCATTCTGGCCACATGTCCAGCCCATTCCAGTCTCCTACTTTTTAATTTCTGGATGATAGTGGGTTGCTTCATTAACTGATAAATTTCATTGTTCTTTCGAATTCTCCATGCGCCATTCTCGAACAAAGGTCCCCAGATTTTTCTCATTACTTTTCTTTCGAAAACATTCAGTTTTTCTCTTTCATTCTTTGTAAGCGTCCAGCTTTCTGAACCGTATAGTTCTATGGGGCAGATATGTTCGATATTTTCCACTAAATGTCTTGACACTCGGAATCCTACGATTAGGATACCGACGGTAATACTCGGCAACAGCAGCTTTCGCATTACCATCACAGAAGGCCAAAATGTTCACCATCTCTCCACACTCCCGCGATAAAAACTTGTAAGGCATCGCAAAGTGTACTGTGAAGAGACAATAACAGTAAACAGTGGCTGCAGTATCAACAATGTGCTTGTCGTGCAAACGTACCACTAGCTGCACTCGTCTACCTAAGACTGATCGTGTGTCCCGTGAACACAAGCGTAGCGCTCCATACACCGTGGTATGTTTCAGAACTCCGTTGTAGCTCCTTAATTATGGACCTGATCACATTACTGTTCAAATGGTTCAAATGGCTCTGAGCACTATGGGACTTAACGTCTGTGGTCGTCAGTCCCCTAGAACTTAGAACTAGTTAAACCTAACTAACCTAAGGACATCACACACATCCATGCCCGAGGCAGGATTCGAACCTGCGACCGTAGCGGTCGCGCGGTTCCACACTGGAGCGCCTAGAACCGCTCGGCCAACACTGGCCGGCTTCACATTACTGTATTTACATTTTTTCTTCCGAGTAACCTAGGGAATTACCTCCAGCAACGGCGGGAAAACCTCGTGACTGACCCTGTATAATTATTAGTCGAGCAAATGACGTTAGCATTTATGTAATGTTGTTCAGTATACCGTCCTCAGTCACCAATGGAAATACCTTCACTTATATCCATTACCCCCTGGATACAGAATGGAGATGACGCCATTCCGATCTACATATTGAGGTGTGTCATTTTCATAGTTAAAAGCGGTGGCTCGTTATTTTCAGGTTACTATTCCTTGCTGTAGGGGCTGTGAATTTTGATATTTTTGTCTAAACCAGCAAGGTAAAACAGAGGCCACTACTTCCACCACATCAAGTGGACTTAGTACCCACGTACTCACACTGAGCCGTGAACACTTCCCAGTTTATCTATGGGGAGTAATTGAACATGGTTAGTACTGTTATCGGTGCCGTGCGTGCAATGGTCGTGCCAGGCGCGCGATATTGAATCTTTATCCTATCGTTAATGGCGCGAGACCTGCACGACCTTATAGCAACCGTTATGGTTCTGCATTATTCTGTTACACTAGGGGTGATTTCACGTAATGAAAGAGAGAGAAAGTAAGATTAATGGACTCATTTATCAAACAGTTGAAAATTAAGCAATAATACAACCAAATGGGGGTGGGGGAAGAAAGATTCGAGTTCAGCAGCCTGCCTCGACGTACGTTCATAACAAGCCACGATAGCAGGAGGAACGGAATTTTAGTAACGATCGCCGTATTATCAAATAGAATCTCATTTAGTAAAGGAAGGGGTTACAGGCATGTAACGACCACCACCATGCATTAGCCAAAGACCAAGAAAGATGCTACTGTTCGTGAATCGCTAGGTAGCCTCCCGTACTAAAGGAATAAAACCCGCAAGACGCGAAACTATTCACAATGACCTACAAGGTTCCCTCTGGGCCGCAGGGCGCGAACCTACAGTGCACGTCGGCGCTCATGCTTCTCGAACTTCATCTCCTGGAAGCAGCACCTCCGGACTCCGGCACGGTCACACTAGATCTGCCAGCTACTGCCCCTTTGTCCACTATCCACCCGCGGAGGACGATTGGCGCTACCCGCGAAAAACGGGCACGCACCTGAACTGGCCAATCATAGGGCCGGAATTCCACAGGGAGGCGACGTCGCGTCGTTAAAAGCGAGTAGAAATAGCAGTTACAAGGTTGGTAAGGCAGGTTGGGGAACTGAGATCAGGAGAAACTTTGGCCACTACAGAACTTTCAAACGACACCACATGCTACCCTGGCGATCGGAAAAAAGATGGGAACCGGGAAGCCATCGTGGCTACTAGGAAGACTGCTGCCCTCGTCCATAAATAAAGAAAATTCCGGGCGCCAAGCTCCTCTCACAGATCAGTGTGAGACAAACTGTAAAAATCGTCAAATAAATCTGTCAACCCATAGAAATTATTTTATTTTTATTTTTATTTTTCGTCAGTCTACTGACTGGCTTGATGCTGCCCGCCACGAATTCCTTTCCTGTGCTAACCTCTTCGTCTCAGAGTAGCACTTGCAACCTACGTCCTCAATTATTTGCTTGATGTATTCCAATCTCTGTCTTCCTCTACAATTTTTGCCCTCTACAGCTCCCTCTAGTACCATGGAAGTCATTCCCTCATGTCTTAACAGATGTCCTATCATCCTGTCCCTTCTCCTTATCAGTGTTTTCCACATATTCCTTTCCTCTCCGATTCCGCATAGAACTTCCTCATACCTTAGCTTATCAGTCCACCTAATTTTCAACATTCGTCTATAGCACCACATCTCAAATGCTTCGATTCTCTCCCGTTCCGGTTTTCCCACAGTCCATGTTTCACTACCATACAATGCTGTACTCCAGAAGTACATCCTCAGAAATTTCTTCCTCAAATTAAGGCCGGTATTTGATATTAGTAGACTTCTCTTGGCGAGAAATGCCTTTTTTGCCATAGCGAGTCTGCTTTTGATGTCCTCCTTGCGCCGTCCGTCATTGGTTATTTTACTGCCTAGGTAGCAGAATTCCTTAACTTCATTGACTTCGTGACCATCAATCATGATGTTAAGTTTCTCGCTGTTCTCATTTCAACTACTTCTCATTACCTTCGTCTTTCTCCGATTTATTCTCAACCATACTGTGTACTCATTAGACTGTTCATTCCGTTCAGCAGATCATTTAATTCTTCTTCACTTTCACTCAGGATAGCAATGTCATCAGCGAATCGTATCATCGATATCCATTCATCTTGTATTTTAATTCCACTCGTGAACCTTTCTTTTATTTCCATCATTGCTTCCTCGATGTACAAATTGAAGAGTAGGGGCGAAAGGCTACAGCCTTGTCTTACACCCTTCTTAATACGAGCACTTCGTTCTTGATCGTCCACTCTTATTATTCCCTCTTGGTTGTTGTACATATTGCATATGACCCGTCTCTCCCTATAGCTTACCCCTACTTTTTTCAGAATCTCGAACAGCTTGCACCATTTTATATTGTCGAACGTTTTTTCCAGGTCGACAAATCCTATGAAAGTGTCTTGATTTTTCCTTAGCCTTGCTTCCATTATTAGCCGTAACGTCAGAATTGCCTCTCTCGTCCCTTTACTTTTCCTAAAGCCAAACTGATCGTCACCTAGCGCATTCTCAATTTTCTTTTCCATTCTTCTGTATATTATTGTTGTAAGCAGCCTCGATGCATGAGCTGTTAAGCTGATTGTGCGATAATTCTCGCACTTGTCAGCTCTCGCCGTCTTCGGAATTGTGTGGATGATGCTTTTCCGAAAGTCAGATGGTATGTCGCCAGACTCATACATTCTACACACCAACGTGAATAGTCGTTTTGTTACCACTTCCCCCAATGATTTTAGAAATTCTGATGGAATGTTATCTATCCCTTCTGCCTTATTTGACCGTAAGTCCTCCAAAGCTCTTTTAAATTCCGATTCTAATAATGGATCCCCTATCTCTTCTAAATATTAATATTGCCTGAATTATTATTTTACCGAATACCAGAATGCAGCGATTAGAAATATGGAATACGAACACTGAATGTCGAATGAAGTGCACGTCTTTGGTTGGTTGGTTGGTGGGTTTTAGGGAAGGAGACCAGACAGCGAGGTCATCGGTCTCATCGGATTAGGGAAGGACGGGGAAGGAAGTCGGCCGTGCCCTTTGAAACGAACCATCCCGGCATTTGCCTGGAGCGATTTAGGGAAATCACGGAAAACCTAAATCAGGATGGTCGGACGCGGGATTGAACCGTCGTCCTCCCGAATGCGAGTCCAGTGTCTAACCACTGCACGTCTTTCATAGTATTCAGGCAAGAAGAATACTTCATTGTAATTTGACATTTGCTGCTTACCACCTTCCGGGTATTGCAATTTTCATGGCTACTGGCGCACTTAGATAAAGTACACAAAGAAACGTAGTTATTTTGGACTGTGTACAATATTTCTGGGCAATTAGAGCGTAATATTCTGAGGAGGAAGAAGGTGAGTTGTTATACTGTTGTGGTGGATCAATCTGACAGAACAAAAATCCGTTGGCGCCGATCAGGTGCGTTCGGTTCGGCTCTCCCGCTGATCACATGTGCATTCGGTCATTTGAGGCAGCGCCGAATAATTCGCCGCCGCGCGCCTGTGTGTACAGTTTCGCCGCGTAATTGAGTTATTCTCTTCGGACGGCAATTACGTGTGACTGGCCGGCAATTAACTGCACAGTGAGGTCTGCATTGTGGGGTCGGTCGGCCGGCCGGGCGCTCACTCGCGGCCGCTGGGCGCCGTATTGATTCAGCACTCGTGTGTGAGTGAGTGAGCGAGTGTGTGGCGCGTGTCCTGTCTGACTGACGCTGTGACGTGCGTGGAGGCGGAGGCAGCGCAGGGCGAGGACAATGGAGGGGAGCCGCGCTGCCCGGCAAGTGGGAGGCCTGGAGCTGGACCGGAACGTGTTTTCCTCCGTGTCACACAAAACCCCGGTTTTCTCAAGGAAAGAAACGTGATTAGAAGAGAGTGACAGTCACATCTACCTATAAGAAATAAACCGAAGAACTGAACTCGCGCCGGCCGGTGTGGCCGTGCGGTTCTAGGCGCTTCAGTCTGGAACCGTGTGACCGCTACGGTCGCAGGTTCGAATCCTGCCTCGGGCATGGATCTGAGTGATGACCTTAGGTTAGTTAGGTTTAAGAAGTTCTAAGTTCTAGGGGACTAATGACCACAGATGTTAAGTCCCATAGTGCTCAGAGCCATTTGAACTGAACTCGAGCTCGCATGACCGTTGTTAGTCATGAGTTTACAAGATAATTAGTCAGTTTGTTACTAAAGCATGCATTAAAAAAGCGTCGCTATAGGATGTAGAACCGTACTGGTCAATTTGCAGTAGGATTTTGGAGCATATACTGTACTCGAACATTATGAATCACCTTGAAGAAAATGACTTATTGATACGTAACCAACACGGATTCAGAAAATTATTAAATTATGACACCCAATATCAATAATACTTTTCATTGTCCTTCAAACTTTCCTAGTTGGATTAATAACAGGAACAATAATGCAAAGCTATTGACTATCATATATTTTATTCTTAACATTTCTTGGCGGTATATTAGTTCTATTTATTTATATTACAAGAATTGGATCAAACGAAATATTTCAACCTAAATTAATTACCATAATTATCATCTTAACAATATGAGTCTTTATTGTATCAATATTAGTTATCCTAGACATAACAATATTTATAGACTTCTTCAAAAATAATGAAACCATAAATATTGATAATTCAATCAGTTACCAAGAAATAACAATATCCTTAGAAATATTATATAATAGACGAACATTTATTATTACAATAATAATAATAATAAATTTATTTTAGTACTATTAGCAGTAGTAAAAATTACTAATATTAACCAGGGGCCTATTCGGAAAATAAGATAATTTACTAATTAATAAGCCGTTACGATTAAGACATCCTTTAATTAAAATTATTAACAACTGTTTAGTTGATTTACCTGCACCAACAAATATTTCATTTTGATTAAATTTCGGGTCCCTACTAGGATTTTGTTTGGTAATTCAAATAGTAACTGGACTATTTTTAACTATATATTATACATCAAATATTGAAATAGCATTTAGTAGTGTAGTACAAATCTGTAGGGACGTAAATAACGGATGAAATATTCGAACTTTACATGCAAATGGAGCATCTATATTTTTTATTTGCATTTATGTGCATGTAGGACGAGGAATTGACTACGGATCTTATACATATATATGCACACCTGAATAAATGGTACAGTAATTATATTCTTAGTTATAGCAACTGCATTTATAGGATACGTTTTACCTTGAGGCCAAACATCATTCTGAGATGCAACAGTAATTAGCTCTTTATTCCCATGAAGAAATGAGTGCTGTCGACAAGGGATCTGAAATCGATTCCATATTCCTAGATTTCCAGAAGGCTTTTGATACCGTTTCTCACAAGCGACTATTAATGAAATTGCGTGCACATCGAATATCGTTTCAGTTGTGTGACTCGATTCGTGATTTCCTCTCAGAGAGGTCACAGTTCGTAGTGATAGACGGTAAATCATCGAGTAGAACACAACTGATATCTGGCGTTCCGCAAGGTAGTGTTATAGGCCCTCTGCTGTTCCTGATTTACATAAATGATCAAGGTGATAATCTGAGCAGCCCCCTTACATTGTTTGTAGATGACGCAGTAATTTCCGGTATAGTAAAATCATCAGACGATCAATTCCAATTACAAAATGATCTAGAGAGAATTTCTGTATGGTGCAAAAAGTGGCAATTGGCACTAAACAGAGAAAAGTGCGAGGTCATCCACATGGGTACTAAAAGAAATGCGATAAATTTTGGGTATACGATAAACCGCATAAATCTAAGGGTTGTCAATTCCACTAAATACCTAGGAATTGCTATTAAGAGCAACTTAAATTGGAAATAACATATAGATAATATTGTAGGGCAGGCGAAACAAAGACTGCGCTTTGTTAGAAGATGCGACAAACCCACTAAAGAGACAGCCTACATTATACTTGTTCGTCCTCTGCTGGAATATTGCTGCGCGGTGTGGGATCCTTACTAGGTAGGATTGACTGGGGACATTGAAAAAGTGTAGGGGTGAGAGGGTCACTGATATATATGATACGCGACTTGGGGTGACAGCCACTGAAACAAAGACGGTTTTCTTTGCGGCGAGATCTATTTACGAAACTTCAATCACCAAATTTCTCTTCCGAATGCGAAAGTATTTTCTTGACACCCACCTACGCTGGGAGAAATGATCATCATAATAAAATAAGAGAACTCGGAGCTCAAACGGAAAGATTTAGGCGTTCCTTTTTCCCACGCGCTATTGGAGAGTGGAGCGGTAGAGAAGTAGTATGAAAATGGATCGATCAACCCTCTGCCAGGCACTTAAGTGTGAATTGCAGAGTAATCATGTAGATATAAATGTAGAACTGTAAATACACTGACCGAAAAAAAGTCACAACACCAAGAATCAGTTGTGCAACATGAACGGAAGTTGATAGGCGTGTTTCTACATATGAAACTTTATGTCTATTCCAACTTCGTGCCAGTAGCAAAAGAAGGGCTCCAGTTGCGCCATTATGAGGATGGAAATCAGGTTGCTTTAAATATACTCTGTAACGGTCGTGAGCGTTAGCTACCTTTGAGATGGGACATAGTGAGCTGGTGTTAATGAAGAATGCCTTTAAGGGGACAAAGACTCTACATCTATATTTACACTCCGCAATCCACCCAACGATGTGTGGCGGAGGGCACTTTACGTGTCACTGTCATTACCTCCCTTTCCTGTTCCAGTTGCGTATGATTCGCGGGAAGAACGACTGCTGGAAAGCCTCCGTGCGCGCTCGAATCTCTCTAATTTTTCATTCGTGATCTCCTCGGGAGGTATAAGCAATATATTCGATACTTCACCAGAAACGCACCCTCTCGAAACCTGGACAGCAAGCTACACCGCGATGCCGAGCGCCTCTCTTGCAGAGTCTGCCACTCGAGTTTGCGAAACATCTCCGTAACGCTATCACGCTTACCAAATAACCCTGTGACGAAACGCGCCGCTCTTCTTTGGATCTTCTCTATCTCCTCCGTCAACCCGACCTGGTACGGATCTCACACTGATGAGCAATACTCAAGTATAGGCCGAAGGAGTGTTTTGTAAGTCGCCTCCTTTGTTGATGGACTACATTTTCTAAGGACTCTCCCAATGAATCTCATTCTGGCACTCGCCTTACCAACAATTAATTTTATATGATTATTGCACTTCAAATCGTTCCGTAAGCATACTCCCAGATATTTTACAGAAGTAACTGCTACCAGTGTTTGTTTCGCTATCATATAATCATACAGTAAAGGATCCTTCTTTCTATGTATTCGCAATACATTGCATTTGTCTATGTTAAGGGTCAGTTGCCACTCCCTGTACATCATCTCATCTGTTATCATGATCTCACTGAGTTTGAACTAGGTCGTGTAATAGTGCTACGAGAAGCTGGATGTTCCTTCTGCGATGCTGTAGAAAGACTTGGCAGGAATGTAACCACCGCACAGAAGTGATAGCGGCAGTGACCACGGTAATGTATGGTCGCAAGAGGACCGGGCTCCAGACGGGCACGTGGCACTACCGAGTGGATGACCATCGTGTTCGGCGTATCGCTCTGGCGCATCGTATCTGCATCTGCAGCAGCCATCTAAGCGGCTGTTTGCACCACAGTGACATAACAAACTGTCACAAATCGGTTACGTCAAGGACAGCTCCAAGCCAGATGACCTGTTGCTCGCAGTCCACTGACCCCAAACCATCACCATTTGCGACTTCAACTGTGTTAAGCGAGAGCTCATTGGAGAGGAGAGTGGAGGTCTGATGTGTTTTCTCATGAAACCTCGTTCTTATCGGTGCCAGAAAAGGCCGCGTGTTGGTCATAATAAAGCTAATTGAGGGTATGCAACAAGCCTTTTTATTCGTGTTAGTCATACTGGACCTGCAACTGAAGCTATGGTCTCACGTGCGGTTCCATATGACTTTAAAGATTACCCCACGCACCCTGACTGCAATATTGTACATTAATCTTGTGATGCGACCTGTCATGCTGCCATTCATGAACAGCACCCCACGGGGTGTTTTTCAACAGGATAACACTAGTCCACATTCTGCTCTTACAATCCAACGTGCTCGCAGAGTGTCGATATGTTTCCTTGGTCTGCTCGACCACCAGATCTGTCTTCAAACGAGCACTTAAGGGACATTATCAGACTACAACTGCAGCGTCATCCGTAAGCTACTTTAACTCCATCTGGCTGGACCGACGACGTGCAACAGGCATGGAACTCAATCTCACAAACTGACATCCGGCACCTGCAGAACAGAACGCATGCACGTTTGCACGCTTGCATTCAACAGTCTGGTGGTCACACCGGTTTTTAATGTACCACCATTTCACGTTTTCATCTGCTTGTCTGGTGCTTACATTAAACTGTGATCTTGCAATATTAATCACTTAAATATGTTACCTAGACAAAAGTATTTCCGAAATTTCATTATACGAAATTAATTATCTTTTGGTCTTCTGATTTTTATTCCGTCAGTGTATGTGTCAAGAAACAAATAATTGTTAGAATTATTTGATACTGATTGAAGCTGTAATTTTTTTCTTCATTTGTGTACTATTATACAGTTTCGGTTTTCGATCATTTTCATTTATTCTAGTAAACGGAATCAACAGGAATTTAGCGCGTTAACAATCGGTTAAAAATTAAACACAGTAATAAAATGTGCTTGGATCCCTAACAACTTACTGTACAAAAATTGAATGATGGTTCATTAAAACTTAATAGTGTGTATTTTTAATTTTTTAAAATTTCATCCCCGCTCGTTCTCAGGGGCGAAGGGTAAGCTGTATGTGATACAGCGTCCCTTTCTTTAGCCTAAATCTTTAACAATATAAATAAAGACATTTCAAACAAGATTAAGGAATGTGAGTTTCAAAAAGCTTTTAAAATCTGTAAGAAGATAAGCGATTGACGCTATTTGCATCAAATGACGCCGTTAGTTTCTATTCGTTCCTTAATTAAGACAAAACAGACTACAACATAAAGATAAAAAGTAAATACTTCAAACACAGTGAAAAGTACGGACACGTTAGTTAAAAGGCGCACTGCACTTTAAATATGAAGGTGAACGACCTACACTGAAAAAATTGTGTCTTAAGAGGGGAAAACGTGTTTTCTGTAATGTTGAACGGTGTGGATAGCATCTGTGAAATTTAATGTGGATGTTGGGGCGGATAGTGGGAAAACAGTCACGAGGAGTGGATTGAGGTAAGTGAACAAGAGTTATAGTTGGTAGCACGGGTAAGTATCGGGCCGGATTTCATTGTCTGAGAGACGGAGTCAGTAACACTCTCTGCACACTTTATAATTGAGTGGCGTCTTCTGTCATTGAGCTTGTGAGGGAAAATGTAGTCGCCATAAAACCAGTATGACAAGCACTGTTAATGTGGGAGCACGTCACCGACTTAAAATTGTGTGTATTTCCTTGTACCATCGTACTCTGTTATCAAGTTATACCACAATGATCAAAATAGCCATGGCATTACGCAAAATGCTGTTACAAAAAAGCTTACACTAAGCTACACAGCACAAAAACAAGAATGATGTACCCTACATACAGAGATGATGAATGCAGCCGTCATGATTAATCTATATCTGTCAACTTTCTTCATGTAGAGTTAGGAGTGTTGTGTCAGTTGGAAAGAAATGGTCAAAATCTATAACTTACTGCTCGAGAAAAATAAAATATCATGTTTACTCCTACGGCTATATTAAAGTAACGAAACTATACAGGGTGTTACAAAAAGGAACCCGCAAACTTTCAGGAAACATTCCTCACACACAAAGAAAGAAAATATGTTATGTGGACATGTTTCCGGAAACGCTTGCTTTCCATGTTAGAGCTCATTTTAATACTTCTCTTCAAATCACATTAATCATGGAATGGAAACACACAGCAACAGAACGTACCAGCGTGACTTCAAACACTTTGTTACAGGAAATGTTCAAAATGTCCTCCGTTCACGAGGATACATGCATCCACCCTCCGTCGCATGGAATCCCTGATGCGCTGATGCAGCCCTGGAGGATGGCGTATTGTATCACAGCCGTCCACAATACGAGCACGAAGAGTCTCTACATTTGGTACCGGGGTCGCGTAGACAAGAGCTTTCAAATGCCCCCATAGATGAAAGTCAAGAGGGTCGAGGTCAGGAGAGCGTGGAGGCTATGGAATCGAGGAAGTACAGTACATACTGACGAAACTAAAATGAGCTCTAACGTGGAAACTAAGCGTTTCCGGACACATGTCCACATAACATCTTTTCTTTATTTGTGTGTGAGGAATGTTTCCTGAAAGTTTGGCTGTACCTTTTTGTAACACCCTGTATAATGCTAGACAAATTAAGAAAAAGGAAAAAATGACAGCTCTGTGAAGTTCGTAAACAACTACTTCTTGAGATATGGGCGGTTTTACTTGTGTCGAGAAGGGTCAGTACTCAGTGATTCAGGTTGCCTTCCTGCCTAAGTTCTTTGCTCACATCATACTGCCGGCCGCGGTGGTCTAGCGGTTCTAGGCGCTCAGTCCGGAACTGCGCGACTGCTACGGTCGCAGGTTCGAATCCTGCCTCGGGCATGGATGTTTGTGATGTCCTTAGGTTAGTTAGGTTTAAGTAGTTCTAAGTTCTAGGGGACTGATGACCACAGATGTTAAAGTCCCATAGTGCTCAGAGCCATTTGAACCACATCTTACTGGTTGTGACTGTCCCTATACTTTGTCCTTTGTATAAATAAAACAGTTTTCTCCGACAGTCACTTATTTATTTTTCCACTACGCGTTTCGATACTTCACACTGTCATCTTCAGTGGAGATTTGTTTAGTTACATAGCTGGTGTTATTGAAGCGCACAGACGCGTTTTTACAGCAACAGAACAAGTGCAGCACAGGTTGTGTTGCGTCTTTTGCCAGCGATATTTGTGTTTTTAGAAAAGGCACTGTTAATTAAGAAAAAACATGAATTTCTTAAATGCGCCTACAACGGACATAGGGTCGAAAGAAAGCTGCGTACGGCTACTTCCTACATGTGTTCTGCACTGAACATTATGTTTATACTGTCACTTTAGAAACATTCTTGTTTATAGCTGAAACGTGCATTTTGTGGATCTTGGTTGTTCGTCACTGTACATACCAATTCAGTTTTTGAGTTACATACCTGTGATCTTACACCAGTGGTAACACTGGTTTCTGTCAGATCACCAAAGCGCTGTTGGGTTTGGGTAGCATTTGTGTGGGTGACTATCCGGGTCTGTTGAGCGTCTTTAGAAAGTGGGTTGCACTCAGCTCTTGTGAGACCATTTGATCAGCTACCTGACACAGAAGTTGTGGCTCCAGTCACGAAAGCTAACAACGGCCAGGACATCGGTTTGCAGACCACATATCCCCGTATACAGAGCCTATCGGTTAGTAACATTGAGCCTTACGAGGCGTTTTGGGATGGAAATTTGTTTGTGTTATTATATTAAATGCTTACGTACACAAATCCGTTCTTTTTTATTTTCAAAAATATCAGTGGCCTGCAAGAGTGTATGGGCATGTCAACAATTCAGTTATTATGTCAGATGGCTATATACATACATAAACATGGTTTTCTTGTATTTCAAAAAATGTGGTGTGCTGCAAGACAATATGGATATAATTATTCAGTTAATATATTTAAGTGCTTATACAGATGGTCAGGAACAATGTGAATAGCTTGTAGGGGTGTTGGAGAGGAGATTTTGCTAAGAAATAATTTTTAAGAAAAATTTCGATGCATTCTACCGTTTTCGAGTTATTTAACAATGAAGTTAGCCAATAGGTCGTCAAGGGCGCACATTCTAGAAACAGCACGCGCTAAAATGCGGCAGTGAACGGACGTCTGTGGGTCCGTCAGTTACACTTCTTCAAATGCTCATTACCAGCTAAAGTGTACCTTTTTCGGAGTGATACATTTAAGTTAGGAAATGAAACGAAGAACACATTTGGTGACCCTGTCTCTGGAAGACTGCTTGAACCTGCGCGCCACGAATTGATTGGTTATCTTCAAAGCTAAATTATTTGGAGGTGTATCGATTTTTCTTTTTAACAATTATTTCTCAGCAGAACCTGCCTTGTAACCCGCCTCGGTGGCAGAGGTCGCAGTTCAGCCTCGAGCGAGTAACGAGAAGGCTGTTATTAGTTTGTCGCCGGCCGGAGTGGCCGTGCGGTTCTAGGCGCTTCAGTTTGAAACCGCGTGACCACTGCGGTCGCAAGTTCGAATCCTGCCTCGGGCATGGATGTGTGTGATGTCCTTACGTTAGTTAGGTTTAAGTAGTTCTAAGTTCTAGGGGACGGATGACCTCAGATGTTAAGTCCCATAGTGCTCAGAGCCACATGAACCTTTTTTTTTTTTTTTTCGCCTCACAACAGCTTTTTCTCAGTCTTCGAGTGTGTTGCATAGTTGTTTGGTTCGTAGCGTCTGTTACAGATTATGCCCGTCAGCAGCGGCATAGTCCACTCATAACGTCCGCATTGGTTCCAAGTGGGTTCCCAGAAAAGGTACAATCAGCTTTAGTTTCGATAAATCTTTGCTTTCCGTACAGCCCGTATCTTCGGAGATTCATAACTGACTCGCTGATACGATTCACATATCATCTGATTAGGTTCGTATTGCCAATTCTGATTCTGATTACTAAGCCTTTTTCGTAAGGTTTTCGGATCCAATACAGGGAGATAGGTTACCTTTGCGACATGATTCTCAAGTTCATTTAAGCACCTTGATGGTTCTGTAAGTAGAGTCCTTCTTGATTACGCAGAACTGGATTATATCAATGTTCGAGAGTTCAGTCTCTCGCCGGAATTTGAAGACAGTTTACTTATGGAGGTGTTGCCCCCTTAAGGAGATGTGAGGAGTATACGAAGAGAACGCTGGTGCGCTCAACACTGGTTGCAATGTTATGGTAGTCAAACGTACGTTCATGTCACGTGTAGTGGGCTAGTGGCGACATGCTTTCTCTGCAACGGAAGTGGTCACCTTGGATCTAACTGCTCATGAGGGGTGTTTGTATTGAAGTCCTCATATGAATAGCGTAGAAAATCGACGTTTGCTGATCTCGTTTCTGCTGCTCACGAGGTTGGTACCACCTCTTCCCTGAGTGCAGTGGAACTACAAAGGACTGCCCAGTTTACTACTCCCAACAGCACGGCCCTGGGATTATTGTAGTGAAGCCGGTAGTGTCCAGAGTGCAACAAAGGAGACTTGGTATGCAGGATGGTGTTGAGCCGGATACTTCTGCTCCACACACCCCCTTCTTGAACTAACTTTGTCTCTTGATGTATCTTGTAATTCTGAGTCCTGCGTTTCTGATGAGGCAGATTGTGCGAAAACAGTTACTGACGTTTCTAATGTTTCTCCAAGTATTTCTCTCGCGGCTGAGGTAACTCCTCCGGAACCACCCAAGGCCGGGGAAGTTTGTGAGCCTTCTGATGTTCCAGTGCTTCAGCAACAGCACATCGAGGCGTCCCTAAAATTACCTGTTTCCTTGATGCCACCTGTTCAGGAGACGTCGGAATCACTAGTTGTGATGCCAGTCCTCTCACTTGCCATGTGAATTACAAGTATCTCATCCTACGGAATGAGAATCTCTGGGTCCTTGTTTGTAAGCTACTTTGGTTAATGTTCGAGAACCCCCTACGTCCCCAACTGCTGATGCTGTACTGCCTCGCAGCCGTAAACAAAGCGTCCGACCTGAGCGGGCGATGGTTAATAAAAAGAAGAAACAAAGATGCCAGAGGTGGCGGGTGGGAGCTCCCCAACTTCTGTCTCGTCACTGGACCTGGCAGTGGATCTTGACGCTCATTGATGTAATTCAGTGCCTCGAATTTCGTTTCTTGACGTTAACGAATGTAGGATTACACATTTCTTTCTGTGAATGTTAATAACGTAGAATCGGTTCTGCGACTCGCTTCGTTGCTTCAGTTTATTGGCGATTCCTGTAAAGATGTCGTAATCTTACAAGCAGTACAATTAACTCTATTTTATCTCTCTGGTTTTTTATAGAGTGATTAATGCGGCTATGGTTCCCGAATGTTCCAAGGGGACTGCCTTGTTTCCTAGGAAGTGTAACCCATTGAAGGGATCGATGTTCTCAAATAATGGTCGAGGAATAGGATGTAATTTTCTTCACCTAACCTTGATTCTTTTTTATGCACCGTCCGGTACAGGATGCACTTAAGACTGTTCCCGATTTTGTAAGGAAGAGGTGATTTATCTGCTATGGAAGAGTTCACAGAATATTTTCAGAGGTGGTAATTTTAGCTGTGTGTTGTTTCCCGTGTGTTGCCACATTCAGTTCATTCCTTGAAGCTGCAAGATGTTTGGGTCCGTAAATATCGGACTCTTGTTAAATACGCATATTTTACTGCTACTTCCAGCAGTAGGTTTAAGAGATTTTATTCATCTGATAGGATGAGTGATAAGATTTTGGCTGTCGATGTCATCCCCGCCAGGTTCTCTGACCACTGTGCAGAAACTGTTACTTTAAATCGTACACGACAGTCGGTGTAATTGTTTCTATCGCCCTGGATATGGCACACGTGGAGGATATGTCTTTCGATGAGGTGATCCGAAAGTGTAGGAGCGCACTTTATGTTTAAATGCGCGATCCGCCTCTATTTTGGAATTGTGTGTTCAACTGGCAAAGCCAAAGGTTGAACCGATTCTGCCATGATAAAACGCGGGAATTTCAAAGGACGAAAGAGTTTTACTGCCCTTTCTTACTTCTGCAGAAACCAGATGGCAGTTATAAGAGTCGAGGGGCATGAAAGGGAAGCTGTGGTTGGGAAGGGAGTGAGACAGGGTTGTAGCCTCTCCCCGATGTTATTCAATATGTTTATTGAGCAAGCAGTAAAGGAAACAAAAGAAAAATTCGGAGTAGGAATTAAAATCACGGAGAAGAGAAAAAAGCTTTCAGGTTCGCCGACGACACTGTAATTCTGTCAGAGACAGTAAAGGACCTGGAGGAGCAGTTGAACGGAATGGACAGTGTCTTGGAAGGAGGATATAAGATGAATATCAACAAAAGCAAAACGAGGATAATAGAATGTAGTCGAATTACGTCGGGTGATGCTGAGGCAATTAGATTTGGAAATGAGACACTTAAAGTAGTAAAGGAGTTTTACTATTTGGGATGCAAAATAACTGATGATGGTCGAATTAGAGAGGATATAAAATGTAGACTGGCAATGGTAAGGAAAGCGTTTCTGAAGAAGACAAATTTGTTAACATCGAGTATAGATGTAAGTGTCAGGAAGTCGTTTCTGGAAATATTTGTATGGAGTGTAGCTATGTATGGAAGTGAAACCTGGACGATAAATAGTTTGGACAAGAAGAGAATAGAAGCTTTCGAAATGTGGTGCTACAGAAGGATGCTGAAGATTAGATGGGTAGAACACATAACTAATGAGGAGGTATTGAATAGAATTAGGGAGAAGAGGAGCTTGTGCCACAACTTGACGAGAAGAAGGGACCGGTTGGTAGGACATGTTCTGAGCCATCAAGGGATCACAAATTTAGCATTGGAGGGCAGCTTGGAGGGTAAAAATCGTAGAGGGAGACCAAGAGATGAATACACTAAACAGATTCAGAAGGATGTAGGTTGCAGTAGGTACTGGGAGTTGAAGAAGCTTGCACAGGATAGAGTAGCATGGAGAGTTGCATCAAACCAGTCTCTGGACTGAAGTGAACAACAACAACAACAACAACAACAACTCCTCTTACGTGACCTTCATGAAAGCGCGCATCAGGCTCCGCTACAGATTGCAGCCGTCAGGCGTGTAAAGGCGCAACTGTTACAGTTGAAGCAGCATCAAATGGAAGGGTTAAATACGCGAATTAAGCCACGTTCCGCGGTAGCAGATGAAACGACTTCTCTGTATCATCTCATTCGACATCAGATCTGCCGTCGACGTGAGATAGACGACGGTAATGTTGTGACGGCACAAAAGGATATATTACCTTCTACATGAATTATATGACGGAATGTATGAGGTATCCGTTCCTGTCGATACGTCAGCCGATTTCTTTGTTGAGGCTGTGGATATTAGACTTAAACCTGATCAGAATGCTGCGCTTTTGAGTGCTTTTGTGAGTGGAAGTGGGTATAACCTTGTCGTCAGATAGCCTTCTCGCAAATCGCAAGGACGGTCTACCTAAGGAGTTTTACAGTTGTTTTTGGCTTTTGTCGGATACTACTTTTACATTGCTTTTGAATGAATTGTTGAGAGGAGGGTGTTTGCTCGAGTCGTTGAAAGTTGGCAAAATTGTGTTAATTCCTAAAAGTTATGGTCAGGCGGCAACCGATAAATTTCGCCTGATTACCTTATTCTGATTATAAGACTGTGGCGAGGTCGTTGAATACCCGGCTGTTTGCGTTGCGGGGGAAAGTTGTTGCCGACCACCAAAGTTGTATTCCTGGTCGTACCACACTGACGCAGGTAGCAGAATGTCATAGTGTCGCACTGGTGGCCGCTCTTACTTCTCTTCCTAATGCTCTGGCATTGTTCGATTTTGACACACAATATTATTAGCGCAACGCAATCTGACTGTCAATAATCCCTACAAAAGAATGGCCTTGACTAACAATAACCTATACCTTTCATGAATCACTTACCTCACAAAAATCTTCGTTACTCGAACTACTGCAATACAGCGTGCGCCAATACTGCCAGCTGAATAAAAGATTCTAAGTACTGAAGGCACTAACTACTGATAGTCATAGTTAGCAAATGAAAGATTTTGATGGAGAACAAACAATGTATTTACCTTAATAATGTTCAAAAGTCATCATATATATAACGGTTCATGATATCCAATATTACAAATTTTCTCTTTCTGATGGACACACGTCCAGATCGTCCACTCTCAGAATTCTGCCATCTCGCTCCCCACATCCACCACTGCTGGCAGCTCACCTCCAACTGCGCAACGCTACGCGCTGTTCGCATCCAGTTGCCCAACACTGCAATAGCAAATATTCCAAAAATGCCAGCCAGCCACAGACTGCACACAGCACAGTCAGTGATTTTCATACAGAGCGCTACGTGGCGTTACCAACATAAAAACCTAAACAGCCTACTTACACATGTCTTCCTGTCGCTGGTACTGGAAGCCGTTGGGTTCACAGTTGACGTGCACAGTATCTTGTATAATTTGTTGAAGGGTATTCAAGCTTCGCAGGCTCTCAATGACCAACTGACACCCTCTATTGCCATCCGTAGAGGTTTTGCTCAGGGAAGTTCGCTTTCACTGTCAGTGTTTGACTGATTGATTAATTGAGGGCGGGGGAGATTGGGGGGGGGGGGGAGTTATGGGACTAAACGGTGAGGTCATCAGCCCAGCGATCCCGCAGTTACTCGCGGAGGAGAGAGAGTCAGAGTAGCCAACTATAAAACGAGAAGTTAAGACGCACTTAGTAGGGCATGAAAGGGTAGACCAATATAAAAACTCGAAAAACAGAGGGGGTCTTTTCATGGGACAGTGGTCATGGGTGCCATACCGAGAAAACATGAAGAGAGGCCCCAACCACAACCACCCTTCTCGTGCTCCAGGAGTAAAGCAAAACCTTGTAATTGGAAACAAAAACCACTGTCACGAAGGAAACCGAGGACCATTTCAACCACCCAGGAATCATCTGTCAATATTAAAATTGAGGAATCTGGTCAACTATACTATGTATGAAGGACCAAAAGAAGAGGACATTCTTCCAATACGTGGTGACAGTCCCCCTTGTTTGTTATGCTGATTATTTTTCATGTAAGAAGTATCTCCCTTTAATATAAGCGGACGCAGTGCTCCATGGTTCCCATTTCTACCGCCTTGTGTCTAATTCTCTCAATTAGGCCCGATAAATTGAGATATGTGTAATCAAACCCGCTAGAAAAGATAGTATTCTAATTTAAAAAAGAAGCAACGGATAACGCAACATCGGTGAATGGCCATGGAACAATACGTGCACATTAGGGACTGTAAGACTTTCTTTTTTTTTTGATACTATGAATTCACTTAGTCGCATGAAGTGCATAATGTATACAATGGATATGCCTGGAGTGAAAATTCATAGAATATAGTCATTATCTCAGGGGTATGGATGAAGGATACTAAATAGCGCTAAGAGAGAATTTCAATTATCATTCTGATTTCTTTCGATAATATTTAAGAAAACTATTACTCTCTCTGACAAAACATACATGAAATCTATTATATTTAAGAGAACTACCACTCTCAGTGACAAAACCTTCATGAAGCACTCACTATCTCTTGCATCTCGTCATACCGGAAACATAGACGACACTTCGTCGCCAGTTACATCTACTAATGATTAAAATGGGTGAAAATGAATGTTACTGAATGGTGGCCTCTTAACACCATTTAGTTATTGTCACACCTATTTAACGCGCAGAGTAGGGAAGGATATTACCTTTCACTCTCTCAAACATTACTTGTGTTAGTACACATGCAGTACCATGCGGATACGTCCATGTTGAAACTGCGTATTATGCAACCGCAATGCAACGTGAGCAAACCAGCCCAGGCTTCGTGACTCCACGTTATTCATGCTATGATTAACGAAAGGCTAATCCAGTGACTACCGTTATGAATGCTGGCAACACGTGGCCAAGTTCGACAACAAAGAAACGAGTAAAATAAATCGTTGAATCATGGAAAATTTATATTACTTGTATCGGGAACTAAACCATGCAACAAATGAAACATTAGTGAACCTATCTGCTGTTGACCTAAGAACAAGAACCGTTGGTTCACGCCCAACTCCGCTAGTTGAAACACATTAATCTGAAAAATTTCTACAAATGCACTATCGCTGAACGTTTCCCGGTATTAATTCACATCCGAACACGTTTCATAATGAATGTTACCCCAATGAACCTACATGATGAATAACTTTTCTCACCATCCATGACGAGCGCCGCACCCCTGCGTCCGTCTCGTGCAATCGGCGGCCCCAGAGTGTCTTAATATGGCGCGTTCCAGGACCAACCGCCAACCGTTCAAAAAAACTGGTGGTGGGGGTAGGACCTCAGTGAGAACCAACCTCACAAACTCTGCCCTGTTCATCCCCACTATCTTTGGAATCACGAACTCTCTGCCGAATCTGCTCACGTTGTTATGTTGGTGCTGAACTACCCTACTGCTACCACCTTTGACTAACCCAGATTATTATATATTCCATGCATAATTACGTCTATCCATCCACATACATAATGGGATCATAGGATGAGAGAGGAGGTGTGACACCAACAGCAGAAAAAATATACACGGAAGCGTTCTTGAATCCAGAGGTTAATTAGCTAGACGAAACATTGAATGGACGCTCTCGGCGTAAAATGAATTATTAAACATGTAGAAATTAATCAGTTAGTTAAATGAAGCGTAAACCTGTGACGTTCCAGTGAGATACCGTCAGTCTGGCTACGCAACCACATTGTGGAGTTGGTTCGTTACACAACAGAAAATAATGGATGAGCCTGGTATGACCAATGCATAAGACAGTGGACTTCTTCCGAGAGCGGAAAGAAGAGCGCCGAACCGCAGTAGTCTCCTTCATCGTGCGGAGTTTATTACTGAGAGCAGTAGTGCACCAGATGTCCTTCCATTTTTGGGCATAGAGAGATCTGACGTAGATCATCGTATCTGCTGCAGGAATAAAAGGGAATGGGGGTAAGAATCTTCTTCTCTAGCCGAACAGTGAGCCATTTCATTCCCTGGGATGCCTACATGGCATGGGACCCAGAGAAAGACAATAGGGGTGACACAGCCAAAGGCAGAGAGAAGGGCGACGAGAGTAGCATCGGTCGATAGCTCGCAGGTTGCTCATTGAGTCGGTACATACTAAAACACTGTGGAGGGAGGCACAAAATGGAGGGCCCATTAATGACTAGAAGCTCTGCTGAGAACACACTAGATAGTCTCGGCAGTAAATGGTACTCTAAGGCAGTTGGAGATGTGATGGAGTATCCTGCCTTATTTATCGTCTTAGACACATCATTGTAGAAGATCTTAGCATCCTGAAACTCTACAAGGATGTGACGTAAAAGACGCTGGAAGACCATAGGGGGCCAAAGAGACCTTGGAGGCACGACATGGGGCGCTTACCAGTGAGTGGAGATGGAGATCCACATAAGAGGAAGTGAGACACATTACAACTGGCAATCCCACTCATGAGTGGTTATGAGGAGGTAGGCATCCCTCGTTGGCAAAGAGGACAGCGTATCTGGGATGGTCAGGGAATCGGTGAATGGTTATTGCATAACAAACCCGACATTGTATTTGTAGAGGGAGAATCCCCACTTCTGGGAGAAAACTGTCAACAGGACAAGTGCGAAAGGCACCAATAGCCATATGCAACCCTCCAGTGGTGGACAGGATCAAGTATTTTCAGAGTGGAAAGAGCTGCTGAGCCATAAACCTGACTACCATAATTTACTCTGGACAAGAACAGAGCACAATGAAGCTGAAGAAGAGAAGCACAGTCTGCACACCAAGATACGTGGACCAAGAGACGGAGAGCATTAAGCTTCCACAACCACACAGTCTTCAGGTGGAGAATATGGAGCAGCTATATCAGTTTTTTATCAAAACTAAGGCCCAAGAAACGGGACTTTGCTACAACATTTAGGGGATAGTCGCCTAAATAAAGTTCTGGATCGGGATATAGTGTGGGTCGACAACAAAAATGTGTAACCCTGTTTTTTTGCAGGAAGAAAACTGGAAGCCATGGGAGACAGACCACCAGAGGCCTGTCGGACGGAGTCTTGGAGCCGGGACTCAGCAGATGCTACCGAGTGGGAGCTGCACCAGAAGCAAAAATCGTCGACTTTCAATGCCAGGGTAACCAGAGGACCAACAGAGGTTACATGCCCATTGATGGCTATGAGTGTAACATAGAACCCTGTAGGATACCGTTCTCCTGAATCCGAGGGGAGCTGAGTGAAATATCAACTCCAACCCAGAAGAGCCAGTGTGATAAAAACTTGCGGATAAAAATCGGAAGGAGGCAGCGAAAGCCCCAGTCATGGAGGATAGCTAAAAAGTGATGGTGCCAAACTGTGTCGTATGCGCTCGTAGATCAAAAAAGACCGCAACAAGGTGCCGGTTTCCAATCTGAGAAGATGGTCTGTTGGAGATCGTCCTTCCCATTAGCATACTGATACGGGGACAATAGGTCCCAAGATTCGAGTAACCAACATAATCGGAAGCTACCCATCCTCTCAGGCAGTTTTCAAAGTACGTTCGTCAGGCTAATCAGCGGTAGCTGTAGGGAGATTGGATCCATTCTTGGCTTAAGGATGGGGATAGTTATACTGTCTCGCTATTGTGAGAGGAAGACACCCGTGAGCCAAATGCAGTTGAAGGACCCTGAGTAGATGTTGTCTCTGCAAAACTTCCAAGTGTTGGCTCATCGGTTGTGGATGGAATGCAGGCTGGGGCCGTGTCATGTGAAGAGGTAAGACACTGCAAGAACTCCCATCCAGTGAAGTGTTCATTATAGGGTTAAGCTTGGTTGGGGGTTGAAACAGAGGGGGGTCTGTTCAACAAGGCGTCTCCGCTGGAGAAAGGTTGCAAGATAGGAAGAGGACGCCGACGCTGTCGCAAAGTGTGTCGTGAGGTGTCCTGCAAGGACCAATGGATTAGTACACATCGCCCTTGGAGGATAACGCCCTGAACAGTTGACTGTCGCTATTGGCCAGAAGACTGTGGAGCTTGGGCAAAACCTGAGATGAAGAGGCGTATTCCCCAGCGAGAAAACAGCGCTCCCAGCTTTCTCTTTTACTCTGCTTCATAAGGTAACGAGCCTTAGCAAGGAGACGCTTAAAAGCGAGGAGGTTGGTCTGTGAAGGGTGTCGTTTAAATAGCTGCAGCGCCCGTCGGCGCTCATGGAAAGCGACTGTGACGACCTTGGTCCACCACGATATTGGTCGACGGCAAGAGGGACCTGTGGATAGGGAGACAGCAGTGCCAGCAGCATGAAGAATAGTGGCAAAGACGCCCTGCATGATCACATCACTGCAATTCAAGAGAGTTGTCGAAGTGTGTATGAGAAGTATACAAACGCCAATTGGCTCTGCAGGCCTGACGGCCGCAGGGTAACGATATACTGGAAAGTGGTCAGTGTCACAGAGATCACCATGGGGTGAACAACACAGGAAAGCCATGAGGGCAGGGGAGATATCGTGATATCGATAGCAGTTTAGGTGCCATGAGCAGTGCTGAAGTGAGTAGAGCAACCATCATAGACGAGACACAAAGTCTGTAATGAGTCGGCCTGTTAGAAGACCACTGCCTGAAGAAGTGGCACCCCCCCTCCCCGAGGGGGTGGTGTGCATTGAAGTCCCCGAGGAAGATATATTAAGATAGACAGTTCAACATAAGGACTGGTCTAGCTGCAGAAATTGCAAATGGTAGTTGCCAGAGTCATTTGCACTCTAACCACTATTTGCTTCATGGTTGGTATGATGGGGAATCCAGCCACTAATGACCCTGGCGCGAACCAACGTGTGGATCCCTCCAGACACTATGCTGGGGCTGGCATTGTTCCGACAGAATGCCTGACAACCACAAAACGTTAGAGGGTGGTCACTATGTAAGTGCGTTTCTTGAAGAGCAAGACATAATGCAGAATAGGAGGGAAAAAGGCATTGTATTTCTGGTAGGTGACGATAATATCCGCTGTAATTCCACTGGATTATATTGTGATGATAGTCCAGGTTAGGCATGAAGAAGCCAAGGTGACGTCAAGTCATTCGATCAATGGTCGTGACCGAGGAGGATGGGGTTTTATCTATAAATACTGGGTCTGATTCAGAATGAGGAGGAGGGGGTGAAGTCCTCCAGGAAGTCTCATCATTTGCCTTGTGGTGCTTCTTCTCTTGTCTTGGAGGGAGGGAGGGAGGAGGTATTATCACTAAGGGAATACGGGACAGCAATGTTGGGATAAGATAGAGATCAAGCAGCTTTGGGACCCTCGGAGTGTGGATCTCTCAAACGACCCCAGGTTGTAGGCTTCCTATACTGAGAATGCCAGGGAGGAGTGTTCCAAGAGGGAGCACCATCCCTAGCAGGAGCCAGAGAAGATGATGTTTTCCCTGACTGAGGAGGAGGAGGAGGAGAAGGAGGAGAAGAAGGAGCAGTTCCTGGAGGGGAAGGGATGGGAGCTGCCGATGGTGAGGAAAGGGAAGCGGGGGCATGATAGGGATAAGAGGGATGGGTGAGGAGGGGAAGACATAATTAAGGCAAAGGTAGAGAAGAGATTTACAGAGTGAAGTCTGTCAGTCTATTTACAGGCCTCAAAGAAGCTGAATCGGTCAAGGATCTGTATTCTTTTGCAGACATTGAACACTCTGGTGAGTGAGAAGAATGGCGACCAGAGCTGTTTACACAGTTAGGCAGTGGTGTGCCATGGGTCCCCACATGAAGAGGGTGGCCACAGTCACCACAGATGGGAATGGCCGACATCGCGAGGACATGTTGCCAAACTTGGGGCAATGGAAGCAACGCATGGGAAGTGAACTGTACAGTTTCGCTTCGCATCTCTACGCCATTACCTTGATCTTCTTGGGAAGGGTATCCCACCCAAATGACAGGATGAAAGCGCCAGTGTCTACAAGATGATCCTTAGGGCCTCTCTGGACACGCCAGATGAAACGAACGCCACCATGTTCCAGATTAACCCTAAGTTCATCATCGAACTGGAATAGAGGCTCCCTGTGTAAAACTACACCCTGTGTTATATTGAGTAACTTGTGAGGAGCGATATCCATGGGGATGTGTTGCAGAGGGAGGCCAACAGACTGGCAGAAGTTGTCTTTATGAGGAGAGAGCCAGATCGCACCTTGCTTAATGACTGAACTTCATCAAGTCTGTGGCCCATGGTCTAGTGGCTAGCATTGCAACCTTTGGATCACAGGGTCCTGGGTTCGTTTCCCAGCCAGGTTTGAGATTGTTACTAGACTGGACAGATTGGGAATGTGTACAGGTGCTGATGACTGCGCAGTTGAGAGCCCCACAAATCAAACGTCATCATCATCATCATCATCAGAATCATCAACTTCACCGAACTTGTTCACAATAAGTTCCACAAAGAAAAGTGAGTTGGCAGTGGAAGAAGTCTCCCCTAACAGACGAGGAACCATGGAAAGGTGTTTGCCCCGATTCGGTGGGCCTTGCCCTCCTCCCACAGCGTGAATTAGGAGGGTAAGCCCGGGAAGGCAGAAACAGGAACTGAGAGAGAACTATGTCGAGGAAGAAACGCGGCCGTAGTAGAGCGACAAAAGAATTTAACATGTTGCATGTGCCGAGAGTCCGTCCTGGTACCACCCACTCCGAACAGGGGTTTGCCTCATGGGCGCCACCCACCCACAGCTAAAGCTGCCCGGCAGGAAGGTCGTTTCTGGGAGTTCCGATGCCCCAAAAAGATGTGCAACCACTCCTAGGGTTGCACAAGTCGTTCACAGTGCAGATACCGGCAGCGTGATTCCTGTTGTGTCAGGGGACTCAGCAAGATGTGTACATAATAGCGACACCAAACAGACTAAGTACCGGTCTGGTGACCCAGCAAGGAGGCGAAAGGACTCTGTTGGGAAGGGGAAGGAGGGACAAGGGAAAGGGAGAGGAGGAGGAGGGTCTAGGGACCTACGCTACAGATTTCAGATATGGAGGCCAAACCCTTGAGTGGGACCAAAAAAACGAAAAGCCAAAAAAGAGAAGGGAAAAGCAACCAACTAAAACCGCAAGATGAAGCAAACTCAGGAGGATATCCATGCCAACGTAAAGAAGAAAACCAAGAGAGGGAAAGGAAAGGGCAAAGATAAAAGAACAAGGGCAGGGAAGAAGAAAGGGGAAGGTAAAGCAGCCCGTAAAAGGTTCGGGGACCCTTGCGTGTCATACACATACCGTAAAAGAACTGTGGGCCCCCTGGAGGGGTCACTGTATTTTTATTACTTGGACCCCTTCTTCGAAGAATCATCTTTCAGTTACAAGGATGAACACTCTTGGGTTGAAATGGTACAAATGGCTCTGAGCACTATGAGACTTAACAGCTATGGTCATCAGTCCCCTAGAACTTAGAACTACTTAAACCTAACTAACCTAAGGACAACACACAACACCCAGTCATCACGAGGCAGAGAAAATCCCTGACCCCGGGACACTCTTGGGTGAGACGATCTTGGTGCGTGCATATGCGGATGATGTGATGGTGTTTCTCCATTCTACCGCTGAGATTCCATTGCGCAAACGATGATTGGTGAAATTCCGGATTTTAATAATGCTTTCGTTTCATGGGCGTTCTCCACTCCAAATGGTTATGGAGAAGACACATGGAACCATCCTGAACATGACTGGCGTTCCCTTAACCTGCTTCAGAAAGCTCCGATTCTAGGTATCTACGTCTTGTGCAAAGCATATTACATCGGTATGACCTTTCCCCTTTTCGCGATGATGGACTGGAAACAAAAACAGTTGTCTAGTCGTTTGCTATGGAAGTATCACATTTTTCTATTACTGTATCAAATGGTTGCGCTTGTTAGCTCTCTCGGAGGTTTGGCACTTTCCGATACTCGGAGTAAAGCGTTTGTTATTTGTTCGGCACATTGTACTGTCTATCTCTCACGCAATCCACACATTCACGTCTGGATTATATTGCTGTTGAGGCCGGGCTGTGTTGATCCACCTGTCGATATAGGTCTAGCGAATTTGCATTTAAAACATTTCCGTGAATTTCATATTCCTAGGCTGAAATTCTCATTATCACATTTTTGTTAATTCTCGATAGAGGACAGACTATACGGAACCTGTTGAGTGGGCATCATCGCAATCTTCTTGGTGTGGCTTCATCTGTGTCTTCCTGTTTTACCAGTGACGGTGGCGTCTTCGTGGTATCACGTGGTACACAATCTATTATCCACCAATGAGTGCCTATTTCCTATTGGTCTTTGTGTCACTGGTCGGTGTAGTCGGTATCCCGGTATAGACACGCTGCAACGTAGATTTGCCAGTCATTGTCACGGAGCGAGCTGGCCCTCGCTTAAAAATCAACTAGCGTTTCTAAGTCGATCCGCTGAGATTGCCAATTCGGCTGATATCCCACTGCGTCCAGAAAATTAAATACTATTGCATGGTTGATAAAGCTGTACTTCATTACACTGTAGATGAAAGGAGCGTTATGAACCCATTCGCCTTTCACCAATATAGAGCCACTACATATTTAAAGTGTTTGTGCCCGCTGTGGTATCGCGACCTATTCGCCAGTTCGTTGAAACCTGTATATCGTCGTAAGGGTGTGGGTTGAGTTGACCGGTTCTTGTGGTATTCTCGTCATGTTCCCGTTCAGGAGTGTTGTCAGGAAGTTTATTTGTCATCCTTCTCTTCTTTAATTAATAAAAAGAAAATAAAGAAAAAAATTGCAGGCAATGACTGGAAAAGACTTTATTTCGTAAGTGGCGGGTCTTCCTTTTGTAAGTGGCGGAAGTCATATAAGATGGCTTGAAATTGACTGTGTCGGCTCCTTCCTGCCGTTACAAGCATTTTCTGTATCAAAGGTCGATAATTGACGTTTGTATGGTCGCGCTCGATCCGAAGGTAAGCTGGTTCGAATCATGGCAGTGAAAAAAATTTTCACTGGCAGTATTTGGCTGGCAAAGGGGGACAGGTGGTGATGTAACGTTACTGATCACTAGACCTTGCGCCGAGGTCCCCAATTAAATTTCAAACCTGTCCGCAGTGTTTCTGAAGTGAGCTCATGTGATACTGTTGACGATGGTCCGTCAGTGGGATGGGAGGTTAAGCTCGGCCCGCTTGGTGCTGTCTCGAGAAGTAGACTATATGAGAGCTCCAGGTTCCACCCTCTCCGTTCTCTCATCATCATATAACGCAAAACATTACACCACACAGCGCCCGGGTTCCCGGGTTCGATTCCCGGCGGGGTCAGGGATTTTCTCTGCCTCGTGATGGCTGGGTGTTGTGTGATGTCCTTAGGTTAGTTAGGTTTAAGTAGTTCTAGGTTCTAGGGGACTGATGACCATAGATGTTAAGTCCCATAGTGCTCAGAGCCATTACACCACACAAACACAATACGTACATGTAGTATTACAAATATTGCAAGGGAACATATTGCAAATGAATAAACAAGAGAACCTCCCCTGCAACACCACTGCAAATTTTTCATAATTTTCCTGACGACCCTATACACAAAACAAATAACAGAAAGTCATATTTGTGTATTGTAGGCCTAACTTATTGGGAAATTAATGTAAGAATGAATCTGAGGTCGTCACGCGGGATTAGCCGAGCGGTCTCAGGCGCTGCAGTCATGGACTGTGCGGCTGCTCCCGGCGGAGGTTCGAGTCCTCCCTCGGTCACGGGTGTCTGTGTGTTTGTCCTTAGGATAATTTAGATTAAGTAGTGTGTAAGCTTAGGGACTGATGACCTTAGCAGTTAAGTCCCATAAGATTTCCCACACAGTTTTGAGTCTGCATCGCCTCCCAGATAAAAGATACAGGTCAACCATTTGACAGTGTACTAAGCAACAAGATATCTCTTTGTGAAAAACCGGAAATCTGTATCTGCAGAAACAGACTTTGAAGAAATCGAGTCAGTGACAACAATGAATCAGGCTCAAACAACCTTTTTCAAAGGCTTTGAGACAGCTCTTAAAAATACACTCCTGGAAATGGAAAAAAGAACACATTGACACCGGTGTGTCAGATCCACCATACTTGCTCCGGACACTGCGAGAGGGCTGTACAAGCAATGATCACACGCACGGCACAGCGGACACACCAGAAACCGCGGTGTTGGCCGTCGAATGGCGCTAGCTGCGCAGCATTTGTGCACCGCCGCCGTCAGTGTCAGCCAGTTTGCCGTGGCATACGGAGCTCCATCGCAGTCTTTAACACTGGTAGCATGCCGCGACAGCGTGGACGTGAACCGTATGTGCAGTTGACGGACTTTGAGCGAGGGCGTATAGTGGGCATGCAGGAGGCCTGGTGGACGTACCGCCGAATTGCTCAACACGTGGGGCGTGAGGTCTCCACAGTACATCGATGTTGTCGCCAGTGGTCGGCGGAAGGTGCACGTGCCCGTCGACCTGGGACCGGACCGCAGCGACGCACGGATGCACGCCAAGACCGTAGGATCCTACGCAGTGCCGTAGGGGACCGCACCGCCACTTCCCAGCAAATTAGGGACACTGTTGCTCCTGGGGTATCGGCGAGGACCATTCGCAACCGTCTCCATGAAGCTGGGCTACGGTCCCGCACACCGTTAGGCCGTCTTCCGCTCACGCCCCAACATCGTGCAGCCCACCTCCAGTGGTGTCGCGACAGGCGTGAATGGAGGGACGAATGGAGACGTGTCGTCTTCAGCGATGAGAGTCGCTTCTGCCTTGGTGCCAATGATGGTCGTATGCGTGTTTGGCGCCGTGCAGGTGAGCGCCACAATCAGGACTGCCTACGACCGAGGCACACAGGGCCAACACCCGGCATCATGGTGTGGGGAGCGATCTCCTACACTGGCCGTACACCACTGGTGATCGTCGAGGGGACACTGAATAGTGCACGGTACATCCAAACCGTCATCGAACCCATCGTTCTACCATTCCTAGACCGGCAAGGGAACTTGCTGTTCCAACAGGACAATGCACGTCTGCATGTATCCCGTGCCACCCAACGTGCTCTAGAAGGTGCAAGTCAACTACCCTGGCCAGCAAGATCTCCGGATCTGTCCCCCCTTGAGCATGTTTGGGACTGGATGAAGCGTCGTCTCACGCGGTCTGCACGTCCAGCACGAACGCTGGTCCAACTGAGGCGCCAGGTGGAAATGGCATGGCAAGCCGTTCCACAGGACTACATCCAGCATCTCTACGATCGTCTCCATGGGAGAATAGCAGCCTGCATTGCTGCGAAAGGTGGATATACACTGTACTAGTGCCGACATTGTGCATGCTCTGTTGCCTGTGTCTATGTGCCTGTGGTTCTGTCAGTGTGATCATGTGATGTATCTGACCCCAGGAATGAGTCAATAAAGTTTCCTCTTCCTGGGACAATGAATTCACGGTGTTCTTATTTCAATTTCCAGGAGTGTATTTTTACAATTTACAACTTCAATGCACAGAATTTTATGTCACCTCTTACATTCATTTCTCAATAAGTTCAACCTATAATACATATATAAGATCTGTTGTAATCTTTTTTAGATATAAGCACTTAAAAATAAAATCTGAATTGTCCACGTCTCCGTAGTCTGTAGCAGTACGTCACATGTTCTAATACATAAGAAAAACACATGTATATAACCATTTAATACAATGAGTGAATTGTGATGTATAGTAACGAATAGCCAAGCTGCAGGGAATGAACATTTCAATATTATCTTTGTACTTAACGTAAGTAACATCTTTGTTGACAGTGTGAAGGTAATGTACATGCAGCAAGTAGCAGTATGCAGAGACAGACTTGTACAGTCATTCAGATTATTGATCAAATTAACAAGTGCTGTTCATTATCAGTGTCCCACACTACTGGAGAATGTTACATTCGCACAACACAAGAGACGTTGTTTACGTATAAAGGTACTAAGTGATATTTCTTACTCTTGAATGACAGTACGTGAAATAAATATTTAAGTAGCAATGGTAGAACCGTGACTAAATGTCGCGGTTGGTACTCTGCGCTTCCTCCTTGTCTGTATAGCGCTCCCTTTGAAATTCCCGCCTCGCGCTCTGCTGTTTCCTTACCCCAAGTCCGCCCCCGGTAGCTGAGTGGTCAGCGCGACAGACTGTCAATCCTAAGGGCCCGAGTTCGATTCCCGGCTGGGTTGGAGATTTTCTCCGCTCAGGAACTGGGTGTTGTGTTGTCCTAATCATCATCATTTCACCCCCGTCGACGCGCAAGTCGCCGAAATGGCGTCAAATCGAAAGACTTGCACCAGGCGAGCGGTCTACCTGACGGGAGGCCCTCGTCACACGACATTTTCATTTTTTTCCTTACCCTAGCCAGAGGGCGCTGTGGCGCTGCTACGGCCGGCTGCCTGCCGGTTTACGGGAGAGCGTCGGTCGGAAGGAGGTACTCCGATTGCGGACGTCTTTGAGCCTACAGGAGAGGCCACGCCGTTTGTTGATGTTTAGCGTGACTCGTGTCAGGTGTGATGCATCGTTAAGGCCGTTATAGCTGCCAATGTTAGTATCTTGGTCGCAAGTGGATCCAAGGGGATGAGACCTGGTTGTCCATTGAAACTCCTATCCTACGGATGTCGTCAGACTTAAAGTGAGACGTTTTGACCATTATTTGCGTCATTCGCAAACAACTGGGGATTCGGGCGTCTGCAGTAATTCGGCGAAGATTATTTGTTTCGTCGGTATGTAAATGATTGAACAAGGAGCAGTTTATTTAATACTCACTTTATGCTCGTGTTCTGCGTGTGCTACTTGCGAGTGTAAACTTGACTCTCAACTTTGTCTGTTGATTTTGAGCGCATCGTCAAATACTGAATCCAAGTAGTGACTTTCAGTTAATTACCTGCATTCCTTCTTTCCCCGTCACGACGCGTGTTAAATGGCAAAGTAGAATTGTAGATCTTAACTTGCTACCTTATTTGCGTGGCATCAATAACGTAGCCTAACCTGTTAACTGATTATGGCTTGTGGTAAACCAAGGTACTTAAGTGTGTTGTTCTAAATTTTGTCTGAAATGTGTCAATGATTTATGTCGCGCTAGTTGATTCTCGGGTAGGAACGGAAGTGCTGTCACGTTTGCCGTGTGAGGGAATCCTGCTAGTTTTGATTGTTTTGGAAACTTTAATTGAGAGAGAAACTAGTGTGCTTTAGTCCTGCCTTGGGTTAAGGCTATATTTGGGCTCTGGCATTTGTACTGCAAGCTGCTATATCATCCTGTTGTTTCATCGTTGTTTTGTTCTCAGACTAGTTGTTTGCGCTAAACATGCTTCGGGATGGGAGTTTCGCCCCTCATCATTATACTTGGGTTTCAGCTGAGTGTTCAGTCTACTGACTGTCCATCGTACGCCACATCGGTAATGGTCAACCTGTCATCAGTTGATTTCAATGCTGTAGTTAGTTGTAAATCAGTACTGGTTCCATTTCCTTCTAACCATGGTTCTTGCTCGACGCTTGAATATGCCACTAACCTGCTTAGCGTATGTTGTGGCTAACTTAATAGCCCAACACAGTTTGTCGGCAGTCAGAAGCCGTGTGTGTGTTATTTATTCCTTTATTCTAGTCAATCTATAAGCATGCTATTCTTAATTTTGCTACTATAGGTAGCCATTAAGCTGCCATTTTTAAGGTGTTTAGATGGAGTGCGGCTCCATTGAGTATAGATTTGTCAGTTTCCAATTTAGTGTTTTTCCACCAGTTATTAATTGTGATTATGCGCTTATATATATATCGGTGGAATCTAAATGTTTTTGATTTCCATTGAGCTTTACTTAATGTCATATTGAAAAGAAAGGAACTTATTGGTGGTTAACTGCCGCCGTAAGGTGTTGTGGGCGGTGCACTTTCCTGTTATTCGTTAACGTTCTAGTCAGTGTGTAAAATTGCTAATTATTTTCCCTTTAAATGGAGTGTGTCTGCCTTGATGTTATAAGTGACAGTTTCATAACTAGTTCTTTAACGCGCTTACGCGAATATTTATATTTATGGCAGAACTTAAATTGAGTTCGCTTGTTGAACTTTAACTAAAATGCAGAAAACTGAATCAGGTGTTTATTATTGTTCTAGCGCTATTATCTGTCAAGTGTAACGCGTGACATTTTCTTGGTCTGTTATCAAGTGATACAATAAATGCAAATTGCGGTGAAGTGATGCGATATTGCAGTTGTTCCCGTGATTTCCTATCTCCGCATATAATATTTAATTGTTTGATATAAGAATGAGTAAGCCTATGTTGAAATATTGCAGGGAGGTGCGCGATCTCTTAAATTTCTGATTATAAGGGCATTTAAATGCATAGCTGTGTTGCACACTCACAGCTAACGAGCATCCTATACAGGATAGTGTAACAGTAGTAGGACTGTACAGCATCTGGAATACTTTGTTTACAGTTGTGATGTAGGCCACTGACCTCAGGATATTATCATCCCAACAGGCGACATCATCAGTGACATTATCTGTTGTGACTTGGCAAGACAGCCAAGCCACTATGAGGTAGCTGAAAGGCACGCGTTTAAGCTCACGCAGGCTGGCGTGAGGTCTGGAACAGTTAAAGGAGTCGAGTCTAGTAAAAAAAAGTACGTAGCTTCTGGAATACTTAACTTTAATCCATAATTGGTGAACATCGGTCTGACGGTACATGCATCACAAGATAAATAGCAATTGATAATGGCGCCTTGCTAGGTCGTAGCAAATGACGTAGCTGAAGGCTATGCTAACTATCGTCTCGGCAAATGAGAGCGTAATTTGTCAGTGAACCATCGCTAGCAAAGTCGGCTGTACAACTGGGCGAGTGCTAGGAAGTCTTTCTAGACCTGCCGTGTGGCGGCGCTCCGTCTGCAATCACTGATAGTGGCGACACGCGGGTCCGACGTATACTACCGGACCGCGGCCGATTTAAAGGCTACCACCTAGCAAGTGTGGTGTCTGGCGGTGACACCACATTATCACTGTTATCACATTATTCTAAAACGTCGGAAAAATTTGTCGACACGCAAAAAGAGCCATGTTTACATCAATTATCATCTATTTATTTCGTAAAGTTATTTTCCATCTATAAAACATGATTGTGAACACTAAAAAGTATTTGTTGATGTGGGAGGTTCAGGCGAGGGTAGAATTAAGACAATATACCACAATAAAAAAATAATATCGATAGCAATTATTGCTAAGATAAGTACAAGAAAAACGCTGTAAGTCACAAATTAATTATTTTACCTGAGTTATGACGCCTATCCAAGAAAGACACAATATTCTAAAATTCACCCTAAGGTATAATATTTACATTGAAACATTACCAAAATATGTAAGGTGTTTTCAATCTGATAATGTGCGTACTGTTATCACTTAACGTTTTTTAACCAGTTTAGGAGGGGCTCAAACGTGATGTGTCACAAGAAAAAATACAGTCGATGACAAGTATTAGAAACAAACTGCTTCTGAATTTGGAAGTGTTAACTGATTCTTTAAACACACTGCATCTGCAGTGTGCACATTTCGTTTCTTAGCTCGGATCTGATACATTTCCTCTCCTTAAAACGATTAATAGTGTGCGGAAAGGTATTTAAAAATTCCCAGCGGCTTTTCTAATAGATAAATCTTCAACAATAGCTAATTTCGCTACTTTAAAATCTTCTGCAGTCCGTTTTGAATCCATCTAAAACATAAACATGGATTCCATTGACTCATTGACTCAAGATGGTGTACTCAGTAATGAAACAAAGCGGTAGGCTCTGCCAGAAGTATCGACTCTTAGACAATGTGTATGACAGTGTAGTTTAATACGACAGTAGGCCATCTTAGGCAATTTATAACACTTAAAACACTTGATAATGGCACTTTGAAGCCGAAATCATGACTGTGTAAGTGTAAATGTAACGCTGTAAGAAAACAACAGTATAATGGCGGTACTGACTTTAAAGAAATAAATTATGACTGTGGCCGCGCATTATGAAAAAATTATTGAACAGCAATTTCAAATACCGTGTGCAACACCGTTGACTCCGATGTAGTACAAAAGAGAGAAATGTAGCTGGTGGTACAATATAAATTAAAACGTTCGCTTACATGAAATACAGTATACAGCTTACATATTTTTGGAGGCATTTTAGTAACTGATCTCTTGTGCAGGAAGTATAGAAATGCTTTTTGTTTCATACAGAAGCATTGTTTTGCGGTTGGTTTCACATAATTATTTGTACGTTTCAGACTGTGTACTTCCGCATTGGACGAAAGCTTTAACCTGTACCACAGTTCAGCGTCTCGCTTTCCTCGTGATGAGCCAATGCAACCCTCGGCGCCCTGTTGCAGCTAAATTTGTCCGAGAGACTATGAAACTCAATTTTCGGGTCCTGCTGGGAACAAAGTTAAAATTGCATATTGCCGTCAATGCAAGCGCGAGTTTTCTCCGATACCATCTCTGAATCCAATGGAGTACCCCAGTTCCCTGTCGTATTTGAAATAAACTGCGAAACTTTCATCATAAAAATGAAACACGTACACGCATTAGGCCGGGAGGCAATATACGTGGCAGCTTTCTCATGACATTTACAAACTACCCATTCACCGATGGACAGGCTAGGCTATACTGGATTTCCATGCAAATGATTTGTTACTTACTCCACACACAGACAGTCAAAGGGTAAATATGGGTAGGTTAGTTAATGGTTATTAAAACTGAGAGAGAACTTGGTGCGGAAAGTATAGGTGTTACGAGTCTTTTCTTATGCCATAAAATGTTAACTTCAGGTCGAGTAATTGTGAAAAGCAACGAGTAGGGGGACGTAAAACCGTGTTCTTCTTGATCACAAATGCATAGAGTTAGTTTTGCATAGTAATAAAAATCACAATCCGACTTCATTTAAAAATATCGAAGAGGAAGCAAGATGGCCCGCTTGCAGCTAATTTACAAAGAAATAAAAAAATAAACTTCATTAGTAAGGGGAATCAGGTTTTCTTACTGTGCTACCAAAATAAAGAGGAAATGACTTAAATTGCACTTAGGTTACAGGAACGATACAGCCTTCTATAGCGAGTCTCTAAGTAGAAGAAAGGAACGCAGTCTAACACGTACAGTCATGTTGTTATACAGTGCGACAGCAGTGCACCAAGCGGACAGAGAGCTACCCTTTTGAATACGATATCGGATGAGTAGGAATAATATCGTTTATGTTGATCTGTAACACAGTTTTAACTACAGGGAGCGAATGTAGTGGCATAGAAATGACTTCACGTCAGTCATTCTTTAGTTTCTTAAGGACCCTGTGAGCTATGAAACGTAACATTACAGAACAGTTTCTTTACGATTCACTTGAAACCTACAGATATTTGCTGAATTTTTTTTTCTTTTAAGAATAAAAATAGCTAGCAAACAGCAGAAGACCTGACCTTCCGCAGCAACATGAAGTTTTCTTCAATCCACTTCCAGTCAAATCAGTGAATGTAGAGCGTAGGAAACTTGTGTGGAATGCAATAGCTACATTATTTAACGTACCAAACAGGTCAAAAGGCATCGTAGCGGAAAACCACGCAGACGTGATAATAAAACGTCAAAAGATGTAAATTATTTCACAGTAGTTGATACATCTGAGTTACAAAAGAGAAGTATCTCCAATAAGTTCATTTTTGGAGCAAATTAACTACATTTACACAAATATTTGTGTATCGTAAAGTCGGGTGAAGTATAAGAACGTGCGAATCATACAGAGTTTTCAAGTTCAAAAATGGCTCTGAGCACTATGGGACTCGACTGCTGAGGTCATTAGTCCCCTAGAACTTAGAACTAGTTAAACCTAACTAACCTAAGGACATCACACACATCCATGCCCGAGGCAGGATTCGAACCTGCGACCGTAGCGGTCTCGCGGTTCCAGACTGCAGCGCCAGAACCGCGCGGCCACTTCGGCCGGCCAGTTTTCAAGTGTCAAGGAAAGCGCCTGTAATAATAAGAATGAACAAGAAGACAAGTATCAGCTTCCCATGTATGAAATATGTGTTTATACTCTCTCGTTTTCAGCGGAGTAAGCTGCAGCTATACGCATATTCGAAAGTATTTCTACTGGAATAGATTGTAGCTTATGTCACTGAAGCAATGAGATTCAACTGTTTTGTAGATTTGTTTCACGACCATCCGAACCTCTTGATCGGTTACACTACTAGCCATTAAAATTGCTACACCACAAATATGACGCGCTACAGACACGAAATTTAACTGACAGGAAGAAGATGCCGTGATATGCAAATCATTAGCTTTTCAGAGCATTCACGCAAGGTTGGCGACGGTGGCGACACCTACAACGTGCTGACATGAGGAAGGTTTCCAACCGATTTCTCATACACAAACAGCAGTTGACATGCGTTGCCTGGTGAAACATTGTTGTGATGCTTCGTGTAAGGAGGAGAAATGCGTACCATAATGTTTCCGACTTTGATAAAGGTCGGATTGTAGCCTATCGTGATAGCGGTTTATAGTATCGCGACATTGCTGCTCGCGTTGGTCGAGATCCAATGACTGTTACCAGAATATGGAATCGGTGGGTTCAGGAGGGTAATACGGAACGCCGTGCTGGATCCCAACGGGTTCGTATCACTAGCAGTCGAGATGACAGGCATCTTACCCGCATGGCTGTAACGGATCGTGCAGCCACGTCTCGATCCCTGAGTCAACAGATGGGGGCGTTTGCAAGACAACAACCATCTGCACGAACACTTCGACGACGTTGCAGTAGCATGGACTATCAACTCGGAGACCATGGCTGCGGTTACCCTTGACGCTGCATCATAGACAGGAGCGCCTGCGATAGTGTACTCAACGACGAACCTAGATGCACGAATGGCAAAACGTCATTTTTTCGGATGAATCCAGGTTCTATTTACAGTATCATGATGGTCGCATCCGTGTTTGGCGACATCGCGGTGAACGCACATTGGAAGCGTGTATTCGTCATCGCCATACTGGCGTATCACCCAGTGTGGTGGTATGGGGTGCCATTGGTTACACATCTCGGTCACTTCTTGTTCGCATTGACGGCACTTTGAACAGTGGACGTTACATATCAGATGTGTTACGACCCGTAGCTCTACCCTTCATTCGATCCTTGCGAAACCCTACATTTCAGCAGGATATTGCACGACCGCATGTTGCAGGACCTATACGGGCCTTTCTGGATACAGAAAATGTTCGACTGCTGCCCTGGCCAGCACATTCTCCAGATCTCTCACCAATTGAAAACGTCTGGTCAACGGTGGCCGAGCAACTGGCTCGTCACAATACGCCATTCACTACTCTTGATGAACTGTGGTATCGTGTTGAAGCTGCATGGGCAGCTGTACCTGTACACGCCATCCCAGCTCTGTCTGACTCAATGCCCAGGCGTATCAAGGCAGTTATTACGGCCAGAGGTGGTTTTTCTGTGTACTGATGTCTCAGGATCTATGCACCCAAATCGCCTGAAAATGTAATCACATGTCAGTTCTAGTATAATATATTTGTCCAATGAATACCCATTTATCATCTGCATTTCTTCTTGGTGTAGCAATTTTAATGGCCAGTAGTGTATTAATGCTTGAAACACAGAATTTTAATAACCAGTTCGTTAATTAGGTAAAAAATAATCAAAATAAACATGAATCTCATGACTGGCTTTCTCACCGATAGGTGCGCTAGTGTCCGTCTGTCAGGCGGTTACAATTTTCGCAGCAGTGAGTATCGAGACTCTGTATGTCAGACTGTGGAAGGAAAATTAGTTCAGTCGGTTTAACAAAAAAGATCAAAAACATGTTTTATACACTGTTGGCCACCGTAAATGCAACACCAAGAAAGACAAGAGGTAGCACAACAAAATTTATTTTGTAGATAACATGTTGACCAAGTATCAAATGATTACGTTTACAGACATCTGTGACATGTGGTTCCTGCCAGAATCAGTAGCCAGAGTAGCCGCCATTGTTGGAGATCACCGCTGCCACACGTCTCGGCATTGACTCAAAGAGACGTTGGATGTGTTTCTGGGGTACAGCAGCCCAAGCAGCTTCCACAAGTTGCCAAAGATCATCTGGTGTGGCAGCTGGGGATGTAATCTGGGTCACTCGTTGAGCAACCATGGACCACATGTTTTCTATCGGCGAAAGATCCGGAGAGCAAGCAGGCCAGGGAAGCACTTCAATCTGGTTATTGACGAAGAACCTTTGGACAATGCGTGCCACGTGTGGTCGCGCATTATCCTGTTGAAATATGGCTGTGGCCGAGCCCTGAAGGTAAGGAAGGACAATTGGCTCCAGCACCTCGGATATGTAGCGCCGGCTATTTAAAGTACCGGCAATGCGTACTAGAGGCGTGCGAGAATAATATCCAATACCGCCCCAACCATAATACCCGGTGCAAGACCAGTGTGGCGGTGCATAATGCAGGTGTCCAGCATCCTCTCTCCACGGTGTCTCCACACTCGAATCCGACCATCGTGGTGCTGCAGACAGAAGCGTGCCTCGTCAGTAAAGACAACGTCATTCCATTCTGCCGTCCACATCCGTCTGTCATCACACGATTGGCGACGGAGACGTCTGTGGTTCTGCGTCAATGGTAGACGAAGCAATGGACGTCTTGCGGACAGACCATTCTGCTGTAAACGGCGTCGAATGGTACGCGCGGACACTGGATGATGCGTTACAGACGCAATGTGCTGCGCTACGGTTCGGGATGTCACTGAGCGATCCGTCACTGCCATGCGCACAATTTGCCTATCAGCACGTGCAGTGGTGCACCGAGGTGAATGCGATCGACGACGTCGGTCCGTCGTACCCTCCTGCATCCAACGGTCACATATCCGCATTACAGTTGTTTGGTTTCGTCCAACACGATTAGCGATTTCTCTGTATGATAATCCACAATCTCGGTAAGCCACTATCCTTCCTCTGTCGAACTCGGATACTTAATCAAACGATGTTCGCTGTTGTCCACGAGGCATAACTGATCGTCTTGTGAAACAACCACAAGGTAAACACACGTGCCGAACGTACACTCGTCGAAATTGTCAAGCCTTAAATGGCGCTATGAGGTGGCGCCACAGGCGCGCGTGATGTGCGTATGCGCTGAAATTCTAATCAGTTGCATATCTCATCGCTGCAAACCCATGGTGTAAATTTCACTTGATTCGGATGCTTCCTTCAGCGAGTTGCATTTACTGTGTCCAGCAGTGTACATAGCGAATATACAAAGGTAAAGTTTCTCTAATGTCGAAATGTCAATTTCAGTCGGGGTGGTTGGTTGAAATAATTTTTTTGCTGTACTGGAAAATAACTCAATTTCAGAACTGCCTTGAACGGCCATTTCAAAAGAGCGAATTGTGATCCAGGACGATGCTGCGATGTACGACACATTGGCCGAAAGAACGGCACTGAATTGGATAACCGAAATTTTTTAGAGAAATCTCAGTAATTCGCCAGGTGTAATGTAAGGCGTATGAGTTTGGAAAAGAGCTGAATGTCATTAAAATGGATATGAGAAGACTCCAAATAAATATGTTAAGCATCAGGAAATTAAGAGGGACTCACGTCGTTTCAGGCAATGAAGTACAAATGAAGAACGGCCAGCATTCACAATAGAAAAAAAACCTAAGTAATGCAGTTCTTGGATATAATCCCATAAATAAAAAGACTATTACCAATCCTAAGAAGAATACAAGTAAATTTATCTGTAATACATGGGTATATTCCAACAACTAATGAAAGTATTAAGCCCGCGAAAGCTTGTGTGATAAAGTGCAGGAAGCTCCGGTTTTGACACCAAATGATATGGCAGTTATTAAGTGAGTCTGTAATGCTGAAGTTGGAGGTATACAAGAATCAAAAATTGCAGGCAAATTTGGTTTGGTTCAGTGGGAGTTATCAGGGGAACGTTTACTAGCGTTCATTATGGAAAAATCTCTGCTACTGCCAAAGCGTATAAACGCCGACTATTCACGTGGAAATCACAAAAAGTACTGTACAGGAATGAAACTGACTACGTGTTAGAACAAAGGAGGTGGAGAAACATAGATACAACAACATAAGCTCACGTTTCTTGACTCCGTTAGCTAATGAGCTATGGGAAAATATTAACATAACAGAAAAGAAGCTGGAACAACCACTTCTAACATCGAAAAGCGATTCAGAACGCCATGCCACTCTGAAGAGTCAGTAAAATGGCAAAATGGAAGTACTGTGAGAGCAATGTGACCAGAAAACTACATAACGAGAATACAAAAATGGTCGAGATAGACTGTATTATTTTAATGTAAATGTGATTGGCCAATTTCAACCTTTGGTTATTTTCAAGCACCTTATGATGACTGCGGCTTGTAGACATTTCTTGTTGAAATTTTAAAATATTATGTCCACAAGCTGTAGTCTTCCCAAGGTGCTGGAAAATAACCAAAGGTTGAAACTGGCCAGTCGCATATACATTAAAAGCATACAGCTTACCTGGACGATGTTTTCATTCTCAGAATACGTTGAGGCCGTGGAATCCCTGGTACGTGGTTCCCTGGTCGTACCACACTTACCCACCATATCTTGGATACCATAAAAGAGGAAGCGGGATGGACTCTTGGTTGGTAGTCACAATTTAGAATTAAGACAGTTTATTGACGTTACGCCTTTTAAGGAATCTGACAATTACGAATTGTGGACGAGCCACTTGATAAAGCTTTGTAAATACAGTTAGAAACCCAACGTACTCAGTACTGAAATCAAGAGTCCGTTAAGAGAAAGTTATAAAAAAATTTAATGTGCCAAGCATTTATAGAAACCTTAAGCATAGCAGTTATAAATTACTTCACATAGCCACTTCATCAAACTCCTTAAAACCAGTTATTACATTAAGACGGTCACACTTTTCTTCACTAAAATACACTTATAAACTTACTACTTCAATCCGTTAAAGAAGCGCTTGTTAAAAGGTCAATTACAAACTTAAAGGTGGCAGGCACTAATACCCCTCGCTTTATTTTCCCTTATTAAGAAATCAGAATTATTGACAAACTTTAGAAATTCAAACTCCCATACAGGATTTCCCTCAAAATACGAATAATGCAAAGAGTTACCAATAAAGGATGACTTAATGACACTGGCGCCAGCTCGCCACGGCTCAATCCCCACATAAATAAAATTTTAAAACTAAATACTGAATTCCAAAATCAAGCTAGAAAGACAAAGAGATACGTAAGCAAAAAAGAGAACAATAAAATAGTGGAAAGAAGGGACCTGTTGAAAGGGGCCAGAGACCAAAAAATGCCAGCTGTTGTCAACGTAGAAGAAAGGAGCAAGGGTGAGAAACTAACTGAAATGAATGATATGCTTATAAGATGTGAAGAGTAAGTAAAAACATACACAAGGACAATAGAGGTATAAAAGACAATCAAGAGACAATGCCATGTGATACTGAACGCATAGGTTCAGAAGAGAAAATGACATGGACCCTAAAAAATTGCTGGAAGAAGAGCTCAAGGGTTTGATGACCTCCAAATAAAGCCGGTAAAATGTGGGAAATGAATTAATAATGAGATTGCGCCATCTACATGTCTCAAGCCTAGAAAGTGAAAACATTTTACATACCCTACGTGAAGAGATGGAACCTGTGACGGGTAAAGAAATTAAGACGGTACTTTACGTCACGGTTCTGTGTCAACAACTGGTTGTACGCAGTCAAATAAAAAATGTAGGAGGACTATTCTAATTATTGGTCAATGAAATTCTTCTGGGTTTGAAGCAGCATTATCGCTTGCAAAATTCCGACGTTTCGGCGACTGTTGCAAGGCGCCTCCCTTAGGGTGTATTGGTAACAGCAGTTAGCAGTACACCCTGAGGAAGGCGCCTTGCAACAGTCGCCGAAACGTCGGAATTTTACAGATGACAATGCGGCCTCAAACCTAGAAGAATTTTATTGACAGTGACAACGGCCGCGAAAGCCTACGTTTACATATTCTAATTTTTGTTTGTGCTTATATGCGGCCGTTTGTAATGTTGTAGAGCGCAGTTTCAAACCGATGTTACACTGCTATGACAACCGAGTCAGATCAGAGATGAAACTTGTGGCAAAGATCCTGTCAACAAGAACTGACCACCCGAAGCTGCGTCGACGTCTAATACCAGTAAGAAAGCTGTTGTCGAATGCACGGATAGCGTTGTACATTTATTCGCTCTTAATGATTCCGAGAGGACCTTATGAACAGACAACATCGGAACACAGTTACTGTCTGACCATGGTCTAGGTTTGTTGATCGAACTGAACTCACCTAGTCACATTGGTCGCGGATTTTATAGACGGTTATCGAGAGTATAAATGGTGATTAAATAGCGGTGTGGTTAAGTTTAGTACGGAGAGAGTGAATGCTTGTAAATCTTACGATTACGTTATAACGCGTTGTGTTTCGGTAGTGAAGGTTCAGGAGTTTCCTGATGGAGATATTAATACGGGAATCTTGAAGATTGTTGAATGAAAACAGGGCTTGAATAATTTTGTTAGACTGTTCTTTGACGTGCATGTGTACAGACATTCTGATCAAGTAACTGTTAATGGAGACTGACACGTTAAATAGTTAAAAATCGGGCATTGATACGAATGGTTCCTTATTTCATGGCTAGTGATCCTGTTGGCACTCAACGGCAATTGAGATAAGTAATTGATTGAGGTGACAGTAGGCACACTTAACGTACTTTATTACTAGATTTTGTAGATGATGTGCACGCTCTAAGGTAACGGAGTCGTTGCTTTTTGATTATTAGTTGAAGCAGAAGAAGCTAGCATTGAGCGAGGTATTGCCGCATAGAGCGAGGTATTGCCTTATTGATAAGAATACGTTTTAAAGTGCACTTGTCGGACTTCCGGAAGAGTGTGTGGACTTGGTCATAGTGCAAATATTGCCCAAGAAAATGGCCTAGATCCAACCGAGTTGAATTGAGGGGTTATTAATTAGGGAACCGTTATCGCAAGCTATATATAGAACTGCCCTTGCTGTTTGTAATAATTGTGGCAAGTAACCATTTAAATTGGGTAATATTACAGGGACGCGACAATACATCTCAAGTGGATTCAAATTCTCTGTAATTGTTTAACTTTGGGGATCAAATTAGTAGTGGCGCCCTGGACTACTGTTTCCTTTTGTGATCTTTTTCGTCTTAACACGAATAATGAATTTTGCTGGCATTCGACCGTCTACTACAGATGCTGTTGTACTTGTGAAATATTAAGAAAAAAATAAAAGTCGTGCATTAAATTTAATTCCTAGAACCCGAGTGTTTGTTTGGGGCGTAGTTGGAAAGCTTCCCTGAAGTATTTTGACATCTGATTCACAAAGAAATAAAAATGAAGGGAGGAAGAAAATAAAAACAGAATTCAGTACTCGTAATTTAAGAAAATCTTAACAAGAAATAAAGTCTTATGCTCTAATTATTTGTATTAAGTGATACAGGTAGATATACGTATAGCTCGCAGATGTATTAAGACTGAAAAAAGAAGACAGACGTGACGGTATTCAGCAATTCTAAGTAAATAACGGTAAGTAAAGGCACAAAAGGAAAATAATACTGTAATAGTAAGAATCATTCAGACAATATTGAGAATATTCTGTAACGATAGCAAAACAGTACTAATATTAACAGTACTAAATATTAATAGGATTGAGCCAAGAATTGTTTGGCCAGTAATAACAGTACAGTCTCATTACGGTTAAGTCATTAAGTACCACTGGCTTACTTCACGTTTCTAGGCTGAACGAGTACAAGTGACCAGAAGAACTCCGGATCATATTTAAACGGTAGACTGCCAGATGCATTGGTTTTCATTAGATGTTACTTGTTGTTGTTGTTGTTGTGGTCTTCAGTCCTGAGACTGGTTTGATGCAGTTCTCCATGCTACTCTATCCTGTGCAAGCTTTTTCATCTCCCAGTACTTACTGCAACCTACATCCTTCTGAATCTGCTTAATGTATTCATCTCTTGGTCGCCCTATACGATTTTTACCCTCCACGCTGCCCTCCAATCCTAAATTTGTGATCCCTTGATGCCTCAAAACATGTCCTACCAACCGATCCCTTTTTCTAGTCAAGTTGTGCCACAAACTTCTCTTCTCCCCAATCCTATTCAATACCTCCTCATTAGTTACGTAATCTACCCACCTTATCTTCAGCATTTTCTGTAGCACCACATTTCGAAAGCTTCTATTCTCTTCTTGTCCAAATTGGTACATGGCTACACTCCATACAAATACTTTCAGGAACGACCTCCTGACACTTAAATCTATACACGATGTTAACAAACTTCTCTTCTTCAGAAACGCTTTCCTCGCCATTGCCAGTCTACATTTTATATCCTCTCTACTTCGACCATCATCAGTTATTTTGCTCCCCAAATAGCGAAGCTCTTTTACTACCTTAGGTGTCTCATTTCCTAATCTAATTCCCACAGCATCACCAGACTTAATTCGACTACATTCCATTATCCTCGTTTTGCTTTTGTTGATGGTCATCTTATACCCTCCTTTCAAGACACTGTCCATTCCGTTCAACTGCTCTTCCCAGACCTTTGCTGTCTCTGACAGAATTACAGTGTCATCGGCGAACCTCAAAGTTTTTATTTCTTCTCCATGGATTTAATACCTATTCCGAATTTTTCTTTTGTTTCCCTTACTGCTTGCTCAATATACAGATTGAATAAAATTGGGGAGAGGCTACAACCCTGCCTCATTCCCTTCCCAACCATTGCTTCCCTTTCATGCCCCTCGACTCTTACAACTGCCATCTGGTTCCTGTACAAATTGTAAATTGCCTTTCCCTCCCTGTATTTTACCCCTGCCACCTTCCAGTCTACATTGTCAAAACTTTCTCTAAGTCTACAAACGCTAGAAACGTAGGTTTGCCTTTCCTGAATCTTTCCTCTAAGATAAGGCGTAAGGTCAGTATTGCCTCACGTGTTCCAACATTTCTACGGAATCCAAACTGATCTTCCCCGAGGTCGACTTCTACCAGTTTTTCCATTCGTGTATAAAGAATTCGCGTTAGTATTTTGCAGCTGTGAATCATTAAAATGATAGTTCGGTAATTTTCACATCTGTCATCACCTGCTTTCTTTGGCATTGGAATTATTACGTTCTTCTTGAAGTCTGAGGGTATTTCACCTGTCTCACACATCTTGCTCACTACATGGTACAGTTTTGTCAGGGCTGGCTCTCCCAAGGCTGTCAGTAGTTCTAAAGGAATGTTGTCTACTCCGGGGCCTTGTTTCGACTCAGGTCTTTCACTGCTCTGTCAAACTCTTCACGCAGAATCATATCTCCTATGTCATCTTCATCTACATCCTCTTCCATTTCCATAATATTGTCCTCAATTACATCGCCCTTGTATAGACCCTCTGCATACTCCTCCCACCTTTCTGCTTTCCCTTCTTTGCTTAGAACTGGGTTTCCATCTGAGCTCTTGATATTCATACAAGTGGTTCTCTTTTCTCCAACGGTCTCTTTAATTTTCCCGTAGGCACTATCTATCTTACCCCTAGTGAGATAAGCCTCTACATCCTTACATTTGTCCTCTAGCCATCCCTGCTTAGCAGTTTTGCACTTTCTGTCGATCTCATTTTTGAGACGTTTGTATTCCTTTTTGCTGCTTCATTTACTGCATTTTTATATTTTCTCCTTTCATCAGTTAAATTCAATATTTCTTCTGTTACCCAATGATTTCTACAAGCCCTCGTCTTTTTACGTACTTGATCGTCTGCTGCCTTCACTTCTTCATCCCTCAGAGCTACCCATTCTTCTTCTACTGTATTTCTTTCCACCACTCCTGTCAATTGTTCCCTTATGCTCTCCCTGAAACTCTGTACATCCTCTGGTTCTTTCAGTTTATCCAGGTCCCAACTCCTTAAATTCCCACCCGTTTCCAGTTTCTTCAGTTTTAATCTACAGTTCATAACCAATAGATTGTGGTCAGAGTCCACATCTACCCCTGGAAATGTCTTACAATTTAAAACCTGGTTCCTAAATCTCTGTCTTACCATTATATAATCTATCTGATACCTTCTAGTGTCTCCAGGATTCTTCCAGGTATACAACCTTCTTTTATGATTCTTGAACCAAGTGTTAGCTATGATTAAGTTATGCTCTGTGCAAAATTCTACCAGGCGGCTTCCTCTTTCATTTCTTAGCCCCAATCCATATTCACCTACTATGTTTCCTTCTCTCCCTTTTCCTACACTCGAATTCCAGTCACCCATCACTATTAAATTTTCGTCTCCCTTCACAATCTGAATAATTTCTTTTATTTCATCATACATTTCACCAATTTCTTCATCATCTGCAAAGGTAGTTGGCATATAAACTTGTACTACTGTAGTAGGCATGGGCTTCGTGTTTACCTTGGCCACAATAAGGCGTTCACTATGTTGTTTGTAGTAGCTTACCCCTATTTGATTTTTTATTTATAACCCTGTATTCACCTGACCAAAAGTCTTGTTCGTCTTGCCACCGAACTTCACTAATTCCCACTATATCTAACTTTAACCTATCCATTTCCCTTTTTAAATTTTCTAACCTACCTGCCTGATTAAGGGATCTGACATTCCACGCTCCGATCCGTAGAACGCCAGTTTTCTTTCTCCCGATAACGACGTCCTCTTGAGTCCCCGGAGATCCGAATGGGGGACTATTTTACCTCTGGAATATTTTACCCAAGAGGACGCCATCATCATTTAACCATACAGTAAAGCTGCATGCCCTCGGGAAAAATTACAGCTTTAGTTTCCCCTTGCTTTCAGCTGTTCGCAGTACCAGCACAGCAAGGCCGTTTTGGTTAGTGTTACAAGGCCAGATCAGTCAATCATCCGTACTGTTGCCCCTGCAACTACTGAAAAGGCTGCTGCCGCTCTTCAGGAACCACACGTTTGTCTGGCCTCTCAACAGATACCCCTCCGTTGTGGTTGCACCTACGGTATGGCCAACTGTATCGCTGAGGCACGCAAACCTCCCCACCAACGGCAAGGTCCATGGTTCTTGGGGGGAGGAGATGTTACTTATATGTAAATATAAAAGTAAGATCCCTACTTCGAAGTGGCATTTTTTTTCTTTACTGTATTTCAATTCCCCATTGGGGCGTGCTGCCAGCAGCATATGCGCTGCTCTTCAGCCGAAAGACAGAGAATAAACAATAGAAGACAGTTAAAAATATACAAAGGAGAGAATATGGTGAACATAGATATAAAAAAGGGGGAACATCATGGAAGGCAAGAGACAAAAAAAGGGACGACTGTAAAATGGAGATAAAAAACTCTATAAAAGTAGCGCACACAAAAAGCCACACACTGCGACAATTAAAAGAACACAAGGCACAGTATGATCGGAGCACAAAAGTACCGACCGATGGCGTAACACATAACAAACACTGACGGCGAACCTCAAGGCAGTACACAATTAAAATCACACCTCTTGACGCAGAGGAGAAACAGTGCTAAACACAACACTGGCGTGGCACGCTGACGATGATCCAAACGGAGGATCTGCCAGGCGCAAGGAGATAAGGGAGACTGGGAGAAGAGAGGGAGAGGAAGAGAGGGCGGAGATGTCCAGGGGGGCACGCTGAAGAGGGCCAGGTAGGGGGGGATGTGGGAAGGAAAGAGGCAGGTGCAGGGTTTCTGGGGGGGGGGGGGGGGGGAAGGAGGAATATCCGATCTGGGAGAAGGAGGAGAGAAGAGAAAGGGGGCCCTGGGGCGGGGGGGGGGGGGGTCGAAGAGGCAAAATGTGATGTCTTATAGGAGCAATTAACGCATACGACAGCAGTAACTGTCGTATACCGTTTAGCGGCAATCCTATTCATATACATATAAAGGGTGGTCCATTGATCGTTAAAGGGCCAAATACACTCCTGGAAATGGAAAAAAGAACACATTGACACCGGTGTGTCAGACCCACCATACTTGCTCCGGACACTGCGAGAGGGCTGTACAAGCAATGATCACACGCACGGCACAGCGGACACACCAGGAACCGCGGTGTTGGCCGTCGAATGGCGCTAGCTGCGCAGCATTTGTGCACCGCCGCCGTCAGTGTCAGCCAGTTTGCTGTGGCATACGGAGCTCCATCGCAGTCTTTAACACTGGTAGCATGCCGCGACAGCATGGACGTGAACCGTATGTGCAGTTGACGGACTTTGAGCGAGGGCGTATAGTGGGCATGCGGGAGGCCGGGTGGACGTACCGCCGAATTGCTCAACACGTGGGGCGTGAGATCTCCACAGTACATCGATGTTGTCGCCAGTGGTCGGCGGAAGGTGCACGTGCCCGTCGACCTGGGACCGGACCGCAGCGACGCACGGATGCACGCCAAGACCGTAGGATCCTACGCAGTGCCGTAGGGGACCGCACCGCCACTTCCCAGCAAATTAGGGACACTGTTGCTCCTGGGGTATCGGCGAGGACCATTCGCAACCGTCTCCATGAAGCTGGGCTATGGTCCCGCACACCGTTAGGCCGTCTTCCGCTCACGCCCCAACATCGTGCAGCCCGCCTCCAGTGGTGTCGCGACAGGCGTGAATGGAGGGACGAATGGAGACGTGTCGTCTTCAGCGATGAGAGTCGCTTCTGCCTTGGTGCCAATGATGGTCGTATGCGTGTTTGGCGCCGTGCAGGTGAGCGCCACAATCAGGACTGCATATCCGAGGCACACAGGGCCAACACCCGGCATCATGGTGTGGGGAGCGATCTCCTACACTGGCCGTACACCACTGGTGATCGTCGAGGGGACACTGAATAGTGCACGGTACATCCAAACCGTCATCGAACCCATCGTTCTACCATTCCTAGACCAGCAAGGGAACTTGCTGTTCCAACAGGACAATGCACGTCCGCATGTATCCTGTGCCACCCAACGTGCTCTAGAAGGTGTAAGTCAACTACCCTGGCCAGCAAGATCTCCGGATCTGTCCCCCATTGAGCATGTTTGGGACTGGATGAAGCGTCGTCTCACGCGGTTTGCACGTCCAGCACGAACGCTGGTCCAACTGAGGCGCCAGGTGGAAATGGCATGGCAAGCCGTTCCACAGGACTACATCCAGCATCTCTACGATCGTCTCCATGGGAGAATAGCAGTCTGCATTGCTGCGAAAGGTGGATATACACTGTACTAGTGCCGACATTGTGCATGCTCTGTTGCCTGTGTCTATGTGCCTGTGTTTCTGTCAGTGTGATCATGTGATGTATCTGACCCCAGGAATGTGTCAATAAAGTTTCCCCTTCCTGGGACAATGAATTCACGGTGTTCTTATTTCAATTTCCAGGAGTGTATCTCACGAAACAAGCGTCAAACGAAAAAACTACAAAGAACGAAACTTGTCTAGCTTGAAGGGGGAAACCAGGCAGTGCTATGGTTGGCCCGCTAGATGGCGCTGCCATAGGTCAAACGGATACCAACTGAGCTTTTTTAAATACGAACTCACATTTTTTATTACATATTCGTGTAGTACGTAAAGAAATATGAATGTTTTAGTTGGGCTTTGTGATGGATGGCGCTGTAATAGTCACAAACATATGGCTCACAATTTTAGACGAACAGTTGGTAACAGGTAGGTTTTTTAAATTAAAATACAGAAGGTAAGTACGTTTGAACATTTTATTTCGGTTGTTCCAATGTGATACATGTACCTTTGTGGACTTATCATTTCTGAGAACACATGCTTTTACAGCGTGATTATCTGTAAATTCCACATTAATGCAATAAATGCTCAAAATTATATCCGTCAACCTCAATGCATTTGGCAATACGTGTAACGACTTTCCTCTCAAGAGCGAGCAGTTCGCCTTCTGTAATGTTCGCACATGCATTGACAATGCGCTGACGCATGTTGTCAGGCGTTGTCGGTGGATCACGGTAGCAAATATCCTTCAACTTTCCCCTCAGAAAGAAAACCAGGGACGTCAGATCCGGTGAACGTGTGCGGACCATGGTATGGTGCTTCGACGACCAATCCATCTGTCACGAAACGCGCTGTTCAGTACCGCTTCAACCGCATGCAAGCTATGTGCCGGACATCTATCATGTTGGAAGTACATCGCCATTCTGTCTAGCAGTGAAACATCTTGTAGTCACATCGGTAGAACATTACATAGGAAATAAGCATACATTGCACCATTTAGATCGCCATCGACAAAATGGGGGCCAATTATCCTTCCTCCCATAATGCCGCACCATACATTAACCCGCCAAGGTCGCTGATGTTCCACTCGTCGCAGCCATCGTGGATTTTCCGTTGCCCAATAGTGCATATTATGCCGGCTTACGTTACGGCTGTTGGTGAATGACGCTTCGTCGCTAAATATAACGCTTGCTAAAAATCTGTCATAGTCCCGTAATTTCTCTTGCGCCCACTGGCAGAACTGTACACGACGTTCAAAGTCGTCGCCATGCAATTCCTGGTGCACAGAAATATGGTACAGATGCAATCGGTGTTGATGTAGCATTCTCAAGACCGACGTTTTTGAGATTCCCGATTCTCGCGCAATTTGTCTGCTACTGATGTGCGGATTAGCCGCGACAGCAGCTAAAACACCTACTTGGGCATCATCATCTGTTGCAGGTCGTGACTGACGTTTCACATTTGGCTGAACACTTCCTGTTGCCTTAAATAACGTAACTATCCGCCGAACGGTCCGGACACTTGGATGATGTCGTCCAGGATACCGAGCAGCATACACAGCACATGCCTGTTGGTCATTTTGATCACGATAGCCATACATCAACACGGTGTAGACCTTTTCCGCAATTGGTAAACGGTCCATTTTAACACGGGTAATTTATTACGAAGCAAATACCGTCCGGAATGGCGGAATGTTACGTAATTCCACGTATTTATACGTTTGTGAATATTACAGCGCCATCCATCACAAAGCAGAAAAAGTGGTCCAATTAAAACATTCATATTTCTTTACGTACTACACGAATGTGTAATAGAAAATGGGGGTTCCTATAGAAAAAAAACGCAGTTGATATCCGTTTGACCTATGGCAGCGCCATCTAGCGGACCAACCATAGCGCCATCTGGTTTCCCCCTTCAAGCCAGACGAGTTTCGTTCTTTGTAGTTTTTTCGTGAGATATTTGGCCCAGTCACTATCAATGGACCACCCCATATATTGTAAGAGGTAAGCGCTGCCTGCAATGGGCAAGGCATAGGAGAGTCTCTGACCAGAGAGCAGTATGTTGTTAGTTGTTGCTTGTCGCTAGTCTGCAGTAGTCTGCAGTAGTCTGCGTGTGTGTTGCGTGTCTGCAGTAGTCTGCGTGTGTGTTGCGTGTCTGCAGTCTGCTCTGGTCGGGACTCTGGAGGATGAGTATTATTGTATAAGGTAAAGAAGCAACCTTGCGCATATGTAGTAATGTATGTGAACTGTCACCCAGTTTTTTTAAAAAATGTCCTAATAATAATTTTTATAATATAAAGTAATTTTTTTAAAAGCATTCATTTCAATTTAAAGAATTTATCCAATGCATGATCATTCCTTTCACGAATCACAAATGTATAGGCCAGCATTGCACGGAGCTATGCCGAAATTTTTTTAGGTAAGAGCAGATATATTCGCAGTTTTTATTGATGTAAGAATTTTTGCTTTTTTTATTCAGAAATACAGGGCCGAGACGCAGCTCTGCTGTTGTCATAAAATTTACCAGGTTACTGAATTTTATTTTTTTTAATTTCGGGGTTTAGGAATTTTTCTGTTTCGAACTTAACATTAAATGAGAAAAGAATTTTGGGGATGCATCAAATGTGAATGCATTTCTGCATGGAGATTATAAATGGGAACCAATTTTGTTCAGAGGATACATTAAATTAGAATCACATTCATTATTCATATTTTTAAAATTCGTGTGGAGAATCTCATTCATTTATTCATATTTTTATTATTACATGTGGGGAGGTTACAATGTATATAATAATAATAATAATAATAATAATAATAATAATAATGGCATCCGTCCATCCTTGAGGGATGATGGTGTAGCATGCTTGGTTCAGAGTCTGCAGCGTCTGCTGTGGCTAAAAAGTCCCTCTCGAGAGTGGCAGTCCCTACTGCACTTTGGACATGTGAAATTTGAGCGACTTGGAACAGAAGCCGCTCTGTCTCTTCGCTTTGTCCTCTTCCTGATTTGTTACTGTGTGCGTTCGTCCTCTGAGAGCTTGATGCCATTGCGCACAGTTAGTCGCCACTTGACACGGTCATCTGCAGTGCTTTCCCAGCGACTTGGATTGATTCTGGTCTTGGTCAGGTCTCTCTTGCAGACATCGTTGAAACGAAGATGCGGTCGTCCCACTGGCCTCACACCTTCCTGAATGTATATATATATATATATATATATATATATATATATATATGGCCTCACACCTTCCTGAATGTATATGTATATATATATATATATATATATATATATATATATATATATATATATATATATATATATATATATTACACGCTATAGAAAGTGTCGACCGTCATTTGAAACAAGTCATAAAATATAGCTGTACGTGTACATTTATTACTTTTGTGCGTGAAACTGTACGTCTCCTATTATGTAAATTGGAGTTGGAGGGGGAAAAGAGGAAGTGAGGCGGAATTGACAATCCCCCACGTGGATCCTCTATGAACTCATTCCTTTTCCCCACCTGCTCCTATTCCTCTAACATATCCGCATCCTCCACACCTCCTGCCGTCTTGAACCCTCTCACCCCCTGGTTGCTCCTCTCCTCTCCCATCCCCGCCCCCTGCCACGTCTTCACTGTTGTGTCCCCCCTACCCTCCATGTCTACACCCTTCATCTCCTTTCCCAAGGTGGCTTACATCAACTCCCCCTCCCGGATGATGCCCTCTCTCCCTCCATTTATCCCTCCTATCAACTCTGATCCTCAATCCCCCTCCTTTCCTCTGTCCTTTTCCCGGGCTCCCTCACCCCCCCTCCCATCCTCTTTTTTCCCCACCTCCCCTCTCTCTGCCCCCTTCTCTCCCCCGAGTCCTTTTGAATTTCCCTCCTCTGCCTCTTCTCATTCCCTCTCGCGTCTGCCCTGCCCCTCTCCCCCTTTATGAGTCCTCTCCCTCCTTGGTTCCCCCCCCCCCCCTTTTCGTTTTTTCCTTACTCCCTCCTTGTTCTTCCCCCTCCTCCAGGACCCCCCCCATCTGCCTTTGGCTTGGGAGTGTCATCTTTGTGCAGTGTTTACAGTGAGTGTTCAGTGTTGTGTGTTCTCCGAAGTGTTGCGAACATCATACTGTCGCTGGGTGTGCTTTTTATATCTCTTGCGAACAGAAACCAGATTGTCGCCATGTTTTTTTAATTGTTTGTCTCCTATGTTACCTGTCTGCTTTCTGTGTATTTTATTAGCATTGCCAACTCTTTGTTTTATGTTTTAACTTTCCACAATTTTCCCCCGTTTTACAATTTAAGTCACCGTTTTAACGCCTGCTTGTATTGTTTCTTTTCTTCTTACGTTTTGAAAAATCTGTAGGCTGCAGAGCAGCGTACTAATTTGCTGCCAGCTCGCCTCATTCGGGGGGAATCGAAATTCAATAAAGGAAAAAAAAAAAGAATCGATAATGGCAAGTGAAAATGTTTTCCTGACCGAGACTGGAACACGGGTTTTCCTGCTTACCAAGCAGCTGCGTTGACCACTTCGCCATCCAGAACACACTGTTCAGCACAAATGCACGGACTACTTCGGCAGGAGATTGAACTGTACTGTGCATTCGCATTGAAAGTTGTGGATTCATTGCCGTAATCTTCTGTGCAGATGCACACCTCCGCCAGGAATCTAAAATTAACTACAATGGGGGACACGGACCGGGACGACGGGTGGGTGCCGCTAGGTGGGACCGTAGGTCGGCTGGGGAGCGAGGAGAGGTAGTCCGTGCACTTACTATAGACTATGCGTCCGGATGGCGCAGTGGTCAACGCAAGTGTCTACTGAGCAGGAGATCCTGTGTGCATCATCATATTTTTGCAGCGCAAGGATTGTTCCATAAATTTTCGAGCTTTCAGACGCTTGAATTTCACTTCTTCTTCTGATATTTCGGCTGCAAGCCGTCCAGGCATCTTCAGAGTGTGCCGGGTGACTGTCGCTCCACCACTTATCCCGCCCTTCCAAATCCGCGGACAGCTCGACTGCGTATGCGGTCACAGCCGCACAAGGCGCCAGAGACATCGGTCAGCGCCAAAGAGGTACAACATATGCATGAATTAGATCTATAGCTGCTCGGTCGATCCATACGGTGATATCGATGTAGCAACCCCGTTGCGACGTCTTTATCAGTTTATTACAGAAAGTACCGGATTCCATGATTTGTCCAAGTTGAAGCCGCTATCTCCATTAATTAAATTCATGAGGTGGCCGCATCAAGAAGGCCTGGGTCGTCTTGGTGGAAAGAAGCAGTTATTCGACACTCCATCAGTAATTTGACGGATAGGGATTTAGACGACGCTACGATGATAGTTTTAAGTAAAGGATTGAAGTTTGCACCCACGACAAAGGTTTTAGCAGTACCTGCGTTCATCAGTCCCGTTGAAGAGGCTGAGCGTCTTCCTTCCACGGATTCAGCAGAACCAATGGGACGCTGAACTTGTCGAGCAGTTATGAAGGCTCCCCACAAAGGAGTAACGATTCTGTGGCAAGGAGGGCTACTGCGTAAGCTTCACAAGGATGCCGAGACGGTGGTTCTTACAGCTGATCAAGGTTTTAATTTCTCGTGACGACTATCATGTTAAAATGAACTGTTTACTTAGTGATAGCACGTACCGGGAGATCAGTAAAGACCCTTCAAACAAGTGGTAAGGAAGGCTGCTTCGCTTCTGAACGCCTCCTCCTTTCCATCAAAAGTTATGCGAAGATTGAAACCAAGTGATGCGGTTCCTCCGAGGCTTTATGGACTTCCAAAGATCCTTAAGAATGATGTTCCTCTACGATCGATAGTGAGTAACGTTGGCCCTTCAACCTACGACTGTGCCAAACAGCGTCGTCATTAAGGCCTCTTGCGAGAAAAATGTGCTGGTCACATACGTAACTCTGCGTACTTCATTGGCAAACTAGAATCTCTCAGACTGAACAGTTCTGATATGTTAGTTTAGATGTAGTGTCATTGTTCACAAAGATTCCTCTTTCAGAATCATTATTCCTCATTGGCAAAACCTTTGACAAAGAGATTTCTACTCTGTTTAAACACGTCTTGACCTCGACATATTTTTTGTTCAGTAACGAGTTTTATGAACAGACTGACGGTGTCGCTGTGGGTAGTCCCTTGTTACCCTTGGTGGCCAACTACTTTACGGAGGACTTAGAGGAAAATGCGCGGAATCGGCTAACTTGAAGCCCACAGATCTTTGGAGATAAGATGACACATTTGTAGTGCGGACCCAGGGTGAAGATAAATTAAAAGAATTTTTGAATCATCTGAATTCCATCCATAAACAAATTCAGTTCACAATATAAATCGAAAAAGATGGATGCCATCAACTTATGGATGTTCTGGTACGTCGCACAGATGATGGCACTTTGGGAAATGCAGTATATCAGAAACAGACCCATATGGATTTATATTTAGGTGCAATTAGCTGCCACCATCCTTCGCAGACGATGAGTGTTCTCAGAGCTCTGTTACACAGAGAACACATCATTGCTGAAGAGAGCACAAGGACAAGTTTCTACACTTGAGAAGAGTTTTTGAAGCCAACGGGTTTTCTCCACAGCAGACCTGAAAATTTGGCAATTTGTGGTAAGGTGGGAGCAAACTGCTGAGGTCATCGGTCCCTAAGCTTACACACTACTTAATCTAGCTTAAACTAACTTACGCTAAGGAAAACACACACTCCTATGGCAGAGGGAGTACTCGAACCTCCGACACAGGGAACAGCGCGAACCGTGCAAGACGCCTCAGACCGTGCCGCCACCCCGCGCGGCTCCACAGCAGATACCTGAGGCACTACGAATGAAACCAACAGTGGGCATAAGGAATGAACAAAACGGAAAGTTTTAAATGAGAGAATGAGAGATAGTAAACTGGATAAACACGGCCACTAAGTGGCTGTGTTGTTTCCTACTTGTGTGCAGCACTGGTACATTTGAATGAAACGGTTTTATTGTTCGAATGATTTATATTTGACGGCCTTGTCATCCATTCTCCAAGTGCCTTGATCTATTTCCATTTCAGATATGATATCAACGATATCATATCGTTTCTAGCATTTGTAGACTTAGAGAAAGCTTTTGACAACGTTAACTGGAATACTCTCTTTCAAATTCTGAAGGTGGCAGGGGTAAAATACAGGGAGCGAAAGGCTATTTACAATTTGTACAGAAACCAGATGGCAATTATAAGAGTCGAGGGGCATGAAAGGGAAGCAGTGGTTGGGAAGGGAGTGAGACAGGGTTGTAGCCTCTCCCCGATGTTATTCAATCTGTATATTGAGCAAGCAGTAAAGGAAACAAAAGAAAAATTCGGAGTAGGTATTAAAATTCATGGAGAAGAAGTAAAAACTTTGAGGTTCGCCGATGACATTGTAATTCTGTCAGAGACAGCAAAGGACTTGGAAGAGCAGTTGAATGGAATGGACAGTGTCTGGAAAGTAGGATATAAGATGAACATCAACAAAAGCAAAACGAGGATAATGGAATGTAGTCAAATTAAATCGGGTGATGCTGAGGGGATTAGATTAGGAAATGAGACACTTAAAGTAGTAAAGGAGTTTTGCTATTTAGGGAGTAGAATAACTGATGATGGTCGAAGTAGAGTGGATATAAAATGTAGACTGGCAATGGCAAGGAAATCGTTTCTGAAGAAGAGAAATTTGTTAACATCGAGTATAGATTTAAGTGTCAGGAAGTCGTTTCTGAAAGTATTTGTATGGAGTGTATCCATGTATGGAAGTGAAACATGGACGATAACCAGTTTGGACAAGAAGAGAATAGAAGCTTTCGAAATGTGGTGCTACAGAAGAATGCTGAAGATAAGGTGGGTAGATCACGTAACTAATGAGGAGGTATTGAATAGGATTGGGGAGAAGAGAAGTTTGTGGCACAACTTGACTAGAAGAAGGGATCGGTTGGTAGGACATGTTTTGAGGCATCAAGGGATCACAAATTTAGCATTGGAGGGCAGCGTGGAGGGTAAAAATCGTAGAGGGAGACCAAGAGATCAATACACTAAGCAGATTCAGAAGGATGTAGGTTGCAGTAGGTACTGCGAGATGAAGAAGCTTGCACAGGATAGAGTAGATGGAGAGCTGCATCAAACCAGTCTCAGGACTGAAGACCACAACAACAACAACAACATCAACGATATCAGCAAAATGTAATTTTATGTTTCATTGTGATCAAAAATATTAAAAAAAATTAACATACCAACCATAGCCAAGCACACCACTTTTGACGGAAACTGAGTGACGTAATGACGTCCTACACAGAAAGATTCACTCAAACTACATGTCTAATTCAGATGATCTACAACTGTCCATGCCACAAGGGTAAATACCTGCTACGCCGGTTAGATCTCAAGCTATCGATCGTTTCTGAGACGTTATCTAGAGCCAACTCATAGCTCAAAGACCATTCTGTCTAAAAATATACATGACGTGAATGATCTTTAATGCTTTTAGGTGGGGATCGACGAAAGAGCGACGTTGAGAGAGGCTGCGACCGACTCGCCACCGCACAGTTACGTCGAGATGGGCGACCATAGATGCCAAGTCCCACTTGCAAGGGTAGCTGAAAGAAGGCGTTGCACTGCCCCTTCTGATGCCCTCTACTTAGTGCTCATAAAGCTGGCAGAACTAGTTCCGCATGTAACGGAACCTATTAAAGGCTTTACTTTACCGAAGTATGCGATACCTTCCAAATTCAACCAGTTTAAAGAGTATTTATGATTATAGAAAAGTTATTGTATATGTTAACAATGATTGGATAACATGTCTCCATAAACAGTCAACCCATTAAATTATACTGAATAACTGAGCCATACAAAAGTTAATATCACTTGATCACTGATGCAGCAAATGTCATCATGCAAAAACACTAAGTTCATCTTAAATAATTAATATGAAGTACGAAAAATAGTGGCCAACTTAGGTATTTTGGATCTCCTTAAATAAAAATCACCCAGTGAAACCTATTTGTTCACTAGGATCGTTTTCACTCAGTATTCACGTAAACACTCCTGTTTTAGAGGAAAACCAATGTAATTCTTAATAATTAATGTTATTTACTTATTTATGCAAATTAGAGAAGTCAATTGACAAACTTCTAAAAAACTGGCCTTTTTGTACCAAAGAATTATTCTGTCAAGTCAACAAATCTGTCTGTCATTTTAATAACATGTTAAATTATGTCACTCGATGTAAATTAATAACTTTTCTGCACAAATTGCGATAACAGATGTACGTGTGACTTATAAACTATATCTCTTTTTAGTAGTTCTTTGTCAATGTTATAAATACAAGCAGCAAGAAGGGTTGGGGGCGCAGTCGGAATGTCACTTTGGTAAAGTGTGTTGGTGTGTTATTGTTTGAGGTGGATAAACAATGCAAAGAACATGTAAAAGAAGTACTACTTTGTGTTGTGTCATTGTCTTTGGTGGACAGTGGAATGAAGATGGCCACCAGAGTAATAAATAATTGAAGTTTAAATATTTGTTGGTTGCGCTCGTTATTTATCATCAAAAGCACATCAAAAGCACAGGACCTCATCTTTTTACCCCTAGACAACCAGATTGAGAGCCAGCATCAACATCGAGACATAGCAGCGATCCAGCAAGCAGCAGCGATTACTACAAAGCATTTTAATGGCGCCAACCTAACATCAAGTGCTAACAAGCTCCGTAAATGGGAGTGAAATAGTGCGAGTATAGCAATATCTACGACTAGGCGACCATTACACGCACTCACACGGGAATGAGAGATTCAGTGAACTAGCGATTTTGCTCGTCTTTCATCCGACTGTGGTACTTATCCGAGTTATCGAGTAACCTCGAAAAAAATATTTACATCATAACATTTCTTCTTTTTTGTGCGTAGATATTTGCTGACCTGGTACACAATGAAATTCTGGCGCCAGAGCACCGTATCATGTCGCCAGAGGACTCGAAAGTAAATGTCACAACCCATTGATAAAGTTAAAACGTCCCCTTAGAAAAATCACTGACACACAATATTTTTTGGCGCAACGCAATCTGACTTTCAAAAATCCCTACAAAAGAATGACCCTGACTAACATTAAGCTATACCTTTCACAAATCACTTACCTCACAAAAATCTTGGTTACTCGAACTACTGCAATACAGCAAGCTCCACTACTGCCAGCTAAATAAAAGATTCAAACTACAGAAGGCACTAACTACTGACAGGCATAGCTAGCAAATGAAAGATTTTAATAGAGAAGAAACAACGTATTTACCTTAATAGTCATCAAAAGTCATAATATATTTAGCAGTTCATGACATCCAGTCTTACAAATTTCAAAATTCCGCCATTTCTCTGCCCACATCCACCACTGCTGGCGGCTCACCTCCAACTGTGCAACGCTACGCGCTGTTAACATCCAGCTGCCCAACACTACAATGGCGAATATTACAACAATGCTAACCAGCCACAGACTGCACACAGCACGGCCAGTGATTTTCATACAGAGCGCTACGTGGCGTTACCAATAAGAATACCTAAACAGCCTACTTACATAGCCCCCATGCTCCCCACAAAAAATTTTACAAATTGTTTTGGGCAGTGGACAATACAGATTTGAAGAAATTTTTCATAAATACAACAACAAAGATATCAAATGCACACACTTATTGATACAGTGTTGGTCAAAAGCTAAAATTTTCTCACAGTCCATAAAGACACTCCTGATCGTTCATCACAGCAATATTGCAGTGTTTTTCTCAAAGTCTGAGCAGTAAAAGAAAATGCACACGGAAGTAGTGGATTTCCATGCAGTCTTGAAGAAGTAGTGCTGACTCTTGACATGCTGACAGGTAATGGGCCACAACAGAGCAAACCCACAGCAGAGTCAGTCGAAGTTTTGAAGATTATTGGTAGGTAGGTCATCAAAGAGTAGACCCACTGTAGGTCTGGTAGAGATTATGGTATTGGTGAGTCATCAAAGGTGCAGACCCTGTGCAGCCCTTGTAGAAATAATGGTATTGGTGAGTCATAAAAGACGCAGACCCACTGTAGTCCTTGTAGAGACGGCCAGCAGCCAACTGTTGCGACTGTGCAGGTGCACAATCACCATTGAAGAGTCTTGCGGAGAGTATAGTAAGTCCTTAAACCACCACTTGTGTACTCACAAAGTTTTTGGAATTGTCCTTAGAACCAGCAATGCTGTTAACCAGTCCCTTGCTGACTTATCAACACACGTGGGTGCACTAACAGTCCTCTTTTTTTTTACATAATGTGCATATACTATGACCAAAAGAAATGTGTGCAGTGAAATGAATGCTTACAAGTTACTTAATTTGCTGAACTGGTGTCAATTACAATATTATAACATGAGAATACAATAACAAAGATACAAAATGTATCATTAAAGAACATAACAATACAGGTAACATTTGTGGTAATACGGGCTTTTACAAAAGAATTGAACTAACATATACATCAGTGTTATGGGAATTATGACATAAGTACATACATAAAGATCAGAATAACTTTTGAAACATCACCTTCATATGTGAGCAACAAAACAGAATAAATAATGTCTAAACATCTTTACAAAGTAAATAACATATTATCAGAAAAATTCTACAATGGAACTCTCATCAGATAAACACATAAAGACAGGAAGAACACAAACACCCAAGGGTACACAAACACATAGTGGGATAACACAAGGAAAGAACAGGGTTTGTTTTACTGCAGTATTTTGCAAACAAAACTTTCTTTACTTCTCGGAGATCTCCCTTCGTTCTTCATTATTTCCAAAAAGGCCTGTCTATACCTGCTTTCTATACTTTTTTCGTATAACTTCTCAATGCATTTCTTCCAATGCATCGCAACTCATTCTCTTACATAGTCTACCCCCTCTTAAGCTAACTTAAATCTACTGAGCTCAGATGCTAAACTAAAGGACAAGGCAATGCAGCAGCACAAAACAATTAATACAAACAGCAATTTAAAAAAATGCAAACTGGCAAAGCAAGCGACAGTAAATCTAAGTTACCAAGCAAATGCAACATTACAACTAATATGAGCCAATGTGCAGCAACAAGAAAAATAAATCAGTAGTAAAACTGGCTTAACAGAGTAATACAAAGTGAAATTCAGTAGCACTATGCCTGGTACACAGCAGCAGAAAATGCAATAACTTATACCTAAACATGACAAAGCTCAAGCAGAAAAAATAGTACACTAAAGACAACAATGCAGATAAGGGAAATGTCTATTCACATCTTAATATCTATGTCATTAAAGTGGTGCACCACAGAAACTTATTCTATGAAATAAATTACCAAATACTTGAAAAGAAAATTATGTATGCAGTTCCTGTGAAGGGAAATGTCTTTTCGTTCTCCCTCATTTTTTTGGAAGTGTCGCAAAATTATTATTTACTGGATCTGTAGACAGAAAATATCTATATTAGTACATTTATAAAATTTTATTTTAACTAATGCTGCAGTGCAGCTAGAAACTAGATATTAAACAAAATGAGCAGATATATACAAAGGAAGGCATGAAACATCATTCATTAGCCATATGGCATTTCATAAGGTAGTAAAAAAATCTCTCAACTAGAAAGAGAGTAGTCAAAATCAGGAATATAGACATAAAATATTTCTCGTCATTTCATTAGGCATTTTAGTAAATATCATAAATTAAGAGCTCCACAGTGTAATCATATGTTTTCAAGATTGGGTGTGTCGTATTTGCGATGCTTCCTACAAAGAAATGTCAATAGCGAGGATAATGGCCTCTTTTTTTCTCCACCTGTGCCTCTGAAAGGCACACACTAATGGCTTCTTTCCAGGCGACTGTCGGGCAGCTGGGTGCTTACAGTGACCTACCGAAATATTTACGACATCAGTTTCCGCTACAGTGACAGTTGGATACAAATAAAATTTCACAGGTCAAAATATTTGCGTTACAAATCTGTAGAAACAAAATCTTGTAAATATAACAGTGTCCAAAAAATTTTTGTCGGCATTGTGGTACATTCACACATTTACACACAGTTCATAACTCTTAAAGTACGATTCTTGGTTTCCAACATCCTTTTTCACTCATTATTCCTTACCTTATTACACATATACATATTCGTCGACAATTCTTCAATATTGCATCATAATAAATACATAGCATAATTAAATTCCTCATATAGCATCAGCTTATTGATCATAAATATACCTCAACAGCGTAATACACATCGTCGTTATAAAAATAACATCATAACACCTCAGTCAAATCTCTAAAATGCCATAGCTTTCTGCAATAATGTCAAAACCTAAAAAAAATTCTCTGCTCATTTCAATAGTGTCATCTATCTCAAATGTACTTTAAAAAACATGATCCCATACCAAATACATCATTCAAAGCTCTCATAGTATCACAATAGTTCCAAAAAATATGAACAGCTCACAAAGTACAGACAAAATACAATTTCATAAGTATGAAGTTATCCAAATGTGTAATTACGTAAACATCTGTCACTGATGTAGTAAAATAAATGTTTGTCTCTCTCAGTTAAATGATCAGATACCTGTGTAATTTATGTGTTAGAGAAATATGGTACCGATGTGTAAAGTTGTATAAGCAAAAACCATATTAGCTAGGGCTCCTTGTGCTTGCCAGACACATGATACACAAAGTAGGCGTGTACCCCCTGAGGATTAATGTAATTATACCCTCAGGTGTTACAGAGTGCAGCAATGGAATGAAATATACCACGGAAAACCTTCCTTGTAATTCAAAATTCTTTAAAAATAAATGTTTTAAGTACAAAATTAATCACTCAAATGCGTGTTCTGTAGTACTGAATGTGCGTCTTGCTGTAAGATAATTCTGTGGAAGTGTCGTAGTTATCGTCCACTGTAAGCAAAGTTCTGCTGAAGTCAATGTACTTACCTCATCATAAACGAAAGTGAAATGCTTTGCGTATATATATCGTAATTATTATATACCTTACCGTGATCAACAAAGTACTATAATGTGATGTATTGTTGTGCTACGAAAAAGGCTGTCTCATTGTAGCTGTACCACAAAAGTTACTACTAAAACATGTTTTACTTTCCAGAATAATACAGAAAAACTGGGCAGATATAAAACAGATACACCACAAAAGCAACAATGTAAATTGTGTCACATATTAATAGTGTCGTGATATAATCGTGTAGCTATCAAACAAACCAAATGCTAAGTCATCTTTAATCTCACCGAATGTACTTCAAATAAAGAGTATCTTTTCAAGTAAACCAAAATGTTGCATTAAAATCTCATTAGCAGTACCAGTATATGTTCTAAGTATGTAAGCCTGATAGTCGTTAGGTAATCGTGCAACTAACAAGCAAGAATGTACAAATAACAATACTGTGTCGTCTGTTCACTATAACAATGCATTCATAATTTCTGTTTAAAAATGTTCCCTAGGTTCTAGACTGGATAGTTAACTTCGAAACATTGTTGCATGTTAACAGTTTCTCAGTGTGACAAATTGTACTAGTAGCGTGAAGTGAAAAATTTTATGGCAAAGACTAGGTTAAAAAACTGATTATCTTTCAATAAACGGTTTTACATGTGAAATGTGGTGTAAACCTTTCCTCTTCCTAGTAAGCAGAGTTTCAACTTCTACGCAATTACCATGTGGTATACGTCGGGTTCTGTAAGGTCCATTGTAAACTAGAAAGAATTTGTGACTCAAGTGTTTCTTCTTATATGACAATGAATGAGCTTTAATGAGAACTTTCTGACCAATATATAATTTCTTTGCATTTGCTTTACCGTGTAGTTTTCTCCTTTTGTCTGCTGCAGATGTTATATTTTTAATAGCCAAATCAATTATGTCTTTGTGTCGAAGTTTATGTGTATTGGGGAAAGGTACAAGCTCTCTGATCCTGTTCGGTAGTTCTTCATTCTTCAGTACAAGAGTAGGTGGTAAAGCAGTGGAGTCATGAGGCATTTCATTCAGCACGTTTTGAAATAAGTGTAAACATCTGTCCCAATGCTGATGCTTTCTGTGACAATAAAGTCTGCAAAGCTTATTGATTGCTTTCATAATCCGTTCGGAGGGGTTACAATGTGGTGAGTACAATGAAATAAAAACAGGTTTGATTTTATGATTCTGAAGCATACGTGACCAAACAGCAGATCGGAATTGCGGTCCGTTATCTAAAATGACTTTAGCAACGTGGCCAACTACACGTAAGAAATTTTTAACAAAGGCGTTGGATACAGATCGTCCAGTGGCTTTACGTAACGGAGTGAAAGAAACAAATTTTGAAGTAAGTTCAACAGTGACTAGAAAGTACGGAAATCCATGCGATGTTCTGACAAGCGGTCCCAAGAGATCAACTGCAGCAAATTCCTTTAATTTAGAAGGAATGATAGGAAACAACGGAGCACGATGTGAAATAGTAGATGTTTTCGCCTTTTGACAAAGTTTACAAGTAGACAAGACCCTTCGAATTCTCTTTTCCATATTGTTAAAATAAGAAGTCGTCCGAAGAATATGATAACATTTTCGTAGGCCAAAATGTGCATAGCTGAAATGAATGTACCAAATGAGCTTATTAACAAAATCGTCAGGAATGCAAAGTACCCATAGCTTGTCATCAACAGTGCAGCGTTTGAACAGTATGTTGTTTCTAACCAGATAATAATGCCGAATCTGTGTGTGTGTCTTTTCATGCCATTTGCTTTTGATGTCTTTCCAAATCGGATCTTTATCTTGTTCATGAGCAATATCCTTTAAAGATGTGGTGATGAAGTTTTCAAAGGCGACTTTCTGAATGTAGAGAATACTGAAATCTTTCTCGAGATTGCCTTCTGTGTTACTTTTCTCAAGCCCAGCCGGTGCGCGTGACAGTGCGTCCGCAACAATGTTCTCCTTGCCGGGAATGTAGACTATTGTGAAGTGGAATTGTTGCAGAAACAATGCCCAACGTTTTAACCTGTCAGGATTTAATTTTGAAGACATAAGAAATTGTAATGCACGATGATCACTGTATACTTTTACGTGCATGCCAGAAAGAAAGAAACGGAATTTCTTAAATGCCCAAACGATAGCTAAAGCTTCTAATTCAGTAACGGAATAATTTTTTTAAGTTTTTGTTAGCACTCGGCTAGCAAAAGCAATGGTTTTCTGAACAGTAGTGTCATTTTCTATGGCTTCTTGAAATAAATGGGCACCAAGATTGACTTTACAAGAATCCGTGCTAAGGCAGAAATCTTGTTACAGATCTGGATGAGCTAGTATTGGCGCGTTAAGTAGCGATTCTTTCAAAGAATTGAATTCCAACTGTGCTTGTTCGTCCCCGTTTCAAATAGTATTTTTTCCAGTGAGAGAACAAAGTTTTGGTGTAACTAGAATTTGCATATTCAGAAAACGACGGTAAAAATTTACGAGACCTAGAAAACTGCGGACTTGTTTTTTTGTGGATGTAACTGGAATGGCTCTGATTGCTTCTAACTTTTCAGGATCCGGCTGAATGCCTTCAGGAGAAATACTATGTCCCAAAAGCTTCACCTTTGTCCTACCAAATTCAGACTTTTCCAAGTTAACTGTAATTCCAGGTTCTGCAAAAATATATAACACGCTGTTGAGGATGCGATTGTGTTGTTCCCATGAGGCTTCTGCTATCAGAATATCGTCCACATATAAGGTGATGTGACGTTTTAAGAACTCAGGTAATATGGAACTTAGCCCGCGAATGAATGCTGCCGAAGAAATGTTCAAACCAAAAGGAAGTTTCCGAAACTGATAACAAACGCCGAAACAAAGGAAAGCTGTGTATTTTCTACATTCTGGATGAAGTTCGATCTGATAAAATATGGATCTGAGATCAATAGAAGACAACACTTTTACACCATTAAAATTTTGAAGAAGTCCTTCCAACGTTTGCGGCCTGTCTGTTTCAGGAATGATGGTAGTATTGATTTGTCTCTAATCTAAGACAAGCCTGATCGATCCACTTTTCTTCTCAACAACATGTAATGGATTGTTGTATGAGCTTACTGCAGGCTCAATAATGCCCTCGTCAAGCATAGATTGTATTTCTGTTCTAACACGGTCCCTATAATGTGCTGGAATTACGTATGGTCTAACACAAAATTTAGTATGCTCACGAACACGAAATTGGTATTGAAATCCCTTGATTGTTCCTGTTTTGTGAGTAAAAACTGTGGAATGTGCTTGTAAAATCTCAAAAAGGTGTTGCCTATCAGTGTCATTACAATTCTCAGTTGTTTGAATTTTATTCTGAATTAACTCATTAGTATCAAATGCGCCATCGATATTATCCCTGTCAGTACTTGCAGCTTGATTGTTAGTGTCAAGTTCCGTCGAAAATTCCATACTGTTGTCTAACAGGAGGTAAAGCCGATTAATTTCTTCGTCATGGTTTGAGAGCCAATCTTCAAAAAATGGTTCCAATGTCTCTGAGCACTATGGGACTCAACATCTTAGGTCATAAGTCCCCTAGAACTTAGAACTACTTAAACCTAACTAACCTAAGGACATCACACACACACATGCCCGAGGCAGTATTCGAACCTGCGACCGTAGCAGTCCCGCGGTTCCGGACTGGAGCGCCAGAACCGCACTGCCGCCAATCTTCAAATTTCAAAGCTATTGACTTACCTTCTTTCTCTAAACTCATTTCAGCATCGTGAAAGTTTAAGATTGCTTTGTATTCATTAAAAAAGACTACTCCCAATATAATTTCCGCCGACAATAATGGAACAATAAGAAAGTTCATAGAGAAGCTGTGGCTTTCACAAAAGAATTCTAAGTTGGTTTTTTGGCGTACATCTACACTTTTTCCAACTATTGCACCTTGTAACGGCATTGTGTGGGGCAATCGTTCGATTTGTTGCATTTGCTAAAGGCTGTATCACTAGTTACTGAAATGGGAGTGCCAGAGTCAAGTACTGCCGTAAATTTTAGGTCATTCACTGTAATGTGAATCACAGGATATGCAATGTTGTTATGTTTTACGTCGTGTTCCTGGAGTAAGATGTCCCTAATGTCTTCCATTTTTACGTAATTACTAGCTACAGCAGCTGCGTCGTCAGTTTCAGAAGTACGTTTTGTGGCTGCCAGCGGTATGAGTCATTGCCTATTGTCTCTTTGTTGGCGCGCGTCATTATAGGGATTTGGAGACCTACCTTCTACAAATTCACCTTGTCTAGAGGGCCCTGCCCTGTTTGAATCCCGCCAGTTCTGATGCAATTCAGGTCTGTCGTTACGATCATATCGTCTGTCGTCATGTCGGTAGATTCCATAGTTTCTTTCATGTCGGTCACGTGGTGGAGAATTTCTCCCTGAATCGTAACTGCGCGCTGGACCGTTGCGTCTAAAGTTATTTTGTCTCCCTTGATAATAATTATTTTGGTTCCCATATTGTCCGTTTCTCTGATTGTCTCTGTGATAGTCACTACTGCGGAGAGGTGATCTTTCCCTGTAATTATTACTACTCTGCCAATGGTTGTCATACGGGTGGTGTCTGTTTCGATCACGATTTGTGTTGTGAGAATAGCCTTGTCGTGTCCAGTAATTATTTCTTTCACCGCGGAATTGTGACGGGTGTGACCTGTAATTGCTGTGTTCCTGTTTTCGCGTTCCGCAATTGTCAGTGTCAATTTCCAGTTCTTGTAACAGTCCCTGAAAAGCTTCAATGTTGTCTTTGCAACGTCCTGCCAAAATAATATGTCGTAAATGTTCAGGCAATTTGATTAAGCAAATGCGGATGAGTTCTGAGGGGCTGTATGGGTTTGACAGGTACTGATTCTTGTGCAACATGTCTTCAAAATATTTCACAAGACTGGAAAATTCAGATTGTTCGAAATGTTTCATCATTATGATGCTATGTTTTACTCGGTCTTGTGTAGCTTGAGACCAATATGCTGAGAGGAAGGCAAGATAAAATTCTCCTTCACTGTGACAATCGTGAATGACTGATCGCATTCTTTCAGCTGGTTCGTTCTCTAAGTAGCCACACATAAATTCTAATCTGTGCTCTAATAACCAGTTGGGAGGAAAACAATGAGAGAATTGATAGAGCCACGCTTGTGGATGAATGTCGTTGTCAGAATTCTTAAATGTTTTGAATTTACGTGTAGTAATGAACAACTTATAGTCAAAATCATCATGTCGGTCATTGTTACGTCGTTTCGGCGGTTCCATCTCAAAATTCGGTGTACCTTGCCAATTTCTTTCATAATTTCCGAAGTGCTTTAAGTTATTATTTTGTGGCTGTTCCGTATTTCTATGTCCCTCTTCCCGTATTGGAGCGCGAGTGGCCTCTAAAATATGTAATTCCTGTATTACCTGTGTCAACTGATCTTGTACTTCCCGGATTTCTCCTTGGTGTTGCGTATTAATTTGATTCTGATTTTGTTTGAATTTCCTAATTTGTTTGCACTCTTCTTTGTCATTAAAGACTACCAGTTTTGTGTCATTCAGATTATCATTTACCTTCGTAGATAAATTATTTAGCTGATCCGAAAGTTCAACTACTTTCTCTGATAATGAACTAATTTCCTCCATGTGTCTTTCTGAACCAATTTTCAGAGTATCAACTGTGTCCTTTAAGTTTTCCTGAGTTTTTGCAAGTTGTGTAACCGAATCGGTAGATGCAACTGAGTCAATTTTAGCTTGCAAGGTCTCATGATTTTCATGAACTATAGTTTGCAGTTCCTTTATGGCTGCTTCGTGATTCTGTAATGCATTTTCATGACGCTAGAAAATAGGTTGTAAATGCTCACAAGTTTGTGTTTTTACGTCATTACAGACTTTTTGAAATTTCGATTCAATGTTATGTAACTCAGTAGCTAAATCTTCACGTGTTTGTTCAAGTGTGGTGTCTAACTTCCGAATATTTTGTTCCATTGTGTCTAACTTTTGAAGCTTTTGCTGTGTTTGTCTCTGATTTTGTTCCATTGTGTCTAACTGTTGCTGTGTTTGTCTCTGATTTTGTTCCATTGTGTCAAATTTTTGAAGATTTTATCCCATTTGTTTCTGATTTTGTTCAAGGGTTGTGTCTAACTTTTGTAGCCTTTGTCCCATTTGTTGCATTAACTGTAATAACAATGCACTGGTGTCTGAAACGTTCCTCAGTGCACCGGCAATATTCGCATTTTGAAAAGCCGAAAATGTGTCTTGACTTATTTGAGAAAATGGCGAGGACGCAAAACCTGAATCTACAGTGTTTGCAAAATTGTGTCCTGTCATTCCAGATTCCTGACGCGGGCTGTTGCCGACCGATCGATCGATAATGCTTCCCTGTTCACTAATTGTTTCACTGCCTACACCATTGTTTGCCGCCCGCTCCATTTCCCTATGCACAATTACCAAATTACTACTTTGAACATTAGTTAATTCATTACACAGTGGCGCTAACACACTGCTTTCGTCTTCACTGTCATTTCTCAGTTTACTTTGGAGCCTAGTGTTACGTTTTTCACACGCCATTATTGTCACAATATTTCACACGACAACACAGAAAAGCTCAATTTGAAGAGCAAAATAAGAAAACACATTAACATAGGCTTGAAAATGATATCTCGTTAATTGCAAGCGCAGCTGCGAAATACTTGGTGCAAATCTACATGCATGCCACAACTGTTTTACTGTATAAGAATGAAAAACTACAACTACAAAGGAAATTCTCTCTACAATTACGCGCTAGTAATAAACAAAAGCTACACTAATTACACAAACTACAAGAAAAAATCAGAAGATTCCAGTGAGGTATCCTCGGCTAAGGGTCGACATATAAAACGTCCCCTTAGAAAAATTACTGACACACAATATTTTTTGGCGCAATGCAATCTGACTTTCAAAAATCCCTACAAAAGAATGACCCTGACTAATATTAAGCTATACCTTTCACAAATCACTTACCTCACAAAAATCTTGGTTACTCGAACTACTGCAATACAGCAAGCTCCACTACTGCCAGCTAAATAAAAGATTCAAACTACAGAAGGCACTAACTACTGATAGGCATAGCTAGCAAATGAAAGATTTTAATAGAGAAGAAACAATGTATTTACCTTAATAGTCATCAAAAGTCATAATATATTTAGCAGTTCATGACATCCAGTCTTACAAATTTCAAAATTCCCCTATTTCTCTCCCCACATCCACCACTGTTGGCGGCTCACCTCCAACAGCGCAACGCTACGCGCCGCTAACAGCCAACTGCCCAACACTACAATGGCGAATATTACAACAATGCTAACCAGCCACAGACTGCACACAGCACAGCCAGTGATTTTCATACAGAGCGCTACGTGGCGTTACCAATAAGAATACCTAAACAGCCTACTTACAAAGTTAAGTATCGTGCAGTAGTTCGCTTTCGCCAGGAGCGGCTATGGGTCACATGTGCTAGGCCAACAAAGACGGCTAAAGAGGGCACCTGGATTACCCCGACACTGCTGCTAAATTTCCGCATGCGACGAAAGCGGATTACTGCACAAAACTTAACTTTATCAGCGAATTGTGACACGTGGTTTGACTTCCCAACAATGCGTTATTGTGGCACGGGGATTTCAGTGTATACCAGAGCCGAAGACATTTACCTGTAAACAGACACTACATCAATTATGCAGCTGCCACGCGGGATAGCCGAGCGGTCTGGGGCGGCTGGTCCCGGTGGAGGTTCGAATCCTCCCTCGGGCATGTGTGTGTCTGTTTGTCCTTAGGATAATTTACGTTAAGTAGTGTGTAAGCTTCAGACCTGATGACCTTAGCAGTTATGTAAGCTTAAGGACTGATTACCTTAGCAGTTAGGTCCCGTAAGATTTCAGACATATTTTTTCAATTATGCAGCTTTACAGTTTTCAGTATAAGATGTAGGTTGGATAAAAAGTAGTGGTGAGTAGCAGTGGCTACGTTCTGGCTAATCAGTACAACGCAGATGAATATTATCCCACCATCCATTTGAATAACGACCTATTCCTGGAATGGAAGTCATTGGTTTCTGCTTATGCGCTAGCTGTATATCGATAAACAGCACTGCGTGGTAAACAAAACATGTGATATACTTAGAGAAACATCCATTTGCTGGGACCGAAGCTTCTGCTCTGCACACACAGCGTAGAATGAGGTAACGCATTTCGGTGAGTAGGCAGTTGGCAGTCAACACGATGGCACAACAAACATTACATTTTCTTGCTGTCTAAAAGCTTCTAGGGAACAATAACTCGAAATGTCGATTGCCGTTTCAATTCTGATAATAGCGCAGCGCAGCCGTAGCCACGAATATTACGCAGTTCAGTATGATTGTAATGGAAGGCAGACCGAAAGAAATGGAAAGTGGGATGCATTTCTTACTGGTCGCTCTCTGCTCGTTCACCGGGTGTACCACCTCACTGGCGGTGACTAATACAAAGACGAAGGTTTGCAGTCCGTATGTCTTTCATTACTGCTCCTCAACTTACTCTTCCGCGTTAATACCTGGCCAATGTCATTGTTCTGAACAGGGACCGACGATTTGTGTTTGTTTTTCGTCGATCTCTGTGGGAAAAAGAATGTTCAATACATTTCTACAACATAACTTTAAGCCGCCTGAATTTGAAGACATGGATGACAATCTTGTAAACTGCTAACTACATATGAACTATTCGTAGTTTGTTATTTACGTCATCTTGCATACCATGTATGAATCTCGAAAAACTGCATGAGTCCGTCGGCCGGGGTGGCCGAGCGGTTCTAGGCGCTAAAGTCTGGAACCGCGCGACCGCTCCAGTCGCAGGTTCGAATCCTGCCTCTGCCATGGATGTTTGTGATGTCCTTAGGTTAGTTAGGTTTCAGTAGTTCTAAGTTCTAGGGGACTGATGACCTCAGAGGTTATGTCCCATAGTGCTCAGAGCCATTTGAACCATTTTTGCATGAGTCCACTGATGAGTGACTGCTTTATGCAATTATTAGGCACGTTTCACTCCAAGTTAGAAGACTTTACTTCCGCAGAGCAGTCTTACGGAGATTCTGTCTGTGTGTACCGTTGCAGTTGACATTAGTAAGCCTACACCATTGACTTATTTCCTAGTTACTCTATAACATACTCAACTACGGTGGTCTTGGGCTAATATCTTCGACTACTACTAAAGGCGACCCGGGTTCGTTCCCAAAAACAGCTTAGATTTTGAAAAAAAAAATTGTCAGCTATGTCGTCCAAAGACTTCCGGTATAAAGAGTTACTCTCATTCGGCCAACGCCGTTGGCTATGACGATGGTCGAATGGAAAGAGTTTTAGAGCAATGTCTTGCAAATTTAATGTCAAACTGGCCCCAGACTGGAAGAACAAGTGATGATCGAGAGCATGGGACTCCAAACATTTTAGCCTAAGTGCCATATTAGCTCTTCCACTAACTTCGAAAGGTCAAAACCTAGCTATAGTGTTTCTTGTGGGCTTGTGTACTTCTCGGAAGTCATCAGCACAATTCAGTACGCAGTAAACTGCATATTTTTTTTACCTTTAGCTGAGGCTTTAATTTATATCTACATCTGCATCCATACTCTGGAAGCCACCTGACGGTGTGTGGCGGAGGGTACCTTGAGCACCTCTATCGGTTCTCCTTCTATTCCAGTCTCGTATTGTTCGTGGAAAGAAGTATTGTCGGTATGCCTCTGTGTGGGCTCTAATCTGATTTTATCCTCATGGTCTCTTCGCGAGATATACGTAGTAGGGAGCAATATACTGCTTGACTCTTCGGTGAAGGTATGTTCTCGAAACATTAACAGAAGCTACTGAGCGTCTCTCCTGCAGAGTCTTCCACTGGAGTTTATCTATCATCTCCGTAACGCTTTCGCGATTACTAAATGATTATGTGACGAAGCGCGCTGCTCTCCGTTGAATCTTCTCTATCTCTTCTATCAACCCTATCTGGTACGGGTCCCACACTGCTGAGCAGTATTCAAGCAGTGGGCGAACAAGTGTACTGTAACCTACTTCCTTTGTTTTCGGATTGCATTTCCTTACGATTCTTCCAATGAATCTCAGTCTGGCATCTGCTTTACCGACGATCAACTTTATATGATCATTCCATTTTAAATCACTCCTAATGCGTACTCCCAGATAATTTATGGAATTAACTGCTTCCAGTTGCTGACCTGCTATTTTGTAGCTAAATGATAAGGGATCTATCTTTCTATGTATTGGCAGCATATTACACTTGTCTACATTGAGATTCAATAGCCATTCCCCGCACCATGCGTCAATTCGCTGCAGATCCTCCTGCATTTCAGTACAATTTTCCATTGTTACAACCTCTCGATACACCACAGCATCATCTGCAAAAAGCCTCAGTAAACTTCCGATGTCATCCACAAGGTCATTTATGTATATTGTGAATAGCAACGGTCCCATGACACTCCCCTGAGGCACACCTGAAATCACTCTTACTTCGGAAGACTTCTCTCCATTGAGTATGACATGCTGCGTTCTGTTATCTAGGAACTCTTCAATCCAATCACACAATTGGTCTGATAGTCCATATGCTCTTACTCTGTTCATTAAACGACTGTGGTGAACTGTATCGAACGCCTTGTGGAAGTCAAGAAACATTATCCAAAGTGAAACATACAAAAGAATTTTACAGATCTAAAATTAGTATTTTAAGTCGCTGCTGATAATTTCCACCAGTAAAATTGATCCAAAATTGCAAAACAATCGTAAGTGAAAAGTTACAGCTACATAAATCGCATTATTCATAATTAAAATGCTTAACTTCATTGCGTGAATTGCCTATGTACGTCCTTAGGTACGATAAATTTTCAGGAGCTCTCACATAATCAATGATATTTAAAATGTTTGGTTACATTACATATGTCAGTTACAATGCCAGATGCAAAATTTGTTTTGTTTGCAGATGATATAAACATTGCAATAAGTAGCAAGTCAAGTAGAGATTTAGAAGGTACCTGCTAATCGAATTTTCACTGACAATAAATGATTTAAAGCTAATTGACTGTCATTAAACTTTGAAAAGACTTACAATATGCAGTTCAGAACCTGCAACAGATTTCCTTCCAGCATGTGTATAACATATGAAGACATGCAAATCGAAGAGTTTGAAAATGATAAATTCGTCATACTGGATCATATAATATAGCATTGTAATTTTTTATTTTTAGTACTTTACGTCTATTTCAGAAGAATGTTCTGTAAAGAAATTAATGCCTGTGCTTCAAAACTTTTCGATAGAGACATAGGCTTTGTGGTATCGATAGCTACGATGCCACGGCATAGGTACAAGTTCTTAGGTTGGCACTACGACACCGACACCGACGACAGCTCCCCCTAGCCGGCGCTGTGCAGCTCTCCGAGCTCCTCTCCAGATTCAGACCCTTTGATTCCGAGGAGACGACCTAGCAACTTTGTTTCTACTTCATAGTGGGCTAGCGATTACAGACTGTGTTACTTCAATGATAGTTTGTCCAACTACTAGTAGCTCTTATATTTGATGGATGAACGGCTTCTCACCTACGTGCTCATCCGTACGCAGAGTTAAGTAAAAGAGTTATAACCTAACTGCAGTACCAAGCTTTTCCTGCTCCTACTCGCTTCCTACATTCGGCTTACCATTCGGTTTACAGGAGCAGACCCACGCGCCGCCTTCCAGGCGGGATACAAAAGCATTATCGTTAGTTAAATTCGTAACCTGCATAGCTACTGCCTTATGGGCATCTTTAATGAAATCTTCGTAGTTAAAAACTATGAATCAGAACTAGAATTAATGAACAGATACTGCAAGCAAGAAGGTTACCAAGCGTCGGCGAGGAAAAGACCTTGCATCATACGTGCAGATAATTTGCAACATAGTCGTGGAAACCCCGAGCAGTGGTTACGGGTGACAACAATTGTGACGCCATGGGCATTGCTCTCTGTACAGCTGACGAAATACAGAATTATCCGAGCTTCTATTTTACAGATTGGTAGTTCATTGGAGAAGGCGTGACTTAGTGCTCATTTATCATGGCCAAAGAGACCAATTCACACCAGACGGTGGTTTTTGTAATGTTTATTAGAGACTGAAAAAATATCTGTAAACAGAACCTTTATGTGAAATATATTTCGTTAAGCGAATCAGTTGCTTACATTTTCTTCTACTCATTGTGCGAATCACTCGTTATGCGAGGTGTTCCATGAATAGGGTTTCACCGTAACGGAAGTAACAATACGGCGCGCCTGATACCATTGCCTATCCGACCCGTTACCGCAGGCCGGTGTTGGCTCGCGGGCCGTAGTTTGGAGACCGTTGATCAAGAGCGTGAAGATGCAGAAGACAATGTAAACCACAGAACCAAAGACATATAATGTGTGTGAACAGGAAATGTGGCCTGCAGTTAAGAAAAAGAAAAGAAATATCATGATGATTTCTGAAACTTCCTGGCAGATTAAAACTGTGTGCCCGACTGAGACTCGAACTCGGGACCTTTGCCTTTCGCGGGAAAGTGCTCTACCAACTGAGCTACCGAAGCACGACTCACGCCCCCTCTCACAGCTTTACTTCTGCCAATATCTCGTCTCCTACCTTCCAAACTTTACAGAAGCTCTCCTGCGAACCTTGCAGAACTAGCAATCCTTTCTTTCAGGAGTGCTAGTTCTGCAAGGTTCGCAGGAGAGCTTCTGTAAAGTTTGGAAGGTAGGAGACGAGATACTGTCAGAAGTACAGCTGTGAGACCGGGCGTGAGTCGTGCTTCGGTAGCTCAGTTGGTAGAGCACTTGCCCGCGAAAGGCAAAAGTCCCGAGTTCGAGTCTCGGTCGGGCACACAGTTTTAATCTGCCAGGAAGTTTCATATCAGCGCACACTCCGCTGCAGAGTGAAAATCTCATTGTGGATGATGTTTTCTGCTTGTGGAACAATTCTGGATTTGTGCTCCATTGAAATCTCCAGGAAGTGACTGCCAAGGAGAAGTCGAATATTACACAAATATTGATAAGCCATAGAAGCTAAGTCAGTCTACGTAACGAAGTGTGGAATATGGTAGGAAAGCTATAAAATTTGAATGGGGAAATACAAAGGCTCAGTCTAGATAAAGTAGGTGGGAAATAATATGGAAAGGAGAAATATATTTCTGTTAATATAAGGATAATACCAACAGTAGCGGAAAATGTTATAACTGGAGTAGGATTCTTTATGAATAAGTAAATAGGTTGCTTTGAAGAGTACAGTGATAGGATTAGTCTCCGGCAGTCGTTCTTCCCGCGAAACATACGCGACTGGAACAGGAAAGGGAGGTAATGACAGTGGGACTTAAAGTGCCCTCCGCCGCACACCGTTGGGTGGCTTGCGGAGTATAAATGTAGATGTAGATGTAGAATCGACAGCAAACGAATGCTATTGACGATACATCTGATACAAATGCCAACGTCACAATCAGAGGAGGTTAGAGTGTAGGAGGCATTGGACGGGTAACTATGGAGGAATGTAGAGGGAGATGGAAGTCTAATAATCGTGGGTGAATACTACGGTATGTTAGGGGCAGGATCAGAGGATAGGATTAGTATAAATTAGGAGTGGAGTGGAGTTTAAAAAAGTCGTCAAGATGAATCTCTGTGTAAAAGAAGTTCTATGAAGGTGTAGATAATATTATTACAAATGTCAGAGTAGGCAGTACAGCTGAAGAAAAACGTACATCACTAAAAAGTGCTATCCTAGCCTAGAAAAAAAGGGGCGGGGCCTTTCAAAGAGTTTCTTTTTTGGACCAGTTGAATATAACTGGTCCAAAAATGCAACTCTCTGAAAGGCCACGTCCCTTTTTTTCTCCGCTAGAGAGTTCGAATGACGAAGAAAAATAAATATTGTTATTAGTTATTCGTGAAGATTAAATAAAATTATTTACTTGAAATATTATTCATTTACACGAATAAAAACGTTTATTCGTCATTTGAATCAAACAGGTTACGAAAATGGCTCTGAGCACTATGGGACTCAACTGCTGAGGTCATTAGTCCCCTAGAACTTAGAACTAGTTAAACCTAACTAACCTAAGGACATCACAAACATCCATGCCCGAGGCAGGATTCGAACCTGCGACCGTAGCGGTCTTGCGGTTCCAGACTGCAGCGCCTTTAACCGCACGGCCACTTCGGCCGGCAACAGGTTACGAATGAGAGATAAATTACAAATCCAAAGACATTTATTGTTCTAGTTTTATGCTATTTATAAAACAACTGTACTTTCTGTTGGTTACAAATCAGACTTCAGAACAACTTCTTTTACATAAAACACCACGCCAAACAGTTTATTTGGTTTTGGTAGAGATGCCATATAAATACTTTCTACACTTTCCAAAGAGGGACTCGGTGTGCTACAGATTCTAAGGTTTGTCTTCTTCCTGTGACTCCACGTTGGCCTCATCCCTGATCTAAATTGTTAAACATTTTTTTATTGTTACACACGACTTCATATGAAATTCGTCACCGAATTTTTTTACGATCGTTTGGATATTATATGTCTGTAGTTCAGATCGAAAAACTATTCTATCTTGTAATGCGAAGCCTACTCAGAGTTAGTCCTTAAACATTTCTCCTTATTTCGTACAAAACAGTGCCACAAAATGTTACATTTTCGAGTAATTTTGCGATGCACTTCGACTATTGCCGTTTAAGAATTTTTTAGATTTTATGCCTGTTGATGTCAGGTGGCAGCAACCAGTGCCCTTATTTTGTTCCTTCGTTATATAGAACTGCGAACACGTTAGAACTGCGGTCTTGTATCAACGGAACACCCGTATTTGACAGCGTTTGCAATCTCTTTGCAACGGAGAAAGGTATTATAGATTTTGATTCACAGTTGACTGCGATCTCATTTTTTACAAATCTGCAGAGTGGAGATTGGGGGGGATTGGGGGGCGAGGCAGCATAGGAGGAAGTGCTGGCAAGTGCAGACTCAGCTGAAGTGGTACTCGTCAGTGTAGTGAACTTCTATTGGCATTAGCCTAAGAAAAACTTTTATGTTACATTTGTTACGCTCTTAACCAGCTGTAGGCCTGAAGGTTGGTTTGAACACTTATCATGTTGCTACTGGTGTACCATAACCTTCCTTCGACCTTTGAAGCGATTTATCCTGCCAGGGAACTGTAACATGGACGGCGAAATCTTATGTAGCCTGATATTTTTCTCGTTGCTAGAGGAGAAATGAGTGATAAGTGACTGAAAAAACATCTGGACAAATGGGAGATCGAATCCCACCCCTTTACTTCCGCCGCTTGGAACTTACCCGTAATGCAAACTCAGATAAAAGCGGTTAATAAAGTATTAATCAAACACAAACTGCGTTGAGCCATAAAAACAAGTACATGTTATAAGCGATATGATTCTGTTATAACAGTTGGCAAAGAAAACGTGGTTGTATTTCTGCTATTCCGTCATTTAAGTTACGAACAATAAATAACAAATAATTATTTGTCAGTGAATAATTTATTCTTGAATAACATTTTCGAATGATACACTTACTAAAATAATTATCTACATAAAAATGTATTAGAATAATTCCAATGTCTTCTCCACCAAGACGAGCTTTTGTTTCGTCTTCAAAGACCTCGTCGTCCACGTGACGATAAATCCTATGTCGTTCCTCCAACATGCTGTGAGTTTAGGTAGAAGATCTTTTACTTTTTCTTTTTCGCTGCAATCTCAGCGAAGTGAGAGAGCAACTCGGTTTCGATTGAGTTGCTCATAAATTCATGCATGATTGCTTCTGTAACGAGTTGTGGGGACTTTGAAATTTCTACTGTATTCACATTTTCCATATAGTGTCGCTGCATCGTTGCCTATCTCGTGGCATTAGCTGCCAAAATAAATAATGATCGATACTCTGTATGCATTTATCTGGTGGATACAAAAGACTGCTGTAGAACTTAATCACTTAATTAATTATAGAAAACAGTTATTAACATAGACCCATATCAGTATGCCATAAATTAATACAACATTAACTTATTTCGGTGTAGACATTTCAGTCCATAAGGTCTAACTAATTGAAATAAATTAGGAAAAGATAAACTTGGTAACGGAATGAGTAATACCTTGTCACACATTAGCAGCAAGACCTGGAAAAATACTGGAAAACCAAGTATCGCTAATTCCAAATACACTCCTGGAAATGGAAAAAAGAACAAATTGACACCGGTGTGTCAGACCCACCATACTTGCTCCGGACACTGCGAGAGGGCTGTACAACCAATGATCACACGCACGGCACAGCGGACACACCAGGAACCGCGGTGTTGGCCGTCGAATTGCGCTAGCTGCGCAGCATTTGTGCACCGCCGCCGTCAGTGTCAGCCAGTTTGCCGTGGCATACGGAGCTCCATCGCAGTCTTTAACACTGGTAGCATGCCGTGACAGCGTGGACGTGAACCGTATGTGCAGTTGACGGACTTTGAGCGAGGGCGTATAGTAGCATGCGGGAGGCCGGGTGGACGTACCGCCGAATTGCTCAACACGTGGGGCGTGAGGTCTCCACAGTACATCGATGTTGTCGCCAGTGGTCGGCGGAAGGTGCACGTGCCCGTCGACCTGGGACCGGACCGCAGCGACGCACGGATGCACGCCAAGACCGTAGGATCCTACGCAGTGCCGTAGGGGACCGCACCGCCACTTCCCAGCAAATTAGGGACACTGCTGCTCCTGGGGTATCGGCGAGGACCATTCGCAACCGTCTCCATGAAGCTGGGCTACGGTCCCGCACACCGTTAGGCCGTCTTCCGCTCACGCCCCAACATCGTGCAGCCCGCCTCCAGTGTGTCGCGACAGGCGTGAATGGAGGGACGAATGGAGACGTGTCGTCTTCAGCGATGAGAGTCGCTTCTGCCTTGGTGCCAATGATGGTCGTATGCGTGTTTGGCGCCGTGCAGGTGAGCGCCACAATCAGGACTGCATACGACCGAGGCACACAGGGCCAACACCCGGCATCATGGTGTGGGGAGCGATCTCCTACACTGGCCGTACACCACTGGTGATCGTCGAGGGGACACTGAATAGTGCACGGTACATCCAAACCGTCATCGAACCCATCGTTCTACCATTCCTAGACCGGCAAGGGAACTTGCTGTTCCAACAGGACAATGCACGTCCGCATGTATCCCGTGCCACCCAACGTGCTCTAGAAGGTGTAAGTCAACTACCCTGGCCAGCAAGATCTCCGGATCTGTCCCCCATTGAGCATGTTTGGGACTGGATGAAGCGTCGTCTCACGCGGTCTGCACGTCCAGCACGAACGCTGGTCCAACTGAGGCGCCAGGTGGAAATGGCATGGCAAGCCGTTCCACAGGACTACATCCAGCATCTCTACGATCGTCTCCATGGGAGAATAGCAGCCTGCATTGCTGCGAAAGGTGGATATACACTGTACTAGTGCCGACATTGTGCATGCTCTGTTGCCTGTGTCTATGTGCCTGTGGTTCTGTCAGTGTGATCATGTGATGTATCTGACCCCAGGAATGTGTCAATAAAGTTTCCCCTTCCTGGGACAATGAATTCACGGTGTTCTTATTTCAATTTCCAGGAGTGTAAATACCAGCAAGCTTACAACGTAAAAAATAGTGTGTGTTTCGTGAAAGAAGTGAAGGACATTGCAATTCTAGAGGACGCCGTCTTAGCCTCGTTAGACGTCGTGAAACTCTACACTAATATACCAATTGCAGAAACTTTGCAAATTATAAGGAAAAACGTGATAAAAAGTAGGTCAATCAGCACGGTTGAAATAGTCGAACTCGTGGATATGCTAGAGTTCACATTGAGTTTTAATAGTTTCGTCTTTAACGACAAGGTTTTTATTCAAGATGAAGGTTTAGCTATAGGGAACAGTCTATCAGGCATTTTAGTTGGAATTTTTATGAATGTCTTTGAGAACAAAGTTTGCAGCTCTTTTCCAGAAATTAAGGGGAAGTTAATTTATCACAGACGGTATGTTGACGACACTATTTTATTATTCAAAGGGAAAAAAGAAGTAGAGGAAATGACTAAAGTTTTAAACGAGCAGCATCCAAGAATTCAATTTACGCTAGAAATGGAGAACAATGGGGCGAATAACTATTTAGATTTGACCGTCCGAAAGGAGGGAGGTTGGCACGTTTTCGGCGTCTATAGGAAAGACACTTGCTACGACAACGTCATAGAAGCGACGTCGCACCACCAGGCACACCATAAAAGAGCGTACTTTCACGCAATGTGCAACAGAGTCCCGAGATTGCCACTGTAGGTAGATCAGTTGAAGAAAGAACTAGGCATTACTAAGCAAGTAGCAGCAGCTAATGGGTACAGGACACAAGATGATACACATATGTTTAACAAGATTAAAAACGAATCCTCGGGTATCAGTAATGATTCTAGGAAAATTAATGTTAAGAAGAAGTTTGTTACCCTGACGTACAAAGGGCATGTGTCGGAAAGAATTGCTAAATACTTCCCAAAAAACATAGCTGTGGCATTCGAGAATGAAGGACAAATGGCACATAGACTAAGACATAAACCAGCAACGACAAAAGAAATGAAATACAACAATTCCGGAGTATACAAGATCAAATTTGCTGAATGTGACAGTTATTATAATGGCTCTGAGGTCATCAGTCCCCTAGAACTTAGAACTACTTAAACCTAACTAACCTAAGGACATCACACACATCCATGCCCGAGGCAGGATTCGGATCTGCGACCGTAGCGGCCACGCGATTTCAGACTGAAGCGCCTAGAGCCGCTCGACCACACCGGCCGGCCAGTTATTATACAGGGTGTTACAAAAAGGTACGGCCAAACTTTCAGGAAACATTCCTCACACACAAAGAAAGAAAATATGTTATGGGGACAAGTGCCCGGAAATGCTTACTTTCCATGTTAGAGCTCATTTTATTACTTCTCTTCAAATCACATTAATCATGGAATGGAAACACGCAGCAACAGAACGTACCAGCGTGACTTCAAACACTTTGTTACAGGAAATGTTCAAAATGTCCTCCGTTAGCGAGGATACTTGCATCCACCCCCCGTCGCATGGAATCCCTGATGCGCTGATGCAGCCCTGGAGAATGGCGTATTGTATCACAGCCGTCCACAATACGAGCACGAACGAATCTGTTGTTGAGAAGCGTACGAACACTTCGACTGAAATGTGCAGGAGCTCCATAGTGCATGAACCACATGTTGTGTCGTAGTTGTAAACGCACATGTTCTAGCAGCACAGGTAGAGTATCCCGTATAAAATCATGATAACGTACTCCATTGAGCGTAGGTGGAAGAACTAAAATGAGCTCTAACATGGAAAGTAAGCGTTTCCGGACACATGTCCACATAACATCTTTTCTTTATTTGTGTGTGAGGAATGTTTCCTGAAAGTTTGGCCGTACCTTTTTGTAACACCCTGTATAGAGCAAACATAGCGGAATTTTGAAATTCGATACAGGGAACATTGTAATCATAGCAATCGGACAGCATTTGTAGCGCATGTAAAGGATAGTAAACATGAAGTGAGCAATATAAATTAACAAATGGAGGTGCTACATAAAGATCCAAAAAGTCTCTATCTCAACGTGCTCGAAGAGACTGAAATATACGCTCATCAAATGAAAAACCCAGATCTCCTACTTAATGAGATTTTTAAAGACATGTTTCAGGCTTACTCTTGAATGCAACAGCGCGATCCAGTAAGAACCAGCTGCAGCGGAACGGCCCTCAGCGTACTGGCGGCGAGGTGAACTGGGCGCGGCGAAAGAGGACTCGGCGTGGCGCAGTGTACGTTCTGACGTAAGAAAATCCTCTCCACCACCAGTCAATACAAAGAAGAGGAAAAAATGGTTCAAATGGCTCTGAGCACTATGCGACTTAACTTCTTAGGTCATCAGTCGCCTAGAACTTAGAACTAATTAAACCTAACTAACCTAAGGACATCACACACATCCATGCGCGAGGCAGGATTCGAACCTGCGACCGTAGCGGTCGCACGGTTCCAGACTGTAGCGCCTAGAACCGCACGGCCACTACGGCCGGCAAAGAAGAGGAAACGGACATTTTCGAAAAGAGTATATAAATATGTTTTTATTATACACTCCTGGAAATTGAAATAAGAACACCGTGAATTCATTGTCCCAGGAAGGGGAAACTTTATTGACACATTCCTGGGGTCAGATACATCACATGATCACACTGACAGAACCACAGGCACATAGACACAGGCAACAGAGCATGCACAATGTCGGCACTAGTACAGTGTATATCCACCTTTCGCAGCAATGCAGGCTGCTATTCTCCCATGGAGACGATCGTAGAGATGCTGGATGTAGTCCTGTGGAACGGCTTGCCATGCCATTTCCACCTGGCGCCTCAGTTGGACCAGCGTTCGTGCTGGACGTGCAGACTGCGTGAGACGACGCTTCATCCAGTCCCAAACATGCTCAATGGGGGACAGATCCGGAGATCTTGCTGGCCAGGGTAGTTGACTTACACCTTCTAGAGCACGTTGGGTGGCACGGGATACATGCGGACGTGCATTGTCCTGTTGGAACAGCAAGTTTCCTTGCCGGTCTAGGAATGGTAGAACGATGGGTTCGATGACGGTTTGGATGTACCGTGCACTATTCAGTGTCCCCTCTATGATCACCAGTGGTGTACGGCCAGTGTAGGAGATCGCTCCCCACAGCATGATGCCGGGTGTTGGCCCTGTGTGCCTCGGTCGTATGCAGTCCTGATTGTGGCGCTCACCTGCACGGCTCCATACACGCATACGACCATCATTGGCACCAAGGCAGAAGCGACTCTCATCGCTGAAGACGACACGTCTCCATTCGTCCCTCCATTCACGCCTGTCGCGACACCACTGGAGGCGGGCTGCAAGATGTTGGGGCGTGAGCGGAAGACGGCCTAACGGTGTGCGGGACTGTAGCCCAGCTTCATGGAGACGGTTGCGAATGGTCCTCGCTGATACCCCAGGAGCAACAGTGTCCCTAATTTGCTGGGAAGTGGCGGTGCGGTCCCCTACGGCACTGCGTAGGATCCTACGGTCTTGGCGTGCATCCGTGCGTCGCTGCGGTCCGGTCCCAGGTCGACGGGCACGTGCACCTTCCGCCGACCACTGGCGACAACATCGATGTACTGTGGAGACCTCACGCCCCACGTGTTGAGCAATTCGGCGGTACGTCCACCCGGCCTCCCGCATGCCCACTATACGCCCTCGCTCAAAGTCCGTCAACTGCACATACGGTTCACGTCCACGCTGTCGCGGCATGCTACCAGTGTTAAAGACTGCGATGGAGCTCCGTATGCCACGGCAAACTGGCTGACACTGACGGCGGCGGTGCACAAATGCTGCGCAGCTAGCGCCATTCGACGGCCAACACCGCGGTTCCTGGTGTGTCCGGTGTGCCGTGCGTGTGATCATTGCTTGTACAGCCCTCTCGCAGTGTCCGGAGCAAGTATGGTGGGTCTGACACACCGGTGTCAATGTGTTCTTTTTTCCATTTCCAGGAGTGTATTTTTAAGTATCTTTAAAATTTTTAAACTAGTGTAACTTATTTCAGTTCATGATCCTCTCAAAAAACATTATTTACATGTTATTTCTTTAAAATTTTTCTTATTATTAAAAAGTATATTCGACATTAATATGTATGGTGAAAAAATAATATCTTACTACATATGCACAATTCTTACAGATAGAGGGCACTGTTTATTTTTACCAGTCAGGTTTCTCCAAACTGTGATACAAGGTTTTAGCAGATTAAAAATTACTTTAGTTATGACAGCGAACCAATAGTTCAGTACTTACAAGTTACTCTGTAACTGCAGTATATGGTATGTTGGCATTTAATACATTCCAAAATTTCTTTTTCTAAACTAAGACAGTTTTATCAATAATTATATCTCTCTTGTTAATTATATTTTTAACTTTATCGAACAAAACTTGTAATTCTACAACGATGAAACTTAATATTACGACGATGTCAAACCTAATTTTCATGATTTAAAGAAGTATTCACGATATTAAAAATGTAATTATAATTTTATTATTTTCATTTTTGTGTTCAATGTATCAAAGACTTTCTAGTGCACGGAATAAATTAGCATTGTTTGTACTACGAAACTATATATGATTGTTAAGGGTTAAGCATGTAATAATTCGATGTAAGACATTTTGTTGAGTCTGAATTTTGTTCTCGTACTGGTCGGTAGGGAAGGAAAAGTTCCTTAATCGATGTGGAGGTATAAAGGCTGTAAAAAGGAGAGAGAGAGAGAAGGTAAATACAAGTTATTCAAAACAAATATCTCTAAAGTGTAACGTCTTGTGATTTCCTATAACTAAAAATTGCAAGGTCTAATCTGAGCCTGAGTAACAGCGAAGAACATTTATGTTATCATATATTTTCTTCGTTTGATCGCGGTTATGATTCGCATGTTTCTTTTTGTTACGCGACATGTTATGAATATTTTCATTATAAGCGCAAAAGTGCACACAGCTTTAATCGAACCTGCGTTTTTCGGAAACGATAACTTTTAATCAGTACAATTACGCGAATACCGTCTAAATCGCAACCGTGATCGCAAAAGTGTTTCCTGGACCAAATAATTCTTATAAAATGTGTATTCTCCAAAGCGATCAGCATTGCACTATCGCTGACTCGCAACAATCGAAAGAGTAAAAACAGTGCTTAAATAAAATTGCCACCTTTTAATAATTATTATTATCCCATTAAATAAATAAATAGCAATTCAGTGGCTATCCAATCAATAAACAGAGATGGCAATTCAAACTGAAGATGGGCAGCTGGCGTGAAACCGGTCACTGAAAATAAAAAATAGCGAAGAAAGACTGATATGCCATATTTTATTCAAAGAACGATCGCGGCAATCCCAATAAGACAATCACGTCTAGTTATGATAAAACCTCCGAGTTTTCTGAAATTATATTCATATTTAGTCTGTAGATGTACCTCACGTCTACTGCATTCCGTATCATTCGGATACTTCCTTCGTGGTGCATCTTTTTTTTTTTTTTTTTAAATGTCTTGAAGTGTAACTTGGATATAACGTGCCTCAATGGACTGTAGTTGCATTTTAGTAGGAATTCATAAGGAATCCTGACGCTAAAGAAGCGTACCCTCTGTAACAGACGTCAGCAACCTCTTTGTACAGAGTGTGTTCAGAACTTTGAAAGTCGACCTTTTAGACACAGAAGTTGATCCCAAAGCTAATAGTTTAGAAAATATGGCCGCAGTTGAATGTGAGGGGGTTTACAATGTCTTGAATGGGCAATGCATTCAACTGACTTTCTTGTAAATTGTTTGTGTTTCAAAACAAACGACTCTCTAATACGCTGACTTTGTTGGTACTTTCTTGAAAGACAACTCCCAGTCACTGATGTGTGTAAGGTGCTTACAGTTGTGAAGATGATGAATCATTACTCGTTAGAAGAATTTGGAAATACGAATTCGTTGTATGATGCAGCATGCCGCACTAATCAAAGATTGTATGGGAAAACTTTTGTAATAGGCGTATATATATATATATATATATACATACATATATATATATATATATATATATATATATATATATATATATATATATATATATGTGTGTGTGTGTGTGTGTGTGTGTGTGTGTGTGTGTGTGTGTGTGTGTGTGTATATATGTGTGTGTATATATATATATATATATATATATATATATAGGGTGTTACAAAAAGGTACGGCCAAACTTTCAGGAAACATTCCTCACACACAAATAAAGAAAAGATGTTATGTGGACATGTGTCCGGAAACGCTTAGTTTCCATGTTAGAGCTTATTTTAGTTTCGTCAGTATGTACTGTACTTTCTCGATTCACCACCAGTTGGCCCAATTGAAGGAAGGTAATGGTTACTTCGGTGCTTGTATTGACATGCGACTCATTTCTGTGAGCGTTTGGGCAGGCATTGTTGGTGAGGTCTTGATTGGGCCCCATGTCCTTCCACCTACGCTCAATGGAACACGTTATCATGATTTCATACGGGATACTCTACCTGTGCTGCTAGAACATGCGCCTTTACAACTACGACATAACATGTGGTTCATGCACGGTGGAGCTCCTGCACATTTCAGTCGAAGTGTTCATACGCTTCTCAACAACAGATTCGATGAACGTTGGATTGGCAGAGGCGGACCAATTCCATGGCCTCCACGCTCTCCCGATCTCAACCCTGTTGACTTTCATTTATGGGGGCATTTGAAAGCTCTTGTCTACGCAACCCCGGTACCAAATGTAGAGACTCTTCGTGCTAGTATTGTGGACGGCTGTGATAACAATACGCCATTCTCCATGGCTGCATCAGCGCATCATGGATTCCATGCGACGGGGGATGGATGCATGTATCCTCGCTAACGGAGGACATTTTGAACATTTCCTGTAACAAAGTCACGCTGGTACGTTCTGTCGCTGTGTGTTTCCATTCCATGATTAATGTGATTTGAAGAGATGTAATAAAATGAGCTCTAACATGGAAAGTAAGCGTTTCCGGACACATGTCCACATAACATATTTTCTTTCTTTGTGTGTGAGGAATGTTTCCTGAAAGTTTGGCCGTACGTTTTTGTAACACCCTGTATATATTGAATCTTAGCAGCAGTACATAGCCATCATGACTAGCTTGTGCAAGTCTTGCGGCCAAATGTTTTCAACGCGTTGTTTATTTGTGTCAATGACTATGTTACATTCCTCGCACTGGGATCAGCCATCATAACTTTAAACATTTGTTATGAACTTGTTTCTACAAATGTAAGGTGCGTATGACAATCTGGGTAATGTTGACTCTGAACGTTTAGTCTGTGATACGCCTGTTGTGTCCACGCAGCAAACAGTTATCATTAGAAGCAAGAGAAGTAAACACATCTAGGGACATCGGGAGAATGTCCCACGCTTTGTGCGCATCCCAGTTACTGGGGCGCTGTTTACAGTACTGTCCATTGCGAGAGCTAATAGGGTCTAAGGCAGATCTGACACTCCCCTATACACGTTCTCACACGTACGCAGTTTACGTACTTAGCTGAAATGCAGGATTACGGATTTTTTAAACAAGAGGTGGAGCCCCTCCACGCCCACACCGGCATGATGGCCAACACAAAAGGTCTACTGCCATCTCTGCATAAGGGTTAGTGTTCACTAAAGTGAGGTTCGCAGGATGTGGGTACTGCGATGCTTGCGTACGTCTGGTTAAGGTTAACCATTAATACGCGCTCATGTGGAGATAGATTGTGTCGAAAGTCGAACCAAGGATAGCGGTTTGAAGGGTAGAGGAAGAAAAGTCCCTAGGCAAGAGCCAAGAGAAAAAAACCACTGTGATAGTTCGGTCGGCTAGTAAGAGCAGTAGCGGATGTCTTGCTGCCTGCGACAGGTCATGCAAGGGTAGGCTTTGTTAGTAGTGGGTATCGTGCAAGTCGGTACCTTTGACGTTGTGCGGTGCTGTTACTCGGCGGCTGCCGCTGGGTGCCGGTGTTGGTCTCTCGGTCAACGTCAGCATACCTGTAACAGTTAGGTTCATCATTGTTTTGTGTCCGATAGTTCAGATGCACAGTGCAGGGTGATGTTGACGGTTTGTTTGTGCGTCAGTGGGCGAGCTCGTCGGTCTCCCTGCTGTGGCCTGTTGGTCGGCGTTAATAGCAGCCGGTATATCCAGCCAACGTTGCTGATATGCAGGGGCTTGCCGACGTTTGTCACTTGTTGGTGAATTTTAGCTTGCCAAAGGTGGTTATGCCCTAGCTGGTAGTGTCTCTGGCAGCTTATGTTTCTACCTATCGTCGTGATCACAATTTCCCAGAGTAAGGATCAAAGGATTGTTCGAGTGCCTCCAGTTCCTGAATTCCAATCAAGAACAACTGCCAAGATGAGGAACATAGAAGTAGATATCCTCGGTGTAACAAAGCAGCTTAAATCACTTAATAAATGCAAGGCCTCCGGTCCAGATTGATTACCAGTCAGATTCCTCTCAGAGTATGCTGGTAAAATAGCTCCATATTTAGCAGTTATATACAACCGCTCGATCACAGAAATATCCGTACCTAAAGACTGGAAAATTACTCAACTCACTCCAATACTCAAAATGGGAAGTAGGAGTAACTCGCTGAATTACAGGCCTATATCACTAACGTCGATTTGCAGTAGGGTTTTAGAACATATACTGTATTCGAACATTATGAAGTACCTCGAAGAAAACGATTTATTCTCATATAGTGAGCACGGATTCAGAAAATATCGTTCATGTGAAATACAAGTAGCTCTTTATGCTCATGAAGTAATAAGTGCTATCGACAGGGGATGTCAAATTCATTCATATTTCTAGATTTCCAGAATGCTTTCGACACCGTTCCTCACATGTGTCTTCTAACCAAACTGAGTACCTACTGAGTATCGCCTCAGTTGAGCGACTGGATTCGTGACTTCCTGTCAGAAAGGTCACAGTTTGTAGTAATAGACGGAAAGTCATCGAGTAAAACAGAAGTAATATCCGGCGTTCCCCAAGCAAGTGTTATAGGTCCTCTATTGTTCCTGATCTATATTAATCTGAGTAGCCGTTATAGATTGTTTGCAGATGATGCAGTCATTTACCGTCTTCTAAAGTCTCAGATGATCAAAACGACTTGAAAAATGATTTAGATAAGATATCTGTGTGGTACGAAAAGCGGCAATTGCCCCTGAATAAAGAAAAGTGTCAAGTTATTCACATGAGTACTAAAAGAAATCAGCTAAATTTCAATTACACGATAAGTCACACAAATCTGAGTGCTGCAAATTCAACTAAATACTTAGGGATTACAATTACAAATAACCTAAATTGAAACGATCACATAGGTAATATTGTGGGAAGAGCAAACCAAAGACTGCCATTCATTGGCAGAACACTTAGACGGTGCAACAGGTCTACCAAAGAGACTGCTTGTCCGCCCAATTCTGGCGTATTGCTGTGCGGTGTGGGATCCGCATCAGGTGGGACTGACGGATGACATCGAAAAAGTTCAAAGAAGGGCACCTCGTTTTTTACTATCGCGAAATAGGGGAGACAGTGTCACAGACACGATATGTGAATTGGAGTGGCAGTCATTAAAACAAAGGCGTTTTTCGTTGCGACGGGATCTTCTCATGAAATTTCAATCACCAGTTTTATCCTCCGATTGCGAAAACCTTCTGTTGGGACCCACCTACATTGGGAGAAAGGACCATCACGATAAAATAAGAGAAATCAGGGCTCGCTCAGAAAAATTTAAGTGCTCGTTTTTCCCACGTGCCGTTCGAGAGATGAACGGTAGAGAGACAGCACGAAGGTGGTTCACAGAACCCTCTGCTAGACACTTTATTGTGAATAGCGGAGTAATAACGTAGATGTAGATGTAGACAGTCGTGTGGCGTGTTTTTTGAGTACTTTCTTGAGAGTTTCAAGGTGAAATGTGATTTGAGACTTTCTCGGCGTATTCCATTCGTGAAATCTTCTCGGGTGATCAGCCGAGTAAAGGCGTCGTCTTCTCGCAACGTTTCGAAGGGTTTCGTACCCATCATCTTCAAGCGAAGTGTCGAGATGCTGCTGCTGCTGCTTACATCTGTTACTTTCCCCTCTTTGGGGAAGTGTGTGTGGGGGAGTTTGTAGCCTTTCGGCTTTTACTCCCCTGTGAACGTGTGTGTGTGATTTTTCTATAGTTTTTTGGTGTCTGTGACTTGTGATGTTTGTTGTGAGTGAGTCTAGTACTTGCCTGAGGTAGGCGAGAAGATTGGTGTTATATGGGAAGGAACTGGATTAGGGATTGGGTATTGGGATTTTCTCTTCGACTTAATCGTCGAAGATCGTCATAGGGCGCTTATGCTTATCGCGGGACATGTCGTACCGACCTAGGGAGTGGATGAGCGCGTTTCCGGATCTGGAAGAACCCTCATAGAAGGCCCTTGCCAGATCCTGGAACCGCTCTCTCAGGAGTGGGATTTCGGCTGCGGCGTGCAAGTCGTCTGTGGGGAATCCAAGAGGTAGGCGCAGTGCCCTTCTGAGGGCGCGGTTCTGCAGCCTCTGGAGTTTGTCCAGGTGCTGCTTCGCCGCGTATCCCCAGACGGGGTACGCATACTCCATTACTGGCCGGATCAGGGCCTGGTAAACATTTACAGCTACTGGGCAGGGAAGGGAGCTGTTTGTGTTCAGGATAGGGTATAGGATGGACATTCTGGCGCAGACCTTCCTGTGGACCTCGTCTATGTGGGGTTTCCACGTAAGACGAGAGTCCAAGGTTACGCCAAGGTACTTGGCGGTTCTGCGCCAGGGGAGTTGGATTCCATTTAGGTGGAGGTGGAGGGGGGGACGTTGAGGAGGTTCGCGCCTTCCGAGCCTGCGGGTAATCAGCATTGCCTGCGTCTTCTCGGAGTTGATCGTGATGCGCCAGCGACGGGCCCAAGTTTCTGTGTCATCTAAAACTTTTGTAGCCTACGGATGACCAGGTCCTTGTTCGCGTTTCTCGTGTAGAAGGCTGTATCGTCAGCGTACTGCGCCGTGTGCACCAGGGGGGCCGTTGGAGTGTCCGCAGTGTACAAACTGTACAATACGGGCCCCAGGACCGATCCCTGCGGCACCCCGGCACGAATACGCCTTCTGGTGGAGGTGGCTGTTTCTACTTTGACGGAGAAAGTCCTATTCGTGAGATAGCTCTTAATGAGCTGAACTATGCTCCCGGGAAACCCTTGTGTGTACAACTTGTAGAGTAGCCCTCTATGCCATACTGAATCAAAGGCTTTGGCTACATCTAGTAGCACTATCCCGCAGTAGCCTCTGTGGTTGAAGCCCTCTGTGGCTGCTTCAACCATTCTCATGACCTGTTGTGGGGCAGAGTGGTTCTGCCGGAACCCAAATTGGAAATCCGGCAGAATTTGCTCTCTGGTAATATGCTCTTGTATGGGTCTTAGCAGGAGGCGCTCATAGATCTTGCTGAGAGTTGGCAAGAGGCTAATCGGCCTGTAGTGCTGCGGGAATAGAGGGTCTTTCCCTGGTTTGTGTATCGCGACCACTTCCGCATGTTTCCAGCAAGCTGGGAATACACGGGAACGAGTAATCTCGTTGAGGACGTTCGCGAGGTGTGTGATCGCTGTGGGTGGGAGTTTTTTGACTAACTGGTTTGTGACACTGTCGTGCCCTGGCGCCTTTTTTGTAGGGAGGGACCTGATTACTCTTGCCACGTCCTCGGGGGCAAAAAGTATGGGTTCGTCCTCTGGGTCCTCCTCGGCATTGAGGAAGACGGCCAGTTGACGACTGACTACCTCTTCATGCTCTTCATCCTGGGGTTCTGCCGCTTGGAACTGCTTCTCGAAGGAGTCGGCGAGGGCGTTGGCCTTTCCAGCATGGCTGTAGACCAGTCCCCGCTCGCCATGCAGTGGCGGCATCCTAGCGCGTCGTTTTGTAAACTGTTTTGTCGCTTGCCATAGTGTATGATCGTCTACTTTGAGAGCTGTGAGGCGGTTTTGCCATTGCTGGTTTCTGTGCTCATTGAGCGCTACCTTCAGTTCTCTCTGTAGACGATTGAGCAGCCTCCTTGTGGCCTGATTTCTGGTGACCTTCCACTCTTTTGCTACTCTGTTCTTGTGTCGAATTTGAGCTAGCAAGTGTTCCGGGAGCTGTATTTGCGGCGGTGGGCCATCCCTTTGTGGAGGGGTGGCTTCTTCCGCTGCCTGCAAGATGGTGCCTGTTAGGTCTTGTAGCGCTTGTTCTACTGTTTCAGCAGTGGGTGGCGGAGCGCGAGCGATATCAGAGGCGACAGTTTCTTGGTATCGCTCCCAGTCTGTTCGTTTGTACGACGTCTGGTACCGTGGGAGTGCTACCCATTCTCCCACATCGACCTCCAGAATCACTGGGTTGTGGTCGGAGGACATTCTGTTGATTGTCCTTGCGGCCACGAACCCTGCGATCCTCCTAGTGAGAGCTATATCTAACACGTCGGGCCTGCTTCCATTTTTTGGAAAATGTGTGGGCTCGACTGGACCCCATGTTTCGAAGTGGTGGGTGCGCGCTAGTTGTTGCAGTTTGGCGCCTGCTCTGGAGGTTACTCTAGAATTCCAATCAGGATGTTTGGCATTGAAGTCTCCCCCTATTATGAGTTTGCCTTCAATTTGCCCTAGAGCAGCTATGTCTCCCTCATCTATCTGGTCATGTGGGGGTCGGTAGACTGCAACAATTGTTAGGGGTCCAGTGGCAGTGGTTACTTCCACTGCCACTGCTTCGATTTTGTTGGTAGCTGGTAAGAATACCTGGTGTTGGGGGATCCCTCTTTTTACATATATGGCCACTCCTCCGCCTTGGGTTGGCCTGTCTTTACGGTAGCTAATGTAGTTGGGAACTGTCGCTTTTACTCCCGGTTTTAGGTGGGTTTCCCCCATCATGCATATGTCGATGGAGAACTCTTTCATGAGTTCTCGGAACTCGACCTCTTGATTAACAATGCCGTCTGCGTTAAAGACGCACATTGTCAGGCCTTGAATATTTGGTCGTCTATTCATGATGGGGTGTTGATACAACTGAGGAAGTCGCAGAGGGGAGCGACTGCTAGACTGTTGCCTGAAGGGCGACGAGGATCTGTGTGTTCTGCTTCTGGGCTTCCCTGAATTCCTTCATCATTTCCATGACGAGGTTCATGGTCTGCACCATTACACCTAACAGCTGATCCATGGGGGGGGGAGTGTGTGTGGGGTTCCCTGGGGCTTCCTCCGTCATGGTGGACCTGGTCGTTGTTGCTGTGTGTTACCCGGTGTTGTTCTCGTGATAGTGTCTGGTGTTGTGGTGGTTGGGCTACGCTTTCATGGTTGCTCGGAGGAGAAACCACTTCCGCGTAAGTCGCCCTCGGTGTGTCCGGCCTTGGTTTTACCCAGGCCTTGTCCGTGTGTGTTGCCATGGTTTGTTTTCTTGTGTGCCTTGGTGGGTTTATGGTGTTTTGTTTGTGTGTGTGGGGGGCGGCCTTTGCGCCCTTTGCCTGTTGTGTGTGTCGTTTGTGGACCTCACAACCTTGGTAACCCGTCGAGATGCTGTGTTGCGCGGTCCTATAAAGGCTCCTGGACCAGTGACTGATTCCGGGCGCCGACCAATCAGGTACCTGCGGAATCGGCCGCCGCGCCAGTGGTGGAGGGTTCGCGGCGCGGACCGGGCGTCGAGTCCCTGCCGGTTCCTAATACGTCTGTGGCCGCTACCGTCTTCGTGCCGGAGCGTTCTCTTCTAATTTTAGTTATTGCGGGATTCCAAGCTGTACTAAGTTGGAAACCAGTGTCTCGATTGTTCAGGTTGCTGTTCAACCGAATTTCTACAGCCTCTTTGAAAACTGAATCCCAAAATCCTTTAGCGTCACACAGCTTCTTCGTACCCTCAAAGAGGAAGGTGTGTCCTTCGTTAAGGCTATGTTCCGCTACCGCCGATTTTTCTGTCTGACCAAGGCGTACATTTCTAATGTGTTCCGAGCGCCTCTGCGTGATGCAGCGCTGCGTTTGTCCGATGTATTTCGTACCACATTCACATTCAATACTATATACGCCCGGAGTCTGCAGTCCTAGGTGGTCTTTGACTGAGCCAAGTATGTCCTTAATTTTATGAACAAGTGGATGGTGTAGCCATGGGGTCCCCCTTAGCTCCAGGCATCGCTAATCTTTACATGGACCACTTTGAAGACATAGCCCTGGACACCGCCCCATTGAAACCTAAAGCCTTCTACAGATATGTGGATGACACTTTTGTCGTGTGGCCACATGGCAGAGAGAACCTGCAAGACTTCCTGCGACATCTCAACAGCATACACAGCAACATACAATTCACCATGGAGGTGGAAGAAAACGGAAGCTTGCCCTTCCTTGACATTCTAATCAAGAGGCACCCTGATGGCACCTTGGGTCACGCTGTGTATAGGAAGAAGACACATATGGATTTATACCTTCATGCACAGAGTTGCCACCACCCAGCACAACGCAACTCAGTGCTTAACACACTTGTGCACAGGGCCAAGTCTATCTGTGATGATGACAGCCTACCTGCAGAGTTACAACACCTAAGGAAGACCTTCCGCAGCAACGGTTATAATGAGACGCAAATCTGGCGCGCCCTACACAAGAGCAGGAAGGTAGACACACCAGAAGAAGAAGATGAGACCAGATGCCTGGCATTTCTACCATACGCGGGACCGCCAACAGCCAAGATTGCCCGCATTCTGGAGAAACACAACATCAAGACAATTTTTCATGCCCCAAGTAAAATTAAGGACATACTTGGCTCAGTCAAAGACCACCTAGGACTGCAGACTCCGGGCGTATATAGTATTGAATGTGAATGTGGTACGAAACACATCGGACAAACGCAGCGCTGCATCACGCAGAGGCGCTCGGAACACATTAGAAATGTACGCCTTGGTCAGACAGAAAAATCGGCGGTAGCGGAACATAGCCTTAACGAAGGACACACCTTCCTCTTTGAGGGTACGAAGAAGCTGTGTGACGCTAAAGGATTCTGGGATTCAGTTTTCAAAGAGGCTGTAGAAATTCGGTTGAACAGCAACCTGAACAATCGAGACACTGGTTTCCAACTTAGTACAGCTTGGAATCCCGCAATAACTAAAATTAGAAGAGAACGCTCCGGCACGAAGACGGTAGCGGCCACAGACGTATTAGGAACCGGCAGGGACTCGACGCCCGGTCCGCGCCGCGAACCCTCCACCACTGGCGCGGCGGCCGATTCCGCAGGTACCTGATTGGTCGGCGCCCGGAATCAGTCACTGGTCCAGGAGCCTTTATAGGACCGCGCAACACAGCATCTCGATTCTTGCTAGCTCAAATCCGACACAAGAACAGAGTGGCAAAAGAGTGGAAGATCACCAGAAATCAGGCCACCAGGAGGCTGCTCAATCGTCTACAGAGAGAACTGAAGGTAGCGCTCAATGAGCACAGAAACCAGCAATGGCAAAACCACCTTACAGCTCTCAAAGTAGACGATCATACACTTTGGCAAGCAACCAAACAATTCACAAAAAGACGCGCTAGGATGCCGCCACTGCACGGCGAGCGGGGACTGGTCTACAGCAATGCTGAGAAGGCCAACGCCCTCGCCGACTCCTTCGAGAAGCAGTTTCAAACGGCAGAACCCCAGGATGAAGAGCATGAAGAGGTAGTCAGTCGTCAACTAGCTGTCTTCCTCAATGCTGAGGAGGACCCAGAGGACGAACCCATACTTTTTGCCCCCGAGGACGTGGCAAGAGTAATCAGGTCCCTCCCTACAAAAAAGGCACCAGGGCACGACAGTGTCACAAACCAGTTAGTCAAAAAACTCCCACCCACAGCGATCACACACCTCGCGAACGTCCTCAACGAGATTACTCGTTCCCGTGAGTTCCCAGCTTGCTGGAAACATGCGGAAGTGGTCGCGATACACAAACCAGGAAAAGACCCTCTATTCTCGCAGCACTACAGGCCGATTAGCCTCTTGCCAACACTCAGCAAGATCTATGAGCGCCTCCTGCTAAAACCCATACAAGAACATAGCAAATTCTGCCGGATTTCCAATTTGGATTCCGGCAGAACCACTCTGCCCCACAACAGGTCATGAGAATGGTTGAAGCAGCCACAGAGGGCTTCAACCACAGAGGCTACTGCGGGATAGTGCTACTAGACGTAGCCAAAGCCTTTGATTCAGTATGGCATAGAGGGCTACTCTACAAGTTGTATTCACAAGGGTTTCCAGGGAGCATAGTTCAGCTAATCAAGAGCTACCTCACGAATAGGACTTTCTCCGTCAAAATAGAAACTGCCACCTCCACCAGAAGGCGTAACCGTGCCGGGGTGCCACAGGGATCGGTCCTGGGGCCCGCATTGTACAGCTTGTACACTGCGGACACTCCAACGGCCCCCCTGGTGCACACTGCGCAGTACGCAGATGACACAGCCTTTTACACGAGAAATGCGAACAAGGACCTGGTCATTCGTAGGCTACAAAGGGTTTTAGATGAAACAGAAACCTGGGCACGTCGCTGGCGCATCACCATCAATTCGGAGAAGACGCAGGCAATGCTGATTACCCGCAGGCTCGGAAGGCGCGAACCTCCTCAACGTCCCCCCCTCCACCTCCACCTAAATGGAACCCAACTCCCCTGGCGCAGAACCGCCAAGTACCTTGGCGTAACCTTGGACTCTCGTCTTACGTGGAAACCCCACATAGACGAGGTCCACAGGAAGGTCTGCGCCAGAATGTCCATCCTATACCCTATCCTGAACACAAACAGCTCCCTTCCCTGCCCAGTAGCAGTAAACGTTTACCAGGCCCTGATCCGGCCGGTAATGGAGTATGCGTGCCCTGTCTGGGGATACGCGGCAAAGCAGCACCTGGACAAACTCCAGAGGCTGCAGAACCGCGCCCTCAGAAGGGCACTGCATCTACCTCTCGGATTCCCCACAGACGACCTGCACGCCGCAGCCGATATCCCACTCCTGAGAGAGCGTTTCCAGGATCTGGCAAGGGCCTTCTATGAAGGTACTTCCAGATCCGGAAACGCACTCATCCACTCCCTTGGTCGGTATGACATGTCCCGCGATAAACACAAGCGCCCTATGACGATCTTCGACGATTAAGTCGAAGAGAAAAATCCCAATACCCAATCCCTAATCCAGTTCCTTCCCATATATCACCAATCATCTCGCCTACCTCAGGCAAGTCCCAGATACACACACAACAATTCATCACATATCACAGACACCAAAAATATATAGAAAAATCACACATACATGTACGCAGGGGAGTAAAAGCCAAAAGGCTACAAACTCCCCCTCACACTTCCCCAAAGAGGGGAAAGTAACAGATGTAAGCAGCAGCAGCAGCATCTCGATTACCAGGCCCTGATCCGGCCAGTCATGGAATACGCGTGTCCTGTCTGGGGATACGCGGCGAAGCAGCACCTGGACAAACTCCAGAGGCTGCAGAACCGCGCCCTCAGGAGGGCACTGCGATTACCCCTTGGATTCCCTATCGACGATTTGCATGCCGCTGCGGAAATCCCATTACTGAGAGAGCGTTTTCAAGACTTGGCAAGGGCCTTCTATGAAGGTACTTCCAGGTCGGGAAACGCTCTCATCCACTCCCTAGGTCGGTATGACATGTCCCGCGATAAACACAATCGCCCCATGACGATCTTCGACGACTAAGTCGAAGAGAAAAATCCCAATACCCATTCCCAAATCCTACTCCTACCCAAAATGCTACAACTATCTCGCCAAACCTCAGGCAAGTACTAGACTCACACAGAACAAACATCACATCTCACAGACATCAAAAAAGTACAGAAATAACCACACACACAAGTACACAGGGGAGTAAAAGCCGAAAGGCTACAAACTCCCCCTCACACTTCCCCAAAGAGGGGAAAGTATTAAATGTAAGCAGGCAGGCAGCATCTCGACACTTCGCTTGAAGATGATGGGTACGAAACCCTTCGAAACGTTGCGAGAAGACGACGCCTTTACTCGGCTGATCACCCGAGAAGATTTCACGAAGGGAAGTTTCAAGGTGGTATTCATTGTGAAGATCCACGGTGCGTGTGTAGCGTGGAGCGTTGCTAATGATTCTTAGCACTTTGTCCTGTATGATCTACAGGCGGCGCAGGCGTGTAGGAGGTGCATATCCCCAGACGGGAGCTGTGCACGTCATCAGAGGTCTAATCAGTGCGATGTGTATGCACCTCGACACTCTCCTATTCAGTGTGCTTTGGCTCTGAGCACTATGGGACTTAACTTCTGAGATCATCAGTCCCCTAGAACTTAGAACTACTTAAACCTAACTAATCTAAGGACATCACACACGTCCATGCCCGAGACAGGATTCGAACCTGCGACCGTGGCAGTGATGCGGTTCCAGACTGTAGCGCCTAGAACCGCGCGGCCACACCGGCCGGCCAGTGTGCTTCCCCTGTTGAGCATTGAGTAGGTTTGTTTGAACCTCGCGTGCGCTCTGTTGGCAACGTATTCGATGTGGTCCCCCCATGTAAGTTTCCGATCCAGACATTTCTCTCGGAAACGTATTGGGCGCGTATGTAGTGTTATTTGTCTACTATGTTGATGTTTGCGCAGTAGTTTCGGTCTGCGTGTGAACAGAACTGCTTCGCACTTGTCGACGTTTACTTTAATACGCCATCGTTCCAACCAAGGCTCGGCAGTTCTGAGTGCCGTCTGTGTTCGTGAATTAATGTTCGACGATTTCCAATCTTGCCCAAGGATGGCTGTGCCATCCGCTTAGATGGCTAACGTCGTGGTTTGTGTTGCTGGGAAGTCGTTAATGTACAGGTTGAGCAAGATGGGCCCTAGGGTGCTTCCCTGTGGTACTCCAGCTTGGATACCGTGTTGTGTCAATTGTTTTGCACTGCACGTCAGTGTTGAAACATCTGTTGGTGAGATATGAGTGTATGAGACGAACGAATCCGTCCGGGAAACCTGCTTCGCTTAGTTTGCGTATAAGGCCGTTTGCCAAAGACAGTCGAAACCTTTTTCGACGTCCAGGAACACGGCCGCTGTGACTTTGTTCATCTTTTAGCCGTGTGTTATATGTTCGACTACGCGGAGGAGTTTTTGTGTTGTTGAGTGGCGATTCCTAAAGCAGAATTGCTCCGGTCATAGGGTGTCATTGTTAATGCAGTGCCTAGTGATGTGTTTTAATATTACCTTCTCTACAGTCTTGCTGAGCGACCACAGCAGACTGATGGGTCGGTGATTTTGTGGGAGGGAGTGGTCTTTCCCTGGCTTCCTGAACATCTGGACCTTGGCCGCCTTCCAAAAGTCAGGCAAGTGTTGGTGTTTTAGGGAGGCATTCATTATGTGTGCAAGGTATTCGACGGCTCTATCCCTGAACTCCTGGAAGACACGGTTTTTAGTGTCCTAGCGTTGGCATGCTTGACAACCCATGTAATTTCATTTGTGCTAGTGTTTCTAATTTCGTAGCCCGTGGGCTGGGCTACAAGTCGTGTAACCTCCTGGCCCGTTTCAGGTGTGAATACTGGATCTGAGGGAGCCAGATTCGGAATGAAAGACGCTGCAAGTGTTGTGGCCATAAGCTCTGCCTTCTCCATCGAGGTGTAAGCTGGGCCGTCTGGTCCGTGTAGAGTGGGACTGTAATGTTTCTGCCTGGTTGTGAGGTAACGGGCGAGTTGTTGCGCCCTGAAAATATTCTGAGAAAGCAGTGGCCGCAGGGGCCGTTCGGGCGGCGCGGACGGCTCGGCAGCAACCACGTGGTCCAGGTCGTCAGCTTAGCAACCGCGTGATGCCGCACAACGGCCGGTCCAGCCGCGTGGCTGGAAATTCCTTGGTGACACTGTATGCCGATGGCGGACTTCGTGAAACCATAGTGGCAGACATTTCGCAATTCATAAAAAAATTAATAATAACCAGATGAATCGTGATACCTCAAAAAGAAGAATGTACATTACCATTATTTGCACGACGATTCTGATGGTGTAATCAGGTTTTCAATATCTTTTGTTAGTTTAAAGTTTAGTATCTGACTGTAAATTAGACAAGTAACACCCAGCAACGATTTTCCGAAATGTAAACGCTTCATCCTATTTAGTCGACCGAATGTCTTTATAAAGCTATTAGTGTAAACCTAAACTGTTATAAATTACGGGCATGTAACTTGAGTAGTACATGAGTTATTGGAGGTCAAAGTGGCCGATTACTATCGATCGCGTCAGGTCATAAGTACTCCACAGTTACACGAAAAAACGGTAGCAGTATGCTTATAAATATATTTATTCATCAATGTCTTTGTTATATCAGATATATACTGTTCATGAAGAAACTGGTTAAATATTTACTGCCGGCAGGAGTGGCCGAGTGGTTCTAGGCGCTACAGTCTGGAACCGCGAGACCGCTACGGTCGCAGGTTCGAATCCTGCCTCGGGCATGGATGTGTGTGATGTCCTTAGGTTAGTTAGGTTTAAGTAGTTCTAAGTTCTAGGGGACTGATGACCTCAGATGTTAAGTCCCATAGTGCTCAGAGCCATTTGAACCAGCCAAATATTTACTGTGTCTTAGAAAGCACAGAGACATTAGGCACCTGGGCTAGATTTTGCTTCTTTTCTTTTGATACATGTTTATTTAACTGTTTATGTATTTAATAATGTGTCTTAGAGCGTGTTTATAGCCCAGCCGTAGGATTATTTACTTAATTTCAAGTTATTTAAATGTAATTCCAGTGTTTGGTATGTGTTTTAATATGTTTGTGAGTGTACCTTAGCTTGGAGACATGGAGGGAGCGCTCTAGCCAATCCCAGCGCTCGTTACTAAGAGAGACATCTGGAAGTTCTGGCAGTGCAGTACTTCTGGGCAGTACGATACACGACACGGGAAGTACTGGACAAGACGGCGCGACGGACGCGGAGTCGGTGGAAAGACTTGGACAGTGGAGCGGTTTGCGCGTTGTCGCGAGAGATAGAAATACCTCGCAGTGCCGAATTGTGAACTTGTGAGATTTCAGTAGTTTCTACAGTGAAGATGTAGTACGCATTTAGAAGTGAATATCTCGTGAGCTATGTTATTGTTCATAACTAATTACGTGAAGTAGTAATCTATTGTTGCCCTGTTATTCAACTTATATTTTATTTAATTGCTGGACCATCGAGGCCAATAAGTGTTCCGCAGAAATACACCGCATTCTCAAAAGGACTTCTACTATCGTACTCATCACTGAAAGTAGTTAAGATAGTACCTGCAGATTTTATTTAATTGCAATCTTTCATTTATAATTTATATGTTACATTCATAATTCGCAATTGCCGAGTGATAGAAGCCTTCGACCATTCGATTCATGTGTGTGTTCTTATCGTATACTGTAGACGCAGCAGTATTAGGCCTGTAATGCGGAAACTACGTATCCCAGCCCCTAGACAAAGAGACCAGCCAAAACTTTTAATATTTCAACGTTGATTCGGAGGGTGCCTAGTTATTTGAAAGAGAGCGGTGTGCTGACCACACGCCCCTCCTATCCGCATCCTCAACTGAGGATGACACGGCGGTCAGATGGTCCCGGTGGGCCACTATTTATTTGAAAGCCCGCATGTTGAAGTGTGTCGCTAGCTAGCACTGCTAGTTTCTGTCCACATTGTCCGTTTCTAAATGTTTGCCTTTTGTCCCGTATTATACCCTGGAGCCTGTTGACGTGCCAGTACCTCCTGAGGCGATCCCTCATTGAGATAAGGCCCAGGATCTCCTGCGACAGGGCCGTCGAGTGTTGTTTTGGTGTTGTGCGTGGAATGGCGTCAGTCATTGCGTCTTGGACGGCAGTAGTAAGAGCCTCCACAGCCTCATCAATTTGCTGCGTGTTGTTAATTTCGTGGGTGTCAGGAATACGACTATCAAACTTTTCCTTGAACAGTGTCCAATTTGCGCTTGTAGTTCAGTATCCTGCTTGGTCCTGTGTCCTGCAGTGTTACTTCCGCGTGCAGTATTACCGGCATGTGGTCTGAGTCCAGATCGTTTCCAACCATAAGATTCAGCGGTCATGTGATTCCCTTTATGAGGGCTATGTCTAGCATGTCTGGCCTGTGTCGGGCCTGTGTAGGCACGAACTTGGGGACGTCCGGCCCAAGTATAATGTAGATTATGCCTAGTGCGTGTTCTTTGTAGCTTCTTGCCGTTGGAGGTACGTATTCGTGAGTTCCAGTCGGGGTGTTTTGCATGTAGGTCTCCAGCGGCTATTACCCGCGGTGCTATATTGAGAACTGTGCTGATATCGCGTGTTACTATGTCTCTAGGAGGATTGTACATCGATACCAGTGTGGTGTTGGCTCCGTTGAACTTCAGCCCGACGGCCGTGGCCTCTAGTCTCTCAAGTGCAGGGAGCTCGATGTTCGTGGGTTCTGTGTCTTTGTGCATGATGACTGCTGTGGCGCCTCCTCTCCTCCCATCCTCTCGGTCGGTACCACAAACACAATAGCCTGGGATGTTTTCCTGTTTGCGGGGCTTAAGCAGTGTTTCGATCACTAGGACCATTCGGATACCCCTTCGCTCCGTGAGCACAACCATTTTGGCTCTTTTTTTGCGATCCCTAAAACAGGATCTGTGAGTTTGTGTTAGCGTCTGCATTTCGGGGCTGGTGTGGTCTATTACCCATGTAGTGGTGTAAATAGTGGCATGATAATGGCTTGGGTGCTAGTTCAGTTGAGCGAGCCCGACATGAACTGCGTGAAGAGCTGTGTGATACACCCCATAACCATCATGACTACTTCGGTGGTCGTGAGCCGGGAAATAATGTCTCCATTATTCTATGGAATGTTGAAGTAGTGTTTGAGTATCAGCTGTTTGAGTGACGGTTGTGGGCGCCTGTGTGCTCTCTGTGGTGAGTGGTTGTGTTGTGTGGGTCGTTGTGTTGGTGTCCAAATTGTGTTCGTGCGGATTGGTGTCTTGCTGTCTATGCGCCTGTTGTGGTGTGGTCGTGTTCCTCCTGTTTCTCCTTCTCCATCTCTGGCGTTGTGGTTGTCCCTGTGTTTGTGCGTCTTCTGTAGCCTGTCGTGGGCTGCAGTCCACGATCTCAGGGGGTAGGTGGTACTGTTATTGGTGTTGTGTGGTGTATCTGTTTCAAAAATGGTTCAAATGGCTCTGTGAACTATGGGACTTAACTTCTGATGACATCAGTCCCCTAGAACTTAGAACTACTTAAACCTAACTAACCTAAGGACATCACACACATCCATGCCCGAGGCAGGGTTCGAACCTGCGACCACAGCGGTCGAGCGGTGCCAGACTGTAGCGCGTAGAACCGCTCTTCCACACCGGCCGGCGGTGTATCTGGTGTTGGGTGTTGTGGGTATTGGTTGTGTGTCTGTTGCTGGGGGTGTTTGTTGTGCGTGTGCTGAGCTCTGAGGCTCCTCTGACCGTCCCGCGCTGCTGGGGCTGCCAGCGACCACTCCAGCGAAGGATACTTCACTCCTTACTGGGCGCCGAGGCGATTTCGGAGCTTTGATGGCGGTAGTTTTAGTGTGTTTCGCTATTTTGCGCCTCAGAGCTTCTTTGTTGCGCAATGCACCCTCTGTGGTTGGCCGGATGGGCCGCACCACAGTTGGAGCATTTGCGTGGTGCTGTGTTGGGGAGTTTGCACTATTGTGTTGTGCTGGCAGTTGTGACATTGTTGGGGGGTGCGCAGTGTGTTGTAGACTTCTACTTTGACGACCATGTTCAAATAGTTCAAATGGCTCTGAGCACTATGGGACTTAACATCTGAGGACATCAGTCCCCTAGGACTTTGAACTACTTATACCTAACTAACCTAAGGACATCACAGACATCCATGCCCGGGGCACTATTCGAACAAGCGACCGTGGCGGTCGCGCGGTTCCAGACTGAAGCACCTAGAACCGCTCGACCACAGCAGCAGGCGACGACCATGTGAAGAAATAATTTTAACTTCAGCAGGTCGCTGGACTTGGCCGTGTCAGCCAACTCCGCCATCTAGTTGTCAGATGGTCTCGCCGTGCCGAACTCTGTCATTCGGTTTACACGAATGCACTCTAACCCGAGGGCGGTGAGTTCCTGGTGTACAGTCTCGATCGGGGTTCGTGTGTCTATCCCCTTGATCGCGTACTGCCGTGTTTTTTCCAGGACTTTCCTGTACGTGAAATGTTCTACCTTTCTCTCTTCCAGAAAGTCGAGCAGATTCGAGTAGTCAGATTCGTTAGACACATACAGTGCGGCGTGGGCCCCGATGAGTTTTGACTAGAATGTTGAGGGATCGTGTTTCTTATTAAATTATTTGTTAGAAAATGGCTCTAAGCAGTATGTGACTTATCATCTGAGGTCATCAGTCGCCTAGATTTAGAACTGCTTGAACCTAACTAACCTAAGAAGATCACACACATCCATGCCTGACGCAGGATTCGAACCTGCGACTGTATCAGCAGCGCGGTTCCGGACTGAAGCGCCTACAACCGCTCGGACACAGCGGTCGGATTTCTTTGTTTAGGAGAGTAAGGTCTCTGTAGTTGTGTATAATGACTGGTGGGAAGGCAGCCGAGGACTTGCTCTGAATCTGCTTACCGGTAGCTGCTTGGGTGTTTGTGTGTGCTGCAGTCGCAGGAATGTTCGTATTGCTGTGTGTTGCTATTTAGCGATGCAACTAGAGTTGGCGGTTGCCTCGTGAGTTTGTGGATTCACTTTTTTTGTGTCTTTTGAAACGGTTTGCGTCGCGGACCGACCTGTTGCCACAGTCCGCCTTCGGAGTTGTTAGTGTGTCCTGTCAGCTCTGGATCCGGTTCGGTCGGTACCTAAGCCGCCAGAGTTGAGATCGAGCGCACATCTCTCGTGTTTACGGCAGGCGCTTGTGTTTGTGGAGCGTGTGTTTGTGTTTGTGTGTGTTCAGCCCCCAATCAGCAGCTCGATCAGCTGTTGCTCATCTGCGATCTGCTGGTCCTTCGAGGCAGCTGCCCCTTGGAACGTGGCGAGTGGGACGGAAATGCTGGCGGGAACAGCCGGCATTCCCGCCTCTTGTGCTGCAGCTTTACTGCGGGTAACTGGAAGGGATATGCGGGGAGCTGTTTCACAGAGGAAGACTGCACTGTAGTTTCTTCTCTAGATTGTCGCACAGATGACAGAATGGTAGATATCGAAATAGACGACAGAGGGATAGAGAAACAATTAAAATCGCTCAAAAGAGGAAAGGCCGCTGGACCTGATGGGAAACCGGTTCGATTTTACACAGAGTACGCGAAGGAACTTGCTCCCCTTCTTGAAGCGGTGAACCATAGATCTGTAGAAGAGCGTAGCGTTCCAAAGGATTGGAAAAGGGCCCAGGTCATCCCCGTTTTCAAGAAGGGACGTCGAACAGATGTGCAGAACTATAAAACTATATCTCTAACGTCGATCAGTTGTAGAATTTTCGAACACGTATTATGTTCGAGTGTAATGACTTTTCTGGAGACTAGAAATCTACTCTGTAGGAATCAGCACAAGTTTAAAAAAAGACGGTCGTGTGAAACCCAGCTCGCGCTATTCGTCCACGAGACTCAGAGAGCCATAGCCACAGGTTCACAGGTAGAAGCCGTGTTTCTTGACTTTCGCAAGGCGATCGATACAGTTCTCCACAGTCGTTTAATGAGCAAAGTAAGAGCATATGGACTATCAGACCAATTGTGTGATTGGATTGAAGAGTTCCTAGATAAGAGAATGCAGCATGTCATTCTCAATGGAGACAAGTCTTCCGAAGTAAGAGTAATTTCAGGTGTGCCGCAGGGGAGTGTCGTAGGACCGTTGCTATTCACAATATACATAAATGACCTTGTGGATGACATCGGAAGTTCACTGAGGCTTTTAGCGGATGATGCTGTCGTATAGCGAGAGGTTGTAACATTGGAAAATTGTACTGAAATGTAGGAGGATCTGCAGCGAATTGACGCATGGTGCAGGGAATGACAATTGGATCTCAATGTAGACAAGTGGAATGTGCTGCGAATACATAGAGAGAAAGATCCTTCATCATTTAGCTACAATATAGCAGGTCAGCAACTGGAAGCAGTTGATTCCATAAATTATCTGGGAGTACGCATTAGGAGTGATTTAAAATGGAATGATCATATACAGTTGATCGTCGGTAAAGCAGATGCCAGACTGAGATTCATTGGAAGACTTCTAAGGAAACGCAATCCGAAAACAAAGGAAGTAGGTTACAGTACGCTTGTTCGCCCACTGCTTGAATACTGCTCAGCAGTGTGGGATCCGCACCAGATAGGGTTGATAGAAGAGATAGAGAAAATCCAACGGAGAGCAGCGCGCTTCGTTACAGGATCATTTAGTAATCGCGAAAGCGTTACGGAGATGATAGATAAACTCCAGTGGAAGACTCTGCAGGAGAGACGCTCAGTAGCTCGGTACGGTCTCTCGTTGAAGTTTCGAGAACATACCTTCACCGAAGAGTCAAGCAGTATATTGCTCCCTCCTACGTATATCTCGCGAAGAGACCATGAGGATAAAATCAGAGAGATTAGACCCCACACAGAAGCATACCGACAATCCTTCTTTCCACGAACAATACGAGACTGGAATAGAAGGGAGAACCGATAGAGGTACTCAAGGTACCCTCCGCCACACACCGTCAGGTGGCTTGCGGAGTATGGATATAGATGTAGATGTACAAGGATCAGACGTCTTTCCCGCATAGGGACGTTTTATTGGGTAGGGAGGGGTGTACGACAATTTTGCTCTTTTCGAAACGCCAGCTTTTGCTTTTTTGGCGATAGTACAGTATATTGTGTACCTACGGAAGAGGGGAGCCCCTACGACCCATCTGCGCGAAGTGTAATGCGCGGCTCTAGAGAGCGCGGGTAGAAGACAGCGGCCTACAGTGCACGGGGTTATCCGACGTTGACGGGCCCCTGACACTGAAAAAAGGCTACCAAAGAACGGGAGAATCTCGCGCTGAGGGGTTTGCAACCGAGGTTGCGGAGAGTTGGGCCGAAGGTCTTACCGCTTAGCGCTGGGAAGCGTTAAGCGGCTTCCGCTGGTTCGTGGCGCTCAGGAAAGCATCGCCGGCAGCTATGCCTGTTGCAGCTTGTCAGAGACCACTCCGAAGAGCTATCAGCGGGCAGCTACGCCAGGTGCAGAGAGCAGCTGTCCGCTCGGGTCGGCTGCTCGACCGCATTACGGATATCTCAGGTTGCCATAGTGACAGCGGTACTAGACACTGATCTGTTGTAACTGCGACCGGGACGGTCGCGTGGTTGAAATGGCGGAAAGCGCGGCGGGACGCTTGGAGAGGCCCGTGAACACAACACAACGGGAGAGGATGGACACGACCAACGAAGAACAGAACGAACAACAACAATATCGAACAACAGAGTCACAAGGAAACCTAACAACCACGTCCACTTGTACACAGAACAAGAAAGTAACTAAGTTATCTAAGCGAGGCGATGTGTCCACAGATGTACGCGAGATTAGACTGGCTGGCTGAGCTTTTTTTTTTATTTATTGTTATTTTTAAACCTGTTTACAGGCAGGCCAGCAGCAGCATACTACGCCACTCTCTGGCCGTGGAGAAACACAAAAGAGACAAATGAAGACAATTAGAGTAAAACACGATGGACATATAAATGGAGACAAACACTTTTTAAAATACATGGAGCCGTTCACGGGCGTAGAGACCAAGATAAAATTTGTTCAGACACTTGGATGCATACAGAGATGAAAATTGTCACACGCGAAAATAGGTGCACAAAACGAATAACACTGAATACAAAACGACGGCACACACAGAAACACGAGGCGTTGTTCTCCGGCGCGCGAATGTTCACTAAGCAAGTGTGTAGGAGTCCGGGTAGCTGCCAAGAGAGGAGGAGGGGGGGTGGGGTGGGAGACGGAGAGGGGAGAGCAGAGATGCCACGGGCAGGGGAGAGACGGGGAAGGGAGGAAGGGGGAGGGGAAGCCCGGGGAAGCTGGCTGAGCTTTTTCTTTTTTTTTTTTCCTTTATTGATTTCCAAATCCCCCCCCCCCCCCCGAAGGGGGCGGGCTGGCAGCAGCTTAGTACACTGCTCTACAGCCTACAGACATTTTTTTTAAAAAATCGGAAGAAGAAAAGAAACAAGAAAAACAGGCGATAAAACTGTGACTTAAAGTGTTAAATGGCGGAAAAATGCGGGAACTTAAAACAGAAACCAAAAGGGGTTGGCAATGTTAATAAAAGACACAGGAATCAGACAAGTAACATAGTACACACACAATTAAAAAACACGGCGACAGTCTGGTTTCTGTTCGCAAGAGATAAAAAGCACAGCCAGCAACAGTATGATGGACGTTCGCAACACTTCCCAAAAAACACAACATGGAAACTCACTGTAAAACACTCACTGTAGAATACTGTACGAAAGTGGCAGCACAAAGATGAGACTCCCAAGCCAAAGGCAGATGGGGGGGAGGGACCTGGAGGAGGGGGAAAAACAAGGAGGGAGGAGAGGAAAAAACGAAAAGGGGGGACCCAAGGAGGGAGAGGACTCATAAGGGGGGGGGGAGGGGCAGGGCAGACGCGAGAGGGAATGAGAAGAGGCAGAGGAGGGAAATGCAAAAGGACTCGGGGGAGGGAAGGGGGCAGAGAGAGGGGAGATGAGGAAAAAAGAGGATGGTAGGGGGGGGGGGGAGAGGGAGCCCGGGAAAAGGACAGAGGAAAGCAGAGTTGATAGGAGGGATAAATGGAGGGAGAGAGGGCATCATCCGGGATGGGAAGTTGATGGAAGCCACCTTGGGAAAGGAGATGGAGGGTGTAGAGATGGAGGGTAGGGGGGACACAACAGTGAAGACGTGGCAGGGGGCGGGGATGGGGCTGGCTGAGCGAGAGGCAGGCGCTTAAGTAGTCTATCGGGGGCGCCACTATTGGCCGCTGCAACCACGTGTTCCACTGTGGCGCCCTCACGCTAAATGCGGGCCAGGAGGCGCGCGCCGCCACAGCTTACGGCGCGATGGTGCAGAGACCTGTAGGGCTCTTCGACGTCCATGACGTCTGGCGGGTATTCAAATTCCCCAGCGCGTGGTACCTGATCTGTAGCTTCCGAAAATTGTATCTCAGTGAGCGTAAGTTTCATTTGCTTGAATGTCATAATCCACTCCCCACTGTGTTTCGAGTACTGTGGTCTTCCGTGGTGGTCATTTTGGACCGTACCTAACGACGTTTCCTGCAGCGGAAGTTCTTCTTAGAACATTACTGTGCATCTGACATTAACTGCATTTCCTTAGATTCCTATAGCGAATAACGCTCCAACTTTAACATCTAGTTTTGCAATAGTTACATTTTCCCGTGCTCAGCACGACGCGTATCAGCAACTCATTCCCATTTTAACGTTATGTGAGAGTTTTCGTAAACATGGGTCGTGGTCTCTTCGTGCCTATTTTTCTGCCTCTCTTTCCTTGCAGTCATTTTTCCCTGCTCTCAAAGTATTGTGCTTCCTTCATCCCTGAGAAATTTACACACACGCTGTACATCATCCACAGTGTTTCATTACCACGGCCTTTGTTATATTTTGTGAGAAACAATGTGAATCATTTGTAGGGTATGAATGAATTTATGCCAATTAAGGAGTCACAATATCTTGACAACATAAAAAGACGACAGACATGTATACATCACATCTGACAGATATACAAGGTGCTCCATTGATCGTGACCGGGTGAAATATCTCACGAAATAAAGATCAAACGAAAAAACTACAAAGAACGAAACATGTATAGCTTGACGGGGGAAACCAGATGGTGCCATGGTTGGCCCGCTAGAAGGCGCTGCCATAGGTCAAACGCATATCAACTACGTTTTTTTTAAAATAGGAACCCCCATTTTTATTACATGTTCGTGTAGTACGTAAGGAAATATGAATGTTTTAGCTGGACCACTTTTTTCGCTTTCTGATAGATGGCGCTCTAACAGTCACAAACGTACAAGTACGTGGTATCACGTAACATTCCGCCAGTGTGGACGCTATTTGCTTCGTGACACATTACCCGTGTTAAAATGGACCGCCGGCCGAAGTGGCCGTGCGGTTAAAGGCGCTGCAGTCTGGAACCGCAAGACCGCTACGGTCGCAGGTTCGAATCCTGCCTCGGGCATGGATGTTTGTGATGTCCTTAGGTTAGTTAGGTTTAACTAGTTCTAAGTTCTAGGGGACTAATGACCTCAGCAGTTGAGTCCCATAGTGCTCAGAGCCATTTGAACCATTTTTTTTTAAATGGACCGTTTACCAATTGCGGAAAAGGTCGATATCATGTTGATGTATGCCTATTGTGATCAAAATGCCCAACGGGGGTGTGCTATGTACGCTGCTCGGGATCCTGGACGGCATCATCCAAGTGTCCGAACCGTTCGCCGGACAGTTACGTTATTTAAGGAAACAGGAAGTGTTCAGCCACATGTGAAAATTCAACAACGACCTGCAACAGATGATGATGGCCAAGTAGGTGTTTTAGCTGCTGTCGCGGCTAATCCGCACATCAGTAGCAGACAAACTGCGCGAGAATCGGGAATCTCAAAACGTCGGTGTTGAGAATGTTACATCAACATCGACTGCACCGGTACCATATTTCTATGCACCAGGAATTGCTTGGCGACGACTTTGAACGTCGTGTACATTTCTGCCACTGGACACAAGTAAAATTACGGGAGGATGACAGATTTATTGCACACGTTCTATTTAGCGACGAAGCGTCATTCACCAACAGCCGTAACCTAAACCGGCGTAATATGGACTATTGGGCAACGGAAAATCCACGACGGCTGCGACAAGTGGAACATCAGCGACCTTGGCGGGTTAATGTATGGTGCGGCATTATGGGAGGAAGGATAATTTACCCCCATTTTATCGATGGCAATCTAAATGCTGCAATGTATGCTGATTGCCTACTTAATGTTCTACCAATGTTACTACAAGACGTTTCACTGCATGACAGAATGACGATGCACTTCCAACATGATGGATGTCCGGCATATAGCTCGCGTGCGGTTGAAGCGGTATTGAATAGCATATTTCATGACAAGTGGATTGGTCGTCGAAGTACCATAACATGGCCCATACGTTCACCGGATCTGGTGTTTCCGGATTTCTTTCTGTGGGGAAAGTTGAAGGATATTTGCTATCGTGATCCACCGACAACACCTGACAACATGCGTCAGCGCATTGTCAATGCATGTGCGAACATTACGGGAGGCGAAGTACTAGCTGTTGAGAGGAATGTCGTTACACGCATTGCCAAATGCATTGAGGTTGACGCACACCATTTTGAGCATGTATTGCATTAATGTTGTATTTACAGATAATCACGCTGTAACAGCATGCGTTCTCAGAAATGATAAGTTCACAAAGGTACATGTATCAAATTGGAACAACCGAAATAAAATGTTCAAACGTACCTACGGTCTGCATTTTAACTTAAAAAACGTACCTGTTACCAACTGTTCGTCTAAAATTGTGAGCCATATGTTTGTGACTATTACAGCGCCATCTATCACAGAGCGAAAAAAGTGGTCCAACTAGAACATTCATATTTCTTTACGTACTACACGAATATATAATAAAAGATGGGGGTTCCTATTTTTAAAAAATGCAGTTGATATCCGTTTGACCTATGGCAGCGTCATCTAGCGGGCCAACCATAGCGCCATCTGGTTTCCCCCTTCAAGCTAGACGAGTTTAGTTCTTTGTAGTTTTTTCGTTTGATGCTTATTTCGTGAGATATTTGGCCTGGTCACGATCAATGGGCCACCCTATATATAAATGACACATGACACATGACACATGAAAATTGGAAAAAGAACATCAAAACACGTCATGCCAAGCACGAAAAAATGTAACTGTTGCAGCATTCCTTTATTTAAATCACAACTCATCGACGTCCGCACGATTATCGACAAGCCACCGTACAGTGAACGGCAGAAGATGCCATGTACCAGTACGATAGTCCGATCTACAAACTGGCGGTTCACGCATGTCGAGGCACGGACGGGGAGCGTATTGATGTCGCTTCCAAGCTACAGTTGGGGTACGCGAATGCGCGTGCTTTCCGCTTGAAGAAACCGTATATCCTTCAAATTAAGTCTTTCGCTTACTTATGCAGAATTTATCACCTACCACCACAATCAGCGATGATATCTCGTAAAAAAAATGGAATCGAAGCACTAAACAACTCGCTACGATCACGTTTAATGCTCGCATTAGCTACGGTATTCACAGCAGGGCAATCAGAACATACCGAACTCTCATTGGCTGTCGGAGTATACGTGACGTAGGAGCGCAGAACAAGCTGAAACCCGACCGCCATCGTTCGTGACTCCAATTACAATCATTTCCTTTTCTGTTCCACACTTAAATGGAGCGAGAGAAAAACTATTACCTATGAGCCTCCGTACGAATCCCTAATTTCTCTCAACTTCTCTTCGTGGTCCTTACGCGAAATGTGTGATGGAAACAGTCGAACCGTACTGCAGTCGGCCTCAAATGCCCGTTCTCTAAATTTCCTCAATGGTTTCTCACGAAAAGATCCCACTTTATTCCCATTTGAGTTCACGAAACACTTGCACGCTGATCGAACCTACCAGTAACAAATCTTGCAGCACGCCTCGGAACGGCTTCGCTGTCTTTCTTTAATCTGACAGGGTGCTAATTCCAAACACTCGGGCAGTACTCAAAAATGAGTAGCGCTGGTGTCCTGTACGCCGTCTCCTTTACAGATGAGCTACACTTTCCCAAAATTCTCCCAATGAAACGAAGCAGACCATTTGCCTTCCCTATTACCAACCTGACGTTCCGTTTCTTATCGCTTTGCCACTTTATACCCGCACAATCAGTCGATATGTATGTTCCAAGCAGCACGCTACTGGTGCTGTATTCGATCGTTACAGCATTTGTTTTTTCTATTCATCCTCATTAACTTACGCGTAACTGCATTCGGAAGAAGATGCCGTTTATCACAACAACTAGAAATTCTAAGTCTTCCTGTGTCCTCCTACAGTCACTCAACCACGCTACTTTCCCGTGCAGCACAGGGCCATCGGTAAACAGCCGTAAATTGCTGGTCTCCCTGTCCGTCAGATCATTTATGTACATAGAGCAGGTCTGGTCGAAATTTACGTTCCTTGCGTGCGCTCACGCTCCGCAAACGAAGTTGAGTTTGCTCAGCACTCTGGCCATTTGGAGCACGTGTACAAGTTGGACGTCTGTATGTTGAAAGCTGCAGACGCGGGAAACTTAGGAAGAAGTGTTTGCAACACGGTGCAACTATTACTAAGAGGCGAATATTGCACCACACTTTTATCAGCAGGAGTTTATAATGTGTGTTTATTTATTTTTATCTGCCAAAGCAATAACTTCTACTACTTTATTAATTAAGAACATTAGTGGTAATACGGCGAATAGGATTACAAAAAGCTTTGCATACAGGACTTTAAAAGTTGTGATGTTTATAAATTTATACAATTGGTGATTTGAGAATATGCAATATATCCAGGACTATGGTTCGTCATACTAGCAAACACATGGAGCTACGCAAATTGAAATCTGTTTAATCTGGTATGGCAGTAAAGGTTATTGCTCTTGGGTTTAACAGTTCATAAAATTCTCGTACGTTCCTGGTACGTGCATCAGCTCAGGTTGGAAGTAATGAGGTACATTAGCAACCAAAGGCGAGAATCCTTTGACGAGTAAATCGCAGTCCGTCTTCAGTCGCGAAGTGTGATGGAATCTACTTCAGAACGCATAATGAAAAATTTTAATTACGGTAACGAAGTCAGTCCACAAATGGCAGTCCACAAATGACTGCCTCGAATTACACGAAATGTTCCGTGTCACGAACTTGAAGCTGATTTTTCCACGGGACTGCGTGACACCATCAATCTTGTCGCACATACCTGTTACCAAATGATTCCCTGTTTGCATTAAGAAAAGGAATTCAAATAATTGGTGATGCTGACCATAAAACATTTTGTCCCCTCTCTCATACCTGTTACTTTAGTTTTTTGCCCCAATTACCGCCTTCAGCCAGTATTAAGTGTTGTTCGTCAGAAAACAAATCCCTCCAATCGCCTTTGTGACTGACGTCATAATGACATACCAATAAATCACAATTAACTGACTGCAGCAGGATTCCGTTTGGGCGTGCTGCCGTACAGTGTCGTAGCGTCACATACTTTGCATACCAGAGCGCAATTGGCCGTTGTCGGTTGCCGTCGTCCGCTAGCAAACATCCTCTTCAACATGTCGATCAGTTTCACGCCCTCCTCTTTACTACTGAAATTCCTTGGGTGCTCAACAATCTCTATGATCTCTGTCTGTAGCCTTTCATGGTATCCACTTGTAGCTGCCAGTACTTGATACCCATCAAAATGACTGTGGTCGTCTCCTGACAGCAAAGCATATTCCAAAATAGTTGATCTGTCAATTTCCGCCCTTCTGCAATTGCCCTCGTGCTCCTCAAGTCGAGTTTTGACCGTTCTCTTTGTAGCACCCACGTACACCACCCCACAACTGCTCGCAAACCTATAGATTCCTGCTTTTTCCAGTGGTCTGCCAGCATCTTTGGGCAATTTTAGGTGATCCTGTATCTTCCCATATGGTCCGTAATGTCCTTAATGAAAGAGAGGAAAACTTACGATTTCACAGACGTTTATGCATCGCTACGATTTTTGCGCGACGGTCTTAACGCTCTTTTTACCTCAGAGAACGAAAAACCATTCTTCAAAAATGCGTTGGTGAGGTTTTTATTTCCGCCTTAAGCAGCTGTGGTTCACAGATATTTGTTGCTCTGTCCACCAACGTTCAGAATGAGATTTTCACTCTGCAGCGGAGTATGTGCTGATCATAAGCCAACGTATTTATGACGCCTCGTTTTTGCTGTGGGGCCGTCCGCTGTGGCCTAGGGGTTCTAGGCGCTTCAGTCCGGAACCGCGCTGCTGCTGCTGTCTCAGGTTCGAATCCTGCCTCGGGATGTCTGTGATGTCCATAGGTTAGCTAGGTTTAAGTAGTTCTAAGTCTAGGGGCCTTTTTGTTGTGGGTGATGACTCGAATCCCGGTGCAGGTAATGGTTTAGGCTGAACTCTGTGGCCTAAACTATCATCTTCTTTCTGGAAATCTAGCATACCAAGCAAATTTAATCTTCTGTCTGCCTCCTCCACCACGGCAAACTCAACCTTCGGATTAATCCCGCTAACACGCTTGTGAGAACGACCTAGTTCTTCTCCGCCGTCATATAAGTAGCAGAGCCATATATTCAGTTTCCAATGCCTGCTGCTCGAATTTTTCCTTAAGGAAATTCACTGTTACTGTGCTAAAGTGACTCCCCATAGCATGTTTGTTCATAGAACTCATCGGTCCATTTGAAATACGTGGTCGTGGGACGATATTTAAACAGTTTTGCAATGGCAGGAGGAAAAATCCGATTCAGATGTTGCAAATTTCATTGAGCGTAACCATAGAAAATAGCGATGACACATGGAAATTTACTAACACGTCCTTCAGGTAGAGAACTGTGTTGTTTAATTTATTGTAATTTATTGATGAAATGTGGCGATTTCATGATTTTGAAGTCCGATCGGCCCACATACGGTCGAAATAATGCTGTCAACAACTTACCAATCAAATGGGGGGGGGGGGGGGGGGGTAGGTGGTGAACCAGTGGCACTCGCTATAGATCTCAGAGGAATATTTTCTTTTTGCACCTTCGGCAACCTATAAAGTCTTGGTGGTAGCGCACCTGAGTTGAACAGACTTTTCTGAACCCTGTCTTTGATAGAGAACTTTTCTTATGAGCCGCGTAACAGTTATATGAACTATGTCAGTGTGGTGTGAGCCATGTGGTTCAGCTTCCTTCGATTTCCCAGGATCTGTCTGCCCTTTTGTTTGTTACCTGCTTAGACGTTCTTGTTCTGGAGGAGGCGCCGGCCTCGCGGTGGCAGCTCGATTTCAGCGACGGTGGCAGCGAGAGGGCGAGATAGGCAGTAGGCCCTAAGGCGGGTGGAGTGATCGGCGCTAGGCAGTTGTGTGCAGCGGCTCTGGCCAGACGGAAGTGACAGCAAGCTAGGACGCAACTGCCGGAACTGACAGAATGCCCACAGGTGTACACGTTCGGTTGAAGGGGATCATCGTTCGCCCTGGTCGTTTAGCCAATTTTTGGTGACCTCCTTTAACTTCTGTTATTTGCTAGAGTGGCTGTGGTGCTGTCATCCTGGACACGAATTTTGACTCTAGTTACAAACTCTGACTGATGGCTTAGCTATTTGCTGACGTCAATTCCCAAAATAATGAGCCTGGAGAATGTCGCTTTGGTGGCAGTTGTTTGATACGAGGGCTGTCCAGAAAGTAATTTCCGATCGGTCGCCAAATGTAAACCACAGTGAAAACCAGAAACGTTTTATTTGCAACAGTCAGGTACACCTTCCACCTGCTTCTCTTCATAGTCGCCACTCCAACTTCGAGTTCTGTGGTAGTGTTGTATCAACTTTCCAATATCCTCGTCATAGAAAGCAGCCGCCTGTGCTTTTGGCCAGTTATCTGCACTGGTCTGCTGCTCGTTGTCGGTGGAAAAAATTTTGTCTTCATAGCCAGTGGTTTTCGTGAGCAGAGATGAGACTCAGGGGGCGGGCCAGTTACGGACTGTATTGTGGGTGATCAAACACTTCTCATCGGAAACAATGCAGGAGCGTCTTCATTGCCCCTGCAGTGTGCGGCCGAGAATTGGCATGAAGAAGGAACTGCTCGACAGTTGTGTTACGTGGGCTGCATGACACAGGCGAAATCTCTAACCAGGCCCTCATACTTGGCGGGAGACGCTATTCCCTACGCATCTATACGTGCTCACTGTTCACTCAAAACTGAAAAGAGAGACGCTACACGATCGACGGGCATACTAAAGACACTGCCCAACACATCTGTGCAAGGCTTTCCCGGTTTTTTTTCCAGTGGTTTGCATTTCGCGACCGATCGGAACTGACTTTCTGGACATTCCTCGTATTTATTCAATTAATCTGAAGACCACCTTCCCCCGTGTTCTGTTCTTGATATTTCCTGACATCGGAACTGACTTTCTGGACATTCCTCGTATTTATTCAATTAATCTGAAGACCACCTTCCCCCGTGTTCTGTTCTTGATATTTCCTGACATTGGCGTAATGGGAGTGTCACAAGCTGCTACATGGGTGTGTGTCATTAAACCCCACCCTTGAACTGCGCGAGTTGCTGTCTTCTCGGTAGTTAACCTAACTGGGCGGCAGTTTAGTTTAACCTTGCGCCTGTCGCCCACCTCTTGAGTTGTTTTGGGTCTCCCTAACGTCTCTCCTGTGGGGGGCTGCGCGCCTTGGTTTGTGCCCGTTGCCTGTTGAGCCCCTTTGTTTTACAAAGGCATTGTGCTATTTCGCACAGGACTTGCATTCCCCTTCTCTGTGTATTCATTAAAACTACTTCTCGACAAGTGGTAAGGAACCGGCCGTTAACACACGCCTTAGCGTGTTCTCGCTTTGCTAGAGTGAGGGCCACGCCTTACAGAAGACGACACCGTTACGTAACAGTTATACATAATTGGAAGCTTCGCTTGAAAGCACATTCTATGGGTGTCTCTTAAATAGCTGGTTTTAGTAATTGGTTAATACTTTAAGAAATTTCCTGTTGTTTGTTGAAGTGAAAAAAATTGTAAGATTTTGTTAAATGTGGTGGAATCACTGAGAGTCAACATTTTAGAGCAGTTATATATAATTGGACGCTAGTCTTGGAAGCACATTTTGGTTGTGTCTCTCAGATGGTTGTTTTTTTATAAAATACACTCCTGGAAATGAAAAAAGAACACATTGACACCGGTGTGTCAGACCCACCATACTTGCTCCGGACACTGCGAGAGGGCTGTACAAGCAATGATCACACGCACGGCACAGCGGACACACCAGGAACCGCGGTGTTGGCCATCGAATGGCGCTAGCTGCGCAGCATTTGTGCACCGCCGCCGTCAGTGTCAGCCAGTTTGCCGTGGCATACGGAGCTCCATCGCAGTCTTTAACACTGGTAGCATGCCGCGACAGCGTGGACGTGAACCGTATGTGCAGTTGACGGACTTTGAGCGAGGGCGTATAGTGGGCATGCGGGAGGCCGGGTGGACGTACCACCGAATTGCTCAACACGTGGGGCGTGAGGTCTCCACAGTACATCGATGTTGTCGCCAGTGGTCGGCGGAAGGTGCACGTGCCCGTCGACCTGGGACCGGACCGCAGCGACGCACGGATGCACGCCAAGACCGTAGGATCCTACGCAGTGCCGTAGGGGACCGCACCGCCACTTCCCAGCAAATTAGGGACACTGTTGCTCCTGGGGTATCGGCGAGGACCATTCGCAACCGTCTCCATGAAGCTGGGCTACGGTCCCGCACACCGTTAGGCCGTCTTCCGCTCACGCCCCAACATCGTTCAGCCCGCCTCCAGTGGTGTCGCGACAGGAGTTAATGGAGGGACGAATGGAGACGTGTCGTCTTCAGCGATGTCGCTTCTGCCTTGGTGCCAATGATGGTGGTATGCGTGTTTGGCGCCGTGCAGGTGAGCGCCACAATCAGGACTGCATACGACCGAGGCACACAGGGCCAACACCCGGCATCATGGTGTGGGGAGCGATCTCCTACACTGGCCGTACACCACTGGTGATCGTCGAGGGGACACTGAATAGTGCACGGTACATCCAAACCGTCATCGAACCCATCGTTCTACCATTCCTAGACCGGCAAGGGAACTTGCTGTTCCAACAGGACAATGCACGTCCGCATGTATCCCGTGCCACCCAACGTGCTCTAGAAGGTGTAAGTCAACTACCCTGGCCAGCAAGATCTCCGGATCTGTCCCCCATTGAGCATGTTTGGGACTGGATGAAGCGTCGTCTCACGCGGTCTGCACGTCCAGCACGAACGCTGGTCCAACTGAGGCGCCAGGTGGAAATGGCATGGCAAGCCGTTCCACAGGACTACATCCAGCATCTCTACGATCGTCTCCATGGGAGAATAGCAGCCTGCATTGCTGCGAAAGGTGGATATACACTGTACTAGTGCCGACATTGTGCATGCTCTGTTGCCTGTGTCTATGTGCCTGTGGTTCTGTCAGTGTGATCATGTGATGTATCTGACCCCAGGAATGTGTCAATAAAGTTTCCCCTTCCTGGGACGATGAATTCACGGTGTTCTTATTTCAATTTCCTGGAGTGTAGTTAATACCTTTTTTAAAAAAATTGCTTGTTGCACTTTTAACCGAGCGAAAAATGTAAGATTTGATAAGTATTCTGGAGTCTTCCGCAGATAATATCTTAAAAGATTTGATACATATCTGCTAAGTCAAGGAAAAAGCATATTTTGGGGAGGCGGCTCTTAAATTCTTTTTTTTTTTTTTTTTGTCGTAAGTGGTTAACACTTGTTTTAAGAAATGGACAATTGTAAACCATTCTCACGTGATTGAGTAGGCTTGTACTTTACGCTACATGTTTTTTTATTTAAGTCCTTTAAACATTTTATTATATTTCTTAAAACACTGGAAATGTTTTCTTATTGAAAAAGCTTTGGGTCTTGTTTAAATAAATTGTGTAAACTAAAACGTGAAAGATGTTTTCCTGAACTTGCCTAGCCGTCCCACGTTCCCTTGGCCTTTTTTCTAAAACCGTTGTTACGTTCTTTTTGGCCCTGTCACGGTCTTTACTTAGTTTCCTATATGTCTGTGAATCTAATAATCTGTTTGGTGGCCGATCACATTCAAACCTACCGTCGCATTTCCCTCATCAGTAGGGAGAATGATAATACACACCTCGATTCCGACAGTTCCGGAACCTGTACAGAACACTGGAATAGAGATCAAAAGAAACATCATTTCCACCCTTTTTATTGCTCTTGAAAACCACACATTGCATGTTGTACCACCATACAGCGAGACCTTCAGAGGTGGTGCTCCAGATTGCTGTACACACCGGTAGCTCTAATACCCAGTAGCACGTCCTCTTGCATTGATGCATGCCTGTATTCGTCGTGGCATACTATCTAGAAGTTCATAAAGGCACTGTTGGTCCAGATTGTCCCACTCCTTAACGGCTACTTGGCGTAGATCCCTTAGTGGTTCGAGGGTCACGTCGTCCATAAACGGCACTTTTCAATCTATCCCAGGCATGTTCGGTAGCGTTCATGTCTGGAGAACACGCTGGTCACTCTAGTCGAGCGATCCCGTTATCCTGAAAGAAGGGGCGCGAATTGTCGTTCATGAAGACGAATGCCTCTCAAATACGCTGTCGATATGGTTGCGCTATCGTTCGGAGGATGGCTTTCACGTATCGTACAACCGTAACGGCGCCTCCTTGGCCACCAGCGGCGAACGTCGGCCCCACATAATGCTACCCCGAAACATCATGAAACCTCCACCTCGCTGTACTCGCTGGACAGGGTTGCCTGACTGGGCTGCCTCCAAACACGTCTCTGAAGATTGTTGGTTCAAGGCATATGCGACACTCATCGGTGAGGAGAACGTGATGCCAATCCTGAGCGATCCATTCGGCATGTTGTTCGGCCCATCTGTACCGCGCCGCATGGTGTCGTGGTTGCAAAGACGGACCTCACCGTGGACGTCGGGAGTGAAGTTGCGCATCATTCAACCTATTGGGCACATGTAAGCGTAGGCTTCCGCGGCCGTTGTCATCTTCAATAAAATTCTTCAGGGTATCAGACCGCATCGTCATAATTTAAAATGCGCCAACGTTTCGGCCAGCGTTGCAGCTAGCCTTCATCAGGGCCTTACGTTAACTGCTAAATGAAACACACTTGGTTCCTTAAATAGCTGCACGAGAAAACCGTGTCGTTACTTGATTGGCTGTAAAAGGAGGAGGAGGAGGGGTGAAAGGTATGCTTTATTGGTGTTTCCTTTATTATCTGTCATTGGCTGAAATAGCTGTTTTCTATTGGTCTTTATATTAATCCACCCCTATTGGAGGAGACGGACGAATAGCGAACAGGTGATGGCTGTGACGTCACGCTGTTTACTTGCTGTTCAGAAGCCGGCTGCGGCGTGCCATTGCTTTGTGTGCTCGCGACCACTACTGCGGCTCTCCGCGTGTCTGCATGGGCCGCCACGGCTCTGCCGCCGCTCCGTAGCCCTGCTATTGCAGGCAGCCAAGACCTCGGAAGCTTGTACCCGTCCTCTCTATTCATGTTGGCGGGTCTTTTCGCTATTTCTATCGCCTCTCTAATCTTTCTTTTGAAAGTGAGAGGCTGTTTCGCCAGGACGCGGGCTTCTTGAAAAAATATTGGTTTCCTGCACTCGTCTCGGTGTTCCGCCACTGCTGACTTAGTGTGTTGTTTCAGGCGGATATATCTTTCACGTTCCGAGAGCCTTGTGCTAATCGGACGTCCCGTCTCACCTATGTAGACTAATCCACACGCACAACCAATTTCATACACGCCAGCTGTGTGTAGTTTGTCAACTGCCTCCTTGGTAGAACCGAGCATATCTGATATTTTGTTTCTGCTTCGGAAAATTGGTTTGATGTCGGCTTTTCGTAGAATTTTGCCAATACGTTCGGTGACCCCTTGTACATATGGTAACACAGCAATGCTCTGTGCCTCCTTCTCCTCTTCCCTGTTAGTCTTCTCCCTTGTCGACATGGTGCTGTCTATCATCTGCTTCCCATAGCCATTAGTTCCGAAGATGGACCTGAGGCGTTCAAGTTCTGTCTTCAGATGTTCTTCGTCGCTAATCCTGTACGCTCTCTTCGTTAGCGTGTGCAGGACGGACTTCTTCTGCATGGGGTGATGGTGGGAGGAGGCGTGAAGGTACCTGTCCGTACTGGTAGGTTTCCTGTACACTTTGTGGCCAAGTTTACCATCAGGTTTTCGATAAACTTCCACGTCTAGAAAAGGCAGCACCCCATTCTTCTCTGTTTCCATTGTAAACTGAATTTTCCTATGCTGTTGGTTAAGGTGCTTGTGGAAGTTTTGTAACTCCTCTTCTCCGTGGGGCCAGATGACGAAAGTATCACCGACATAGCTAAGCCAACAATTTGGACGTAATGGTGCGGACTGGAGGGGTGTTTCCTCAAATGCCTCCATGAAGATTTCTGCCGCGATGGGCGATAGGAGTGAGCCCATAGCTACACCGTCAGTTTGTTCATAAAATTGACCTCTCCACTTGAAATAGGTGGTCGTCAGACAGTGGCGCACAAGCTCACATATATCAGGTGCCACGCGTTCTTCTAGGATGTTCACAGTATCTGACACTGGGGCATTCGTGAATAGGGATTTGACGTCGAAGCTAACCATCAGATCTTGGTCCGTAACACGCATTTCCTTTAGGAGAGACACGAAGTGAGTGGAATCCTTAACGTAGGACTCGGTTTGATGCACTAGGTGTCGGAGCCTAGGTGCCAGTTCTTTCGCTAGGTAGTAGGTCGGCGAATTTATACTGTTTACTATGGGCCTTAAGGGGAAGTCGGTTTTGTGTACCTTCGGAACACCATATATCCTTGGTGCCTGTGTCACATGCGGGATGAATCTTCTGGCCTTATCGAAGTTGATTCTAGAGTGCTTGAGCAGTGCCTGCGTCGTTTTGATTACCTGGCCGTCGGATCTCCCTGAAGTTTCTTGTAGATAGGTTTTGCGAGAATATCTTCCATTCGTTTGTTGTAATCAGTTGTGTCCGAGACTACAGTGGCGTTGCCCTTATCTGCCTGTACCACTACTAAATGGGGGTTGTCCCTGAGTTCCTTGATGGCATGGTATTCCTCAGCGCTGATGTTTCGCTTCGGTGGCTTTGCTTTATTGAAAACTCTGACCGTTTCCTGCCGGATCTTCTCCGCCTCGGCCTGTGGCAGATGACGTACCGAAGCCTCTACGGATTCTATGATATCTTCTTTTGGAACTCGCTTAGGTGCGACTGCGAAATTCATCCCCTTGGGCAGAATTGCTGTGGTTGCTTCGCTCAAGGTGTGGCTAGGGAGGTTGACCACTGTCCGTCGCCTGTCCCGCGTCAATGTTTCGTCCGTGGCTTTCTGTTGTAGTTTGTCGTACTTTCTCATCTGGCGGTTAGTAATACTATTGCTGGTCCTTGATGCTTGCTGAAAGGTTAACCTGTCGACTTTATCCCAGTCTTCCATCTGAAGTTTTCCGGCACAGTTTGAGTCGTAACACGAAGTCCTGTGGCATAACGAAAAGCATTATTCAACATGGTGGTGTTGCTGTCAAGGTTACTCCGAGCCATAATCCTTAGGTAGCGGTCATTCACTGCAGTAGTAGCTTTTGGGCGGCCTGAGCGAGGCATGCCATCGACAGTTCCTGTCTCTCTCTGTATCTCCGAACAACGTCGCTTTGGTTCACTTCAAGACGCCTGGACACTTCCTTAGTTGAGAGCCCTGCCTGATACAAAGTAACAACCCGGACGTGACCGAACCGCGGTATTGACCGCTAGGCATGGCTGAACTACAGACAACATGAGCCGTGTGCCTCCTTCCTGGAGGAATGACTGGAGCTGATCGGTTGTCGGACCCCCTCCGTTCAAGAGGCGCTGCTCATGCATGGATGTTCACGTCTTTTGGCGGGTTTAGTGACATCTCTAAACAGCCAAAGGGACTGCGTTTGTGATACAATATCCACAGTCAGTGTCTGTCTCCATGGGAATCGGGGTGATGCAAACCTTTTTTTTTTATTTATGTTTTACTGTCGCCGTCATTCAGGCGTTTTATGGCATTCTTCTCTCCTAGTGTTAAATTACCTTTTGGAGGATTTGTGCAAGCCAGTACTCTTACACCACTACGAATGAGTGTTTCTACAACTGCTATTATTTCCTCATCGTCAAATGAAGAATGGCTGGATGAAATGGTAACAGTATGGAAAGTGGTTCCCCAGATGTGGTTGCAAATTATCAAATTTCATTTTTTGCCTACTGTATATTATCAACGCTTCCTAATTGTACCGTACACTAGTTTTGCCAGTTCTGTCCCAGTCACCAGTAAAAAAATTATTACTGGAAGTAATATGGAGAGGAATTAACTTACAGTCTGTGTTTGCCAGGTTCCGGCGGGTCTGTTGAATCCCCTCTTGTAGTAAAGGCTCTTCCGTCCGTTCGAAAATCCGCTACTCCTTGGCCGAACTATATGATCAGTTAATACGTAATAACTTCGGAATAACACTTACTGCTCTGCAACGAGACAGATATGTGAGGGAATACAAAAGTGGAGATCCTCTATGCGTCGTATATTTCTTGACATCTCCTCCACTTGGAGGCGTAATACGGTATATACAATGTAACTGTTTTTTTACAAAATGTATAACACTCTGCTGTCTATGATAATGTTATTTATTCTACTGCCGGTTTCGGTTCTAAACCATCATCAACGGCAGAAAAATAATCATCACAGATGTGTCACATGTCATACATGCTCCGACATAAGTTTCCAGTGAAAGCCATAATTGCCAATAGAAATCAGAAATTGTGACAAGATTAAAGTATGATGGCACATTGACAAAAGGACAACTTTTGATATATCTATGATAATTTTTTTGCCGTTGATGATGGTTTAGAACAGAAACCCGTAGCACAATAAATAAAAATATCACAGACAGCAGAGTGCTACGCGTTTTGTAAACTATGTACATTCTGTTGACCATCGCCTAAGTAAGATGTTCTATAGCCGTCCATAGTTACGAAAATGTTGGGGGTACCAGATTTTGTGCACGAAATGATTTCTCGATGATGTCACATAAATGTTCGATGGGACTCATGTCAGACGATATGGGTGGCCAAATCATTCGCACCAATTATTCAGTATGTTCTTCAAACCAATCGCGAACACCCATGGCCCGGTGTCATGAGATCGTTGTTTGGGTACATTAAGTCCATGAATGGCTGCAAACAGTCCTGAAGTACCAGAACTTAGCCATTTGCAGTCAATGATCAGTTCAGTCGTACCAGATGACGCAGTCCATTCCATGTAAGCACAGCTAACTCCATTATGGGGCCACCACCAGCTTGCACAGTGCTTTGTTGACAACTTGGGTCGGCGCCATCAGTTCTTACCAACTGAAATCGGGACTCATCCGACCAGCCCACGGTTTTCCAGTCGTGTAGGGTCCTACCGACATGGTCACGAACTCAGGAGAGCGGCTGCAGGCGATGTCGCGCTTCTAACTAAGGCACTCGCCTCGGTCGTTTGCTGTCAGTCCGTTAACACTAGATTTCATCGCACTGTCCTATCGGATACGTTCGTCGTACGTGCCGGATTGACTTCCGCGGTTATTTCACGCAGTGTTGCTTGTCAGTTAGCACTGACTACGCTACGCAAACGTCGTTGCTCTCCGTCGTTCACAGGTCATACGTGCATCTACAGCTACGTGATTACTCTGCTATTCACAATAAAGTGCCTGGCAGAGGGTTCAGTGAACAACCTTCAAGCTGTCTCTCTACCGTTCCACTCTCGAACGGCACGCGGGAAAAACAGGAACTTAAATTTTTCTGTGCGAGCCCTGATTTCTCTTCTTTTACCGTGATGATCATTTCTCCCTATGTAGGTGGGTGCCAACAGAATGTTTTCGCAATTGGAGGAGAAAGCTGGATACTGTAATTGCATGAGAAGATCCCGTCGCAACGAAAAACGCCTTTGTTTTAATGATTGCCACTCCAATTCACGTATCATGTCTGTGACACTATCTCCCCTATTTAGCGATAATACAAAACGAGCTGCCCTTCTTTGTACTTTTTCGATGTCATCCATCAGTCCCACCTGATGCGGGTCCCACACCGCACAGCAATACTCCAGAATAAGGCGGACAAGCGTCGTGTAAGCAGTCTCTTTAGTAGACCTGTTGCACCTTCTGAGTGTTCTGACAATGAATCGCAGTGTTTGGTTTGCTCTACCTGAAATTTTTTATCCTCGGTACACTCTTCAGTCTGAGGGTCTCGGAAATGGAATGTCACATACTTCTAACTGCAACTACCATTCCGCGTTCAAAGTCTTTCAATTCTCGTCATGCGGCCATAAACATATAGGAAGCCTTTTTACCTGAACTGCCTGTGTACAAATGACAGCTTCGCCACTCACTTCTCTTTTATATGTTGTGTACGCTATGCTACCTCCTTCTGTATATGCACATACATCTGTCGGATGACTTTCGTCACTTCATTGTGCATGTAAGCTTCATATCATCCACAGTACAGCAACTTCGAATGTAGGTGACTGCTGCGGCTATTTCTTTGTAACAATTTCGCATTCTTGACACTTTGCAAAGACCACTGTGGTGGTAGCCACGCAACAAATATACTTCTCCATTTTATAGCTTTAACCACTAAAACAAGGGAAACGTCATGTAAACAATGGCCCTCGCACAAACTTTTATCAAAGATCTTTGCTAAAAGCTTCCCTACTACGCTGTCAAAGATATAACCGATAGGTTTTGACAAGTATTTATCGCTGACCAAGAACGCAGCGCTGCTGACGTTATAAAGACAAACTCTCAGGATTGTATTTATCGTTGGACGTGCTTTGAATTTGAAAACTGCCTTGCCCCAGTGGATACACCAGTCCCCGTCAGGTCAACGAAGTTAAGCGCTGTTGGGTGTGGCCCGCACTTGGATGGGTGACCGTCCAGGCCGCCATGCGCTGTTGCCATTTCTCGGGGTGCACTCAGCCTCGTCATGCCAATTGAGGAGCTACTCGACCGAATAGTAGCGGCTCCGGTCACAGAAAAACCATCATAACGACCGGGAGAGCGGTGTGCTGACCACACTCCCCTCCTATCCGCATCCTCAGCTGAGGATGACACGGTGGTCGGATGTGGCCCGACATCGAAGTGCTGCTTTGAATATCCGAGCGTAACTGACCGTTTCCACTGCAGCCGTGAGCTAGTTTTTGCATAGATATATTCGTAAGTTTAGGTAACAGACACAGGATTCTCTCTCTTTCCGAGTCTAATCGAACACGGAGCTGTGGCGTGCGAGAGCGATGGTAAGCGGCGGCTGCGCCTGTATCGCCACTCACCGCTCGGCGGCGCCATAAACGTGATAAGAGGAGAGAGAGGGCCAGAGCGCCTGCGTGACGGGGCGTATTTTATTTAAATGCAATCAGGGCGACGGTGTGCGCCGCTAACGAAGCTCGCAGATCCTGATTAGAGAGCCGCCAAGTTGCGACTGAATGCCGGCGACGCGGCTAATCCGATAGTGCTCTCGCCCACACCTGCCGTGACTCAAAACTTGTAGCTTATTCCATTAAAGTTTAACTAGGATTCAATTACAGCTTACGGTCACCCCCCGGGGAAGCGTAACTTATGGAGCTGAGTCAGTTATGGTAAGTTCGCCGCTTCTTAGCCCCGCAGCGAGCGGTTTTAATGAAATTAACTAAGCCTATTATAGCAGGCATTAAAGCATGACCCCCCAGATTTGGGCCTTGCGTAGGCCAACGGGCTGGAGTGAAATACTGCTCCTGCGGTTAACGGCGGTGTCTAGGGGGAAGCTCTGTGGCAACGCCTGCTGGCTCTCTTGTTAGGGCCTCAGGTACAGTAACAATGCGCAGGTAGCTGCTGGTAACAAAGGTGCAGTGATGTGAAAGTCTAACTTTCGTTTCTTTTTTTGCTCATTCGAAACTGGATCAATTAAGTTTATGGATTGGTAAAATACGTTTCATACAAACTCTCGGCACTTGAGCATGGCACTTTCATTAAAGGTCCGTCTCTAACATCATAGCTGTAAGGCTCTACTGATTTATTTTTCCTTTTTGTTTTATTTAACAATCTGTAGTTAAACTGTTCAAAAATGGCTCTGAGCACTATGGGACTTAACTTGTAAGGTCATCAGTTCCCTAGAACTTAGAACTACTTAAACCTAACTAACCTAAGGACATCACACACATCCATGCCCGAGGCAGGATTCGAACCTGCGACCGTAGCGGTCGCGCGGTTCCAGACTGTAGCGCCTAGAACCGCTCGGCCACTACGGCGGTCGTTAAACTGTTGTAAATATTATTTGACTGTATCGATACCATAAGAATGTTTACATTTTTTTCTTTGTGAAAACTTTGATGTCCTGGTAAAAACATATGCTATGTATTATCATTATTAGTTAATCACTTTGCCTCACTTGGAGGGAGACAAAACTTATCATATATAACTGGAATTTGGGTGAATAATCTTTTTGTAGAAATGTCAATACGTGCAAAAGTTCCGTTTTAATTAATATGTTTGGTTGCTGATCCTCATTTAGGATTCTTAGTTCTTTATATGCATAAAAGGAATCTTGCAGTGTGCGCAAAACGTGGTTGGCAGGGATAGAAAGGCGGAGGGAAGAGTTAGTCTGGGACGAGTTACTTAATTGCGAACTGCTCATGTAAAAGTTGTGTATTGTGCTGGTGCAGAGAGAGGCTTTTCATGCGTTTTCCAATGTGCCAAAGCCTCGGATGTATGGATAAATAGCTGGAACTATTCTGGAATTGGTATCTATCATCGCCACCAAGAAATAACAGAGTCCAGTATTTCTACCTGCGAATCCACCAGCAAATCTACATGCACTCGCCACCACATTGCGCAATCACTGTAACGGAATGGAGGAATTGTAGATATGTAAAGTGAAGAATCAGGTCATTGGATGTTTAAGTATGCTCAAATATAAGGTAACTTGTACCTGAATCTATGTGCTTCCCTTGATTTTTTCCTTATTGCAACGCCTCTTTGGTTCCTCTCCGCTTGAACTATGATTACCGAGTGTCCATGATGTGAAAAATGAAAGTCATAAAGTAAAACAGTTAGTAAATTGTGTGATCTGAGGTTTTCCCGGCGTACAGAAATCTTGAAAATTTCTCGGGTATTCAGCCAGATAGCGTCGTCCAAAAGGCGCCATATTTCGGCAAGCCCACTTCTTGCCGAAATATCGCGCCTTTTGGACGACGCTACCAGGCTGAATACCCGAGAAATTTTCAAGTTAGCAAATTAATTTTATTTGAAATTTGGTAAAAATGAGTATTTAAATTTTCTGTTGAATTTGGTAAAGTTGAGGGAGGTAGTATGTGTACATTTGTGTGAGCCTCCCAGTATTTGAGATAAATCAATATAAAGTTTTGTGGACTTTTAAAATCATTTGTTTAATTACTGACTTTAAAGTTAAAGACTGTGATGATAACGAAAAGGCAATAATCCGTCTTGTGGTTAGTTCTAAAATTAAATATTACTTAAGTTTGGTTTGAAATGTTCTTCTTAGTAAACAATTATTGTACAGTCTGTTGAAATAGTGCAAAAAGGTGAGTCATTGTGATATAACTATGTCAATTTGAGTCTCATTGCAGTAAAAGTTAAAAACTGTTACTGTTGAAAGTTATATACCTACACTTGCTTAATTCTTGATCCTCATATGTGTTAAAAGTACATATTGCCGGTGCAACAGGATCCATAGTTTGTCTGTTGTGCTCACTGATAGAAAATTATTGACAGAAAGATAATTTTCTATGAAAATAGTAATTTTTTTTATTCAGAGGAGAGTGAGTAATTGTTTGCTAGTGAACTCCTTTTTAATTTCATCTCAGATAGAGAAGTATTTGGTAAAGAGGGACTAAATTCACGCCCAATTTTATAATTCTACAGTAATCCTTAATAGTAATGTTATTGAAATTATTTAGACTAAACCCTGAATGCAGAAGTGTGTGTCATTATATGTTGTGTTTATGCAAATAGCTTTGTTCTACTTTAACTGTTAGCATTTTCTTTACCGTCAATATCTGCTAGTGACAGAGTCCATTACACTTTCCTGTAGTAAAGTATAGACTGTGTCCGTTCATTAAAGTTACCCATATGTATTTTATTGAACAAGAATGTTAATCATTCTCATGTCTAATTAGGCTGCCGACCGTTTTCTTTATTATTTGGACAATCTGAATAGGTGAATTTAACCTGTTACTTGTTGAACAATTACGTAATTCTGACTTTCACGTCCGATAAGCCACCTCCTTTAGGTACATCACGGTCAAAATAACAAAATTCCTTTCAGAGGGTAACATTTCACTGCTTCTAAATGCCATAATTGGTTAACAAAATAGTTTCAGAACGTAAATAAAGAGCAGTGGTAGGGTTGTACGTTCACGTATTTTTAACCGTGTTTCTTCTCCATGTTTTTTCACTAAAATCGGACTTCGTTATCAAACAGCATCCGAAGACGACGGTGAATCGAGCTCGACGACTTTTGGGGTTAAAAGTACGGAACCTTTTGCCATGCCAAGTCAACCAACAAACGTACAATGACTAAAGGCACAAAATAAAACATACATAGGTTAGTAATAATTACATTCTGAAATAAAAACACAATTTAAAATTACACTTATTTTATGTGAGTACGAGTGCCGTTTGGTTGCTGCTCGTGAATAAAATAATGAAATAATGAAGAATTAATGGCGGTGCGCCTAAATACGTCCGATCCGGACAAGACCTAGAAAACAAAAGATGACTCTTCCTCTTTCGCCAATAATATGACGATCAAAAATCTTCAGATGTTAGCAGCGGCTGCATATAATATTTATACAGCCGTGGACAATATCTATGGCTTAAATTATTTTCTTTTATTACTTACAATTACGTTTTCTGCTAAGGAAACTCAGCATGCAAATATGCCTTTAAAAGCCGAAATAGAAATAAAAAATTATAATTGGACTGCGGTGACAGAAATATCATTACCACATAAATGATGAGAAATTTAATTCGGGAATAGAGCATCACCTTTGTAACTACTTCAGGCACTGAGGATGGTGTAATAAGAATAGCGACTGTTAAGGTCAGCGAAAAGATTACAATAGCAGCTTTACGAGGGGGTAGTAATAAAGCTGTAATTGTCACCTCAAAGAAATTAAAGCTTTTTAAGGGTACGATGCTCCTCCCTTGTAATTGAGGTTGTTGACACTGTGTAAAACATTTAATTAGCAACCAATGTATTTTCAAGTGCAAGAAAGGTGACATCAAACAATAGAAAAAGTTCACTTCGCTTTTTAAGATGGCTTCAGCGTCCAGAGGCTTTGAAATACTGTGTAAAGTCCTTTTTGAGGTCCGGAGTGTTAAATGACACAGTACAGAGATAATACAGTTATTCTGTCAGAAAATACAGTTTGTGTTTGAATCCACATAAAATTTCACACGCATTCTCACATTTCTATTAGAACATCTTAACACATAGAACGTAGAGCTCTTTCGTTGTCTATCCGTTACATACATCATAAACAGTCTGTAACTGATCTGACATGAACTGAACTGAACGTATGACTTCATATCAACTGAACTGAACTCAAATCGACCGACTCCACTGTCATCAAAGAAAAATAAAATAAGATGCGTCATTGTTTCTCGAATCTTCCAGTACATTCCGTAAGTCAAAACAATATTAACGTGACTTTTATAAAAATTATACATCAGATTTAGTTTACCGTCTCTGAGCTCTATGGGACTTAACATCTAAGCCCCTAGATGGTTCAAATGGCTCTGAGCACTATGGGACTCAACTGCTGTGGTCATAAGTCCCCTAGAACTTAGAACTACTTAAACCTAACTAACCTAAGGACAGCACACAACACCCAGCCATCACGAGGCAGAGAAAAGCCCTGACCCCGCCGGGAATCGAACCCGGGAACCCGGGCGTGGGAAGCGTGAACGCTACCGTACGACCACGAGATGCGGGCTAAGCCCCTAGAACTTAGAACTACTTAAACCTAACCAACCTAAGGACATCACACCCATCCATGCCCGAGGCAGGATTCGAACCTGCGACCGTAGCGGTCGCGCGGTTCCACACTGTAGCGCCTAGAACCGATCGGCCACTCCGGCCGGCATTTAGTTTACTGAAAGGTTCCACAAAATGTGTTTTCATGTGAAGATCTTTAGTAAAAATACTTGATAACAAAACTTACAAACATAAAATTTGGTAACTTACTATTGTGGTGCAATATCTGTGAACGTCCATAGTTATGGAAATATGTGGTCAAAATCTAGGTGGTCTCGCATAGTACCGTAACAGATCAGAAGTTCGGTCAGATGGTAATTTATTACAAAGAGAATCCGCGCAGGACGAAACCACAGGGCAGAACGGGACTAGGGACTATTTTGGCTGCAAAGTGCTGCACTATAGAATAGTCTTCAGGAAGTACAAGTAACACTCCTGGTGAGAATCCACTGTAGACAGAGTTAACTAGTAACTGTTGTGCAGCTAACATGTTTGCTTTTGTTCTTCACAAACATATTATAATACCATTAATACTTCTATCTGCTATGTAAGCGAAAACGTTTTACTTACTAGCCTTCTCTTTCCTAAAATCTCGAAATGCATGCTTGGGTCTTTATTTTAGAGCTTTTATACGATGTTCATCTCTCAAAGATCGTTGTGCGTTTTTTGAGTTTTTAACTGTACCTAACCTCACAGGTCATTGATGGTTAGAATATACGAACGCAAAACTAATCGTCAAAGTTGGTCCACAGACAAGACATGGAAGTGGCAGTGACAGCCGTTATGCAAAAAGAAATTGGACTTTGGAAAGCCAGTATGCAGTTCAAACTTCCTAAAACAACTCTTCAGAGAGCAGTTCAGAATAGATTTCAAAAAGAGTTGTTTCAAATTGATACTCAAAGGAAAAATCTTTGCGTGTATTCTTGAATGAGCAGGAGTTAGAGCTTACCGGTTTTTTAAAAAAATCATTGAAGGTAGGTCGTTTGAATTGGCAATGAAGGAATTCCGAGCTTTAGCTTTCCAGTTGGCAGCACCGACTTAATAAAAAACTGAAACTGGCTCTGAAGACGGGATTATTCTTTCTTTCGAGGCATCTAAAATTCTGCCACTTATAAACTCATATGCTTACGGTGGTTTTTGTTTTTTACTTTTTGGAACTATGATTAGATTTTGAAGTTAAACTTGTAGATGTTCATATGTGTGTGTTCTTAAGGGACCAAACTGCAGAGGCCATCGGTCCCTTGACTTACACACTACTTAAACTAACTTAAACTAACCTAAGAACAACACACACACCCTTGCCCGAGGGAGGACTCGAACCGCGGAGAGAGTGACATGGCGCCTCTAACCGCGCGACCACTCTGCGCGGCGTTAAACTTGTAAAGTAATCTAAACAACGGACCAGCTGTGAGCCTCTTTTAATTTTTTTATAGTGTTCGTCAGTGTGTCTTTACATCAGATTTCTTTGTTTCACTGTTCAAAGTACATATTAAATTTCGTACAGATTTTTTTTTTTTTTGCCTTGTCTTTTCCAGTTTGACTTACGGTCATATTAATGTTAATGTAACCGTCCTGCTTTGGGTTACCCTATACGTCCAGCTCAGATACACTTTCAAATCAGACGCTGCTGCACCATAGACTATCGCTAAAGAATCCAAAATTGAATATAACAGCCTGTTGGTAAAGTAGACTACTGCGCGGTACTCGACACTGAGGTGCCAAGAGTCGTGGGAAGCGATACGCACAAATACAGATGGCGGTAGTATCGCGCACACGAGGTATAAAAGGGCAGTCAACTGGCGGAGCTGTCGTTTGTGCTCATGTGATAAACGTGAAAAAATTTGCCAGGTGATTACGGTCGCACGACAGAATTAACAGACCTTGAACGCGGAGTGGCAGTTGGAGCTAGACGCATGAGACATTCCATTTCGGAAATCGTTAGTGAATTCAATATTCCGAGATTGACAGTGTCAAGAGTGTGACGAGAATATCAAATTTCAGGTATTACCTCTCACCACGGATAACACAGTGGCCGACGGCCTTCATCTAACAACCGAGAGCAGCGACGAATGCATAGAGTTGTCAGTGCTAACAGACAAGCAACACTGTATGATACACCTGCAGAAATCAATGTGGTACGTATGACGAACAAATCCGTTAGGATGGCTCGGCGAAAATTTGTGTTAAAATTTTAAATTAGAGATGGGGCCCCTCCACGCCCGCACCAACTTGGTGACCGAACCAAAAGTTCTACTGTCACCTCCGTAAACATGTTAGTTGTCTAGTGAGTGGATCACAGGATGCTGGGCTGTGATGTTATCCGTGCGTCTGGGTAAGGCTACGCATTAACACGGTCCATCAGGTGATAGATAGTGGACGAAACGCGAGTGAGGGTAGCGATTTGAAGAGCAGAGGGAAAAAAGTGCCACGGCTCGTGCCGTGGGAAAAAAACCTCTTCGACAGTGGGATGGGTAGTAAGAGCAGTAGTGGCTTACTAGCTGCGATAGTTCATGCAAGATTGGGTTTGTTAGTATAGGTATCATGCAACATTACCGTGACAAGCGATGGCGATGTGTCCCAGTTGCTGCAGCTGCTACATTCCTGGAACAATCGAGATCGTTATACAGTAGTGGGAGATCGGCCATAGATCATCTCACTGTGCGGGGGATGTGTGGAGCTTGTTTGCATGCAGTGTACGGTACGGGTTCCCTGTGTGCTGCCAGTTATTCGACAGTGTATTTCAGCTGGATATCCAGTAATGGCGTCTGATTAACAGGGGCTCGCCTGTGCCGTTATGTTTGCGTATGCTTGGCCATAGATGTTATGTCCTTACAAGTATGTATTTTGGTCCTTTATGTTTCCATCTATGGTTGTGGTCGTAGTTCCCCAGATTCAGAATAAACGGGTTCTGCGAATGTCTGGAGTTTCTGTATAGTCTTGTGGCGAGTTTGTGGATTACCTCCGTGAGAGTCTCAAGTCGGTATTCCCGGTGAAGGTCCGCGATGCGTGTGTATCGTGGAGCATTGCTTATGATTTTGAGTACTTTGTTTTGTATGAGCTGCAGACGGCACAGGCGTGTAGGCGCAGCGTATCCCCAGACAGGAGCTGCGTACGTCATCAGGGGTCGGATAAGTGTCATGTACATGGACCTCGACTCCCTTCTGTTCTGTGTGCTACGCCTGTTGAGCATAGGATAGAGCTGTTTGAGCCTCGCGCTAGCTCGGTTGGTCATGTGTTGTATGTGGTCCCCCCAGAGTAATTTCCGGTCCAGCCAGACACCGAGGTATTTGACTTTCTCGCGGAAACGTATTGGGCGTCCATGTAGAGTTATTGGTCTGCAGTAGCGGTGTTTGCGCAGTTGCTTCGGTCTTTTAGTGTACAGAACGGCTTCGCACTTGTCGACATTTACTCTAACACGCCATTTCTCCAACCAAGGGTCGGCCACTCTGAGTGCAGTCTGTAGGCGTGACGTAATGTTTGATGGTTTCCAATCTTGCGCAAGGATGGCTGTGTCATCCGCGTAGATTGCCATCATTGTGTTGTGTGTGGTTGGGAGATCGTTTATATAGAGGATAAACAGTAGGGGCCCTAGGATGCTTCCCTGGGGTACTCCCGCGTGTATACCGTGTCGTGTTGATTGTTTTCCTTGCACGTCAGTGTTGAAACTCCTGTCTGAGAGGTATGAGTGTATTAGACGCAGCAGCTCGTCGGGGAATCCCGCGTCGCTGAGTTTGCGGATGAGGCCGTTGTGCCATAGACGGTCGAAAGCCTTTTCGATGTCCAGGAACACTGCCCCTGTAGCTTTGTTTATGTTGAAGCCATGTGTTATATGTTCAACGACCCGTAGAAGTTGTTGTGTGTTGCTGCGCTACGGCAGCAGACGATCGACGCGCGTGTCTTTGCCAACAGCCTGACATCGCCTGCAGAACTTCTTCTGGGTTCGTGATCGAATCGTTTGGAATGGAAAACCGTGGACTGGTCAGATGAGTCCCGATTTCCGTTGGTAAGAGCTGATGGTAGGGTTCGAGTGTGGTGCAGACCCTACGAACCCCAATAAGACACTGTGCAAAGTGGCAGTGGCTCCATAATGATGTGTGCTGTGATGTGGAATGCACTGAGTCGTCTGGTCCAAATGAACCGATCATTCACCGTAAATGGTTATTTTGGGCTACTCGGAGACCATCTGCAGCCGTTCGTGTACTTCATGAAGCCAAACAACGATGGAATATTTATGGATGACAATGCGTCATGTCAGCGGCTTGCAGTTGTTCCCGATTGATTTTTTGAATATTCTAAACAATCCAGGATTTGGCCACACATCTCGCCCTACATGATTCCACACGTCTTGTGTTGGTTTGGTGACTACAGATGCAGATATACAGGGTGTTTCAAAAATGACCGGTATATTTGAAACGGCAATAAAAACTAAACGAGCAGCGATATAAATACACCGTTTGTTGCAATATGCTTGGGACAACAGCACATTTTCAGGCAGACAAACTTTCGAAATTACAGTAGTTACAATTTTTAACAACAGATGGCGCTGCGGTCTGGGAAACTATAGTACAATATTTTCCACATATCCACCATGCATAGCAATAATATGGCGTAGTTCTGAATGAAATTACCCGAAACGTTTGACAACGTGTCTGGCGGAATGGCTTCACATGCAGATGAGATGTACTGCTTCAGCTGTTCAATTCTTTCTGGATTCTGGCGGTACACCTGGTCTTTCACGTGTTCCCACAGAAAGAAGTCACAGGGGTTCATGTCTGGCGAATAGGGAGGCCAATCCACGCCGCCTCCTGTATGTTTCGGATAGCCCAGAGCAATCACACGATCATCGAAATATTCATTCAGGAAATTAAAGACGTCAGCCGTGCGATGTGGCCGGGCACCATCTTGCATAAACCACGAGGTGTTCGCAGTGTCGTCTAAGGCAGTTTGTACCGCCACAAATTCACGAAGAATGTCCAGATAGCGTGATGCAGTAATTGTTTCGGATCTGAAAAATGGGCCAATGATTCCCTTGGAAGAAATGGCGGCCCAGACCAGTACTTTTTGAGGATGCAGGGACGATGGGACTGCAACATGGGGCTTTTCGGTTCCCCATATGCGCCAGTTCTGTTTATTGACGAAGCCGTCCAGGTAAAAATAAGCTTCGTCAGTAAACCAAATGCTGCCCACATGCATATCGCCGTCATCAATCCTGTGCACTATATCGTTAGCGAATGTCTCGTGCAGCAATGGTAGCGGCGCTGAGGGGTTGCCGCGTTTGAATTTTGTATGGATAGAGGTGTAAACTCTGGCGCATGAGACGATACGTGGACGTTGGCGTCATTTGGACCGCAGCTGCAACACGGCGAACGGAAGCCCGAGGCCGCTGTTGGATCACCTGCTGCACTAGCTGCTCGTTGCCCTCTGTGGTTGCTGTACGCGGTCGTCCTACCTTTCCAGCACGTTCATCCGCCACGTTCCCAGTCCGTTGAAATTTTCCAAACAGATCCGTTATTGTATCGCTTTTCGGTCCTTTGGTTACATTAAACCTGCGTTGAAAACTTCGTCTTGTTGCAACAACACTGAGTTCTAGGCGGTGGAATTCCAACACCAGAAAAATCCTCTGTTCTAAGGAATAAACCATGTTGTCTATAGTACACTTGCACGTTGTGAACAGCACACGCTTACAGCAGAAAGACGACGTACAGAATGACGCACCCACAGACTGCGTTGTCTTCTATATCTTTCACATCACTTGCAGCACCATCTGTTGTTGAAAATTGTAACTACTGTAATTTCGAAAGTTTGTCCGCCTGAAAATGTACTGTTGTCCCAAGCATATTGCAACAAACGGTGTATTTCTATCGCAGCTCGTATAGTTTTTATTGCCGTTTCAAATATACCGGTTGCGACCGAACCGCCGAATCTTTCCATCAGTAAATGGGGTATGTTCTCAAGTGACTCCGTTGTTTTAACCCCTCCACTGACAGAATGACCCACTTCCTACTTCCGTATGTATAAAGCCAATACGGACTTGTAGCTGTCACGCCTTCGCGCTTACTGCTACGTATTTTAACCGTAAATAGCTCAACCCTAGTGGTAAGAGTTAGTAGTGAATTCTGGCGTTATTAATCTTTGAAGACAGCACAGCTGCCACAAGCTCAGCTCACTTTTACTCCACTCCTACCCTCGCCATTACACCACATTAACTAGGTGCTACATGGACCTTGCTAAATTCACTTGCGCATACATTTTTTACCGTTACTCGCCAGTATTTACCTATTGGATTAGTACACTCCTAACCGGACTACTTCTCAAAGAGCTGTGATGATTGAACGGATTCGATCCACGGCCTACAGTGCCCTACAGTTCACACGGTAACACTGCCTACCTGACCCACTTAACTTGGTAGTGAGCTTATGTATCCAATCACCACTGCTAGCAACAGTAGATAATCCTATCAGCACGACGAGAGCAGCAGACTTACCGTCGAATCCTCCTGAAAATACTTATAACTACGGTCGCCAGCTCTGAAGGAGCAAAAGAATAAATCAATTTTTTTGGCTCGTTTCAAAGTGAAATGGCTTGAGTTGAATTTTAAACTTAATTCTGAATATTACTATTTCTGATCATTCTAGGTGATTCTACAAAGCAAATACTCTCTCAATTTCTGTGAGTTGGCTTGGTAATTACCACCAAGACAATTTAAGCAACTTAATTTAACAAACTTCTACCCTTCAACTTATTTAATGATTTTGGGATATTACTCTTTGGACAATTGCTATAGAATTAGTTAAGTGACTTTACTTGAAAGGTTACTCAGAAAAATTTAAGTAACTATAAATAGGCGACTCATTCTGGTGTGACCATTGCTCTTTTCTGGTTCTTATACGCTAAAGTATTCTACAACCAAAAGAATTGTAAATGAAAGAGACGATGGTGGCCTCAGTCTGATTTCACTACACTATGTTTCAGGTTACTACACTTTACAATGAACAACATGCGTCGTAATTTTACTCATTACTATATTCTGTCCTCTGCACTTCCACAAAAGAAAACTGGTATTCTCCTTTTACATGTATACAAAGTTCGACTTAACAATTTCAAGCAGTCTTGCCTTGGGTAGACGTGTCGGTGCTGGTGGTGAGATGCAGGTGGCTAACGCAGCTCTTCACGCCTCATGCCCTTAATGGCGGCTGGAACTACGAGCTGTAGCACTCGTATAAGCTACTGCACGTCCGCCATGAAATCTGGGTGCAGGAACTCTTACAATCAGCCCCAGTGGCATAGAGACGGCTTCGACAAACATTCGTCGCATTCTACTCCACAAACGGCGACGATATTCCCCTCTTCGCTGTAGCACAATCACTTTTGCGTGAGCACAGTTACGCACGTCCGCTCACGTCAACACTCCCCAGGCCATTCCATTGTTCAGTCCCTGTGTCTCCAGCTACCTCTAGCTACGCTCGTATCACCAAGAGTGGGGGCGTTCCCCTACCACCTTTTCACCGAAATCATTTAGTATTTAAGAATATTTATATTTATTACCATGGAGTTCATACCAGTCATAATAATTTACTACTAGCGCTTTATAACATTAAATCATACAGTAATAGCTTATAATTACCAAGAAAAAGAATACATTTGACTCCTATAGCTTAGTGCATTGTCTGAGGCAGCGCTAATTCCCAGTTTCGCCAATAGATGGCATCAGGGTGCACTCCCTGGCAGTCTCACACCAGCGCGCCCGTTTCCGACGCGCGGGCTCCAAGTTACTGTCAGCCCACCATCATTTCAGTTCCGTTACACATGCCCCACTTCTTATTGAAGTATCTAACAGTGATAATTCAATAAGAAGTCTCTCCTATAATGAATCTGAAATTTTCGTTAAGCTTTTTACCAAGGGTTTTCCCTTTCTTACTGATACACCTCGGTACTTATATTACTTATTTAAAATTAAACACCAATTCTTTCTATCTTTCCTGCTAGACATTACATAAATGATTTACATATATTCTTTACAATTTTCTTACATCTAAACACAGTACACTTTAAACATCTTTTTTACAAAAATTTTAAATACACTTCTTTTATCTCAGGCAAGTAAAACACACGTTATGCGCCTATTGCTTTATAGCCCGTCCTTTTCACTTTACCTCCTCACTTTTCTACCTCTTCCACAACACTTATTTACACATCTATTAAGGCTTTCTTAGAAGCTCAGTCTTTCCCAGTCTGTTTAGTCTCTACTTAAACTAGAAGTTTCATTAGAATACTGCAACATATTTTAGTGAACATTTACCTTTCACATAGAACAAAAGAAACAAAACTATTTACATATTGGTTTACTTTAATATTTATTTATATATTTAATTTCAATCTGGTAGAATTCGTGGTTCATACTTTTTGAGATCCACTATGTTTCTTACTCCCAGGCGTTTGCCTGTTAATGGGTACTCTAAATAATAAGCGTTCACATTGGGTATGGACACTATTTTAAATGGTTCATTATATATATATTTAAATTTGTGATCTCGTTATTAATTTCACTTGACTTTTCATGTGTTTTTACAAGAACGAGATCACCTATTTTGAATTTAGGATTCCTTACTTTTTCGTCATGACGACGAATTCTCGCATCTGCTTGTTTTCTCATCTTGTCTTTTACTAAGTTCTTTTTACTATCATAATCTAATTCAACTCTATCTGGAAATTCTAGTAGGTGTTCTACTAGACTTTTACTTCTCGTCTTTTTCAGGATTTCTTCTGGAGTAAATCCAGTGCTCTCGTTTGTTAATGAATTCATGATTTCTTCGAATTCACTCACATACATGCCCCACTTCTTGTGGTTACTATGGCAGTACGTCCTAAATAACCGACCTATCTCACGCATATATCTTTCTGCCGGATTGCTTGATGGGTGATAAGCTGAGATATGGACCACTTCTACCTGTTTCTCAGTTATCCCATCCTTCCACATTTTTGAGCAAAACTGAACACCATTATCTGATAGTATTCTCTTTGGCTTCCCTACTTTCACAAAATAATCACACACCATTTTATCATACACAGCTCTGGCAGTAGCTTTTCTCAAGGGATATAGCTTTATATACTTTGAGAAAAGTTCAACTGCTACAAATATGTACACAAAACCCCCCATGGTTTTTGGTAATGGTCCAAAGATATCTACTGCAACTATTTCTAATACTTCATCAGGTTTTATTGATTGCATGGGCCCTTGATTAGTTGCATTTGTTACTTTCGCCTTTTGGCATAGATCACAAGATCTTATCCTCTGTGCTACCCTTCGTGCCATGTTGTTAAAGGTAATGCATTCAGCTAACTTATCGGTACACTTCCGTGCACCACAATGGCCATATGCCAAGTGAACATAATCTATCAGCACTTCAGTGTGTTGTTCCAGCCAACATAATCTCCACTTCCCTGGATTATTTAATCTTTGAAGATACAGTACACCTTTGTGTATTTTATATGAAGCCCTTATGTTAGTTGCGTCCGGATTGTCAAACTTGACCTTTACCGACTTGAGTGCATCATCATCACTTTGATATCTTCGCATATTCCGACATATTTCCCTAATTTTTTCTCTTCCTTCCGCTTTTTTGAAGTAATTCACCTCAAAAACATCTTCCCTATTCTTTAGACTTTCTAGTGTCTCACATCCTTCCGGTAATCTCGACAAAGCATCCGGTACTGCATGTTCTTTCCCTTTAACATACTTGATCTCTATATCAAATTGTTGTAAAAACAGCGCCCATCTGGTCAACCTGTTATGTAACAATCTGCAGTCCTTCAAAAATATTAAAGCTTTGTGGTCTGTATGGACCACAGTCTTATGCCCCGATAAGAAAAGTTGAAATTTCCTAAAACCCCATACTATAGCTAAAGCCTCCTTCTCTGAAACCGTATAGTTTCTTTCATACTTAGACATGGTTCTACTCGCAAATGCTATTTGTCTATGAGTTTTTTCCCCATCTACCATTACCTCCTGAAATATGGATACTTCCAATCCATAATCTGAACTATCTGTTGCCATGTGGAATGGTTCACACAGGTCAGGGTGCCATAACTTTATGTTTTTAGCCAAATTGTCTTTTAGCTGGTTGAATGCTGTTTCACATTCCTCAGTCCACATATACACACTGTTCTTCTTAAGTAGGTTGTTCAGATGTGGGCTATTGAACACCTGATCATCCACATACTTACGATAAAAGGAACAAAGTCCTATAAACGACTTTAGTTGTTTTTTATTCTTGGGAGCCGGACAATTTCTTATTGCTTTGACTTTATCGGGATCCTTTCCAATTCCCTCTGGTGTTACTATGTGACCTAAAAACTTTATTTCTTTCTTCACAAACTCGCATTTTTTCAGGTTCAGGGTCATTCCTCCTTTGATTAAAGCTTTGAACACCCTGTCGCATAACTCCATGTGCTCTTCCCATGTCCTTGTAGCAATTAACAGATCATCTACATAAACCGTGATTAGCGAACTAAGTTCACTCCCTAAAATTTTGTCTAAAACCCGAATGAACACTGAAACGGAAGTATTTAGGCCAAATGGTACCACTGTGAAATGGTAGCATTTGCCGTTGAATAAAAATGCCGTGTACTTCCTAGACTCCTCACTTAATGGGATTTGCCAGTATCCTGCAGTTAGGTCTAAACTAGTCATGTACTTTACACCATTAAACTTCTGCAATAAATTATCTATGTTCTCTGGACGATCCAACTCCCTCTTCACTACTTTATTCAGAGTACGAGCATCTATCACTATTCGTACACTTCCATCCTTCTTACCTACTAGCACCAGTGGGTTATTATATGGGCTAGAACTCCGTTCAATGACCCCACATGAAACCATTTTATCTATTTCTTTTTGAACTGCTTCTTTCTTAGACACGGGTACATTATATGGTGGTTTAAAGAAAGGTTCATGCTCCTCTACCTCCATGCAGTACTCATAATTTTTCACTCGTCCCGGTTTGTCTGAAAATACCTCCTGATTTTCTTTCAGAATTTGCCATAGATCCTCCCTTTGGGCATCAGATAGTCCTTCCGTTTTATCCACTACATTTCGAAGGAGTGTCTCCTTATTTCCATCTTCAACTATCTACCTCACCAGACACCAATCGAATTTTTGACCTATTCCTGAATCATGATCATCTCTAAATTCTACCCATCTCAGCTGGTATCTTCCATTACTCTAGATGATTCAAATGGTATTTCTAATACCGCACTATCAACTTTACAAACTATTATCCCTTTGTCACAATCTATAATTACTTTCTGTTTTATTAACCAGTCAATGCCTAAAATGATCTCGGCACTGAGCTCTGGAACTACTAAAAATGCATTCGAAAATTGCTTGTTTTTTATCTTAAATTCCATCATCACTTGATGTTTAACAGGTTTACTACATTTCCCTGTCGCTCCTATCACTTTAACACCTGTTACTGGCATCATGACTACTCCTCGTTGCTCTTTGATCATCTCAAAAAATGCGTGCGAAATAGCACTTATTTGAGCACCCGTATCCAACAATACATATAAATCGTACCCACATACATTAATGGGCAGGATTGTTTGCATCCTATTGTCTTCTTTCATACTTTCTATATCTTCCCATAATAAATCCTTTTCCACCGCCAAGTCTTGCCATATTATTTTTCCGGTTTTTATACTGACCATTCCATCTGGAGGTTTCTTTCTCCTTTTCATCCTAAATTCTTTCACCACTTTTTCCAATAGTCCTTCGTCTAGGCTCTTTAATGCTATCTCGTTCTCATTCGAATCTGTCATGTCTGAACTCTCGGTTGCGGGATCGGAAACTTCCTCTACTTCTTTTTCTCCCTGGATGCTTTCTGATGATTCTGACGATAATTCCTCCTCTTTAGAAATATGACATTCTTCGGATTCAAATAATTCTTGCAAATTATAATCCATTTCTCTACTTTCCCTTTGTTGGATAGTGCATTCGCCACTCTTACTTTCATTATTTTCCCCTACTAATGGAATTCCAGTCTCACTCAACTTATTTGCTTCAGTACTACAGGGATCACAACACTCTTTCTCTTGGTTAGATACACTTTCTCTAATTTCTTTAAAAGAATCTTCATCACAGTCATGTACTCTTGCTGTCACTAGGTACACATCATAATCGGTATGGCTCTCTAACACTGTCATATTCGGGTCCAAATTAATCACTTGAGTGGAAGATCTTTCTAATTGTGCTGGCTGGCTTTTGAGCTGATGTACATATTCTGCATACGAGGTAATTTCTGAATCGGCATGCGTCTCTGCACTATGCCCCTTTTTCTTATCCACCCTTTCCTCTTTAATTACTTCTCGATGCGATTCGTCGACTATTCGTACGAACCTTTTACCATAAATCACATCACTCCTACCTTGCCCCTGCCTCTCTGCACAGTTGCCATCCCTACCGACAAACAACGCCTTCTCTGACTCTTCCTTCATCAATTCGTCACTCTGACCTCGAATTGTACTTATTTCATTCACGTGAGCCTTCACATCCGACCGATATTCTTTTCCTACTTCATTTCCCTTAATAATTCCTCCCTGCTCTCTCTCCTCTGTTTGTATCCCTGCATTATACTTCGCAAAGTTTCGTTTATGTAACTGCTCTTCAGGCGAACGACGTACTATCCTACTATAGTACTGACTACTCCGATCTTCCCTATATTTGGGCCATTTCTTTCTTTCCGCGCGCGTTAGGCCCTTGACCTGCGCGGTATTTAGTTTTCCTGATTTTGATAATGCATCCCGTTTCCCTGATAGTGTCCTCTCCCTCGCTGAGAGTTACCTCCTCGACCTCTTCCTCTCATCATGTTAATTTGCGGTTCATTCCTACCACCTTTTACTATTTCATTCTGATTTCTGAAACCTCGAAACTCTCTAGTGTCACGCCACCTATCTTCATTCTCGATTTTTTCTAAAAATTCATCGAATGTTCGATGAGTGCCTCCTACATAACGCTTTGAATCGTCAGGTAGCTTTTTCCACAACTCCGACACTATCTCCGATTCTGATCTACGATCTTTAAGATACTCCAAACGCTTGAACCATCCTTCACAGTATTCTTTCATGAGCCCACGCCCATGTTCTGGCATTCTGGCGACAACGAATTCTCTCCACAACCTATCCCTCTGTTGTGTGCCCCAGAATTCCTCAAGGAACTTTTCTTTGAAGTCTGTAAACTTCAAATTGTCGATATCCAAATTCAATCCCCAACGTTTAGCATGACCTGCTAAAGCGTCTATTACTAAATTAATTTTTTCTTTATCCGACATGTCTGTTGGTAAGACACGTTCACAATTTTTTATAAAATCCATTGGATGCCATCCACCTTGTTTCTTTTGAGGATCGTATTTTTCCTCCCTGCTCAGTATTTCCGATTTTTGCATTACCAATGGGATACCACTACAGTTAAGAAACGTCTGATTCTGAACTTGCTGACTTAACAATTTTATCTCATTACGCAGCGTATTTTCCTGCTCCTGCACACATGCATCAAAACTCAACATGGTATTGCGCAGTGTTTCAATATCAGCTGCCGTTTCTTTAACAATCTCTTTCTTTACAACTGGTACTATCACCTGTAATTTACTTTCAATTATCGGTTCTAATTTCTCACTAACCAAAGGTTCCACTGATTTCTCTATTCTCTGAATTTCGGTATCAAATCTTTTCTCTATTTCTGTGACTTTTCTCTGAACATTTGTTATTTCAGCCCTAATGCTATTTACTGATTTGTTTACCTCTGTGATACGTTGGCTTTGCGTATTCAAAATATCTAAATTGGCTTTTATTTTACCAGATAGGTTTTCATCCAGTTGGGATATATGACTAGCCATTTCTGCTTTCAAACTAGCATTCCCTTCTCGAATTTGCGCCATCATACTATTTAACAAACTTGTTAATTCCATATCCTCTCCCTTGTGACTTGCATCCACAGATACATTGGGTTCACTTTTCACTACCTTTGGTTTCACTTACCGTTGCTCCTGTTTTGTGGGTGTGGAATCATCTATAGGATTTTCCAACCCTACAACAGTATCTATGGTCCCTAACTCTGGGTCTGACCTTGTAATGTTTTCGTCTTGCTTGTTACTATTCGTCTCCATCTTATGCTGCTGTATTTCGTGCCTAATAGAAATGTTTATTAAACCAAGTATTACTTGTTTAACTCCTACTATTGGACTTTCTTTTGCTGCTTTTCAGGTTGTCGTTTTGAACTTACCAATTGTGGTATATTTGTCTACAACAGAATTTTAAATTTTAAATTTTCTTGAAACTACAAGTTTATATAAAACACTTTTATTGCAGCCATTATTCTACAAACTTGGTAAGTCCTGTCACGGTCGCCACATGCGACCGAACCGCCGGATTTTTCCATCAGTAAATGGGGTATGTTCTCAAGTGACTCCGTTGTTTTAACCCCTCCACTGACAGAATGACCCACTTCCTACTTCTGTATGTATAAAGCCAATACGGACTTGTAGCTGTCACGCCTTTGCGCTTACTGCTACGTATTTTAACCGTAAATAGCTCAGCCCTAACGGTAAGAGTTAGTAGTGAATTCTGGCGTTATTAATCTTTGAAGACAGCACAGTTGCCACAAGCTCAGCTCACTTTTACTCCACTCCTACCCTCGCCATTACACCACATTAACTAGGTGCTACATGGACCTTGCTAAATTCACTTGCGCATACATTTTTTACCGTTACTCGCCAGTATTTACCTATTGGATTAGTACACTCCTAACCGGACTACTTCTCAAAGAGCTGTGATGATTGAACGGATTCGATCCACGGCCTACAGTGCCCTACAGTTCACACGGTAACACTGCCTACCTGACCCACTTAACTTGGTAGTGAGCTTATGTATCCAATCACCACTGCTAGCAACAGTAGATAATCCTATCAGCACGACGAGAGCAGCAGACTTACCGTCGAATCCTCCTGAAAATACTTATAACTAAGGTCGCCAGCTCTGAAGGAGCAAAAGAATAAATCAATTTTTTTGGCTCGTTTCAAAGTGAAATGGCTTGAGTTGAATTTTAAACTTAATTCTGAATATTACTATTTCTGATCATTCTAGGTGATTCTACAAAGCAAATACTCTCTCAATTTCTGTGAGTTGGCTTGGTAATTACCACCAAGACAATTTAAGCAACTTAATTTAACAAACTTCTACCCTTCAACTTATTTAATGATTTTGGGATATTACTCTTTGGACAATTGCTATAGAATTAGTTAAGTGACTTTACTTGAAAGGTTACTCAGAAAAATTTAAGTAACTATAAATAGGCGACTCATTCTGGTGTGACCATTGCTCTTTTCTGGTTCTTATACGCTAAAGTATTCTACAACCAAAAGAATTGTAAATGAAAGAGACGATGGTGGCCTCAGTCTGATTTCACTACACTATGTTTCAGATTACTACACTTTACAATAAACAACATGCGTCGTAATTTTACTCATTACTATATTCTGTCCTCTGCACTTGCACAAACGAAAACTGGTATTCTCCTTTTACATGTATACAAAGTTCGACTTAACAATTTCAAGCAGTCTTGCCTTGGGTAGACGTGTCGGTGCTGGTGGTGAGATGCAGGTGGCTAACGCAGCTCTTCACGCCTCATGCCCTTAATGGCGGCTGGAACTACGAGCTGTAGCACTCGTATAAGCTACTGCACGTCCGCCATGAAATCTGGGTGCAGGAACTCTTACAATCAGCCCCAGTGGCATAGAGACGGCTTCGACAAACATTCGTCGCGTTCTACTCCACAAACGGCCACGATATTCGCCTCTTCGCTGTTGCACAATCACTTTTGCGTGAGCACAGTTACGCACGTCCGCTCACGTCAACACTCCCCAGGCCATTCCATTGTTCAGTCCCTGTGTCTCCAGCTACCTCTAGCTACGCTCGTATCACCAAGAGTGGGGGCGTTCCCCTACCACCTTTTCACCGAAATCATTTAGTATTTAAGAATATTTATATTTATTACCCTGGAGTTCATACCAGTCATAATAATTTACTACTAGCGCTTTATAACATTAAATCATACAGTAATAGCTTATAATTACCAAGAAAAAGAATACATTTGACTCCTATAGCTTAGTGCATTGTCTGAGGCAGCGCTAATTCCCAGTTTCGCCAATAGATGGCATCAGGGTGCACTCCCTGGCAGTCTCACACCAGCGCGCCCGTTTCCGACGCGCGGGCTCCAAATTACTGTCAGCCCACCATCATTTCAGTTCCGTTACACGGTCATTTTTGAAACACCCTGTACATCTTTTGTCTTAAAAGCTGGCATCTGGCCCTGCTGCACCAGGAGGAAACTCTCGCGCAGGAGGTGTTGTGACCTTCACAAATAGCCAACAACTGTTTCACAGAAGTGTTTCGGGTAATATTCTGTTAATGCTGGTACTTTTACAGACGCAGGAAATACGATTTATAAAACAAAAAAATAAGTGGGCTCGAACTGTCGACTTAGTGTTCCCACTGAGCAACGTTTACCATTTGAATACACAATGGCTGTGATCGAAGGGGACCCAGAATGTTTTGACTACTAGCCAAGGACACAACCCTGACACAACTGGTCTAAAAAAATTTTTGTTAAACAGTTCAAGGAAAATCTCACCATTTCCTTTGCGTAGATGCCGTTTCTGGAAGATGCTCTCGGTAAATGTTCCATACCACTCTGCAATTGAGTTGCTCCGTAATATCACACCATCCTTCCTCCAATTAAAACGGGGCTTTTCTTCGCAGCATTACTCCCTTCCTTGGGTGGGTCCGTCACATCACACTACAGAACTGCTTTGCACTTACTGGCGGGCTACTGCAGATCGTTGATGACTTAAGAGAGCTCCCTTTACAACACTGCCCATCAAACACCAAGGAAGGTAGCAGAATTTCGATAGTATGCACTTGTGTTATCAATGCAGGTTTGCAAAATCCTGTCACCGAAAGCACCAGTAGTCCATTGCAGCTGCATGAATTGCCTGGTGATCTGTGACAGAGTGGCTTCAGTGACTGCTACTGCTGCTAGACCCTGGACGTTGCCATGCTGACTCACTGCACAGTGAGCACGGCAAACATGAAGGTCCAGATTGTGGTAACGGGGTCGAACTTGGTGACCACGGCAAACGTGCGGGAGTCGATGATCCACACCAGTTTCATGGTACAGGTTGGGCCAACGAATCCGTGCTCGCGACCGCTCAAATCTAGGGTGAAGGAGGCACCGCATATCGTGTTTGTGGGTGTGGCGGCGGGGCTGCAAGCAGTGCGCCGCACGGGGTAGCCGCGCAGTCTAGGGCGCCTTGTCATGGTCCTTGTGGTTTGCCCCAAGAAAGGTTCGAGTCCTCCCTCGGGCATGGGTGTGTGTGTTATCCTTAGCATAAGTTAAAGTTAGATTAAGTAGTGTGTAAGGCTAGGGACCGATGACATTAGCAGTTTGGTCCCATAAGACCTTACCACACATGAGCAGTGTGCAGATGGCGCTGGTGAAATTGGTCACATTGGTAAGTTGGCATCGTGTAATAGGGACAGTGTCGTCTCGTTTTCTTCTTCTGTTTACTGGTACCAGTACATTTGCTAGCGTTGTCTCTTCGCGTGTGGCAGCAGCAGCGTTTATCGATATCTAGTACCTGTGCTATCTCTGGAAGGACGTGCTACGTTTTCTGGGTCGGTTGTGTCGTAGTTCGGTTGGGACAGAGCAGTAGACATGGTAGCAGGCTGACGTGGACGTTGTTGTACGAATCTTTTCGTTACAAGGTACCGTCATCGATGCTCAACTTACTGTGGATGGATAATTGCTACGTTAACAATTTAACATAGGACTGTATAATATGTTTGATGTGATACTGTAACATATATCGAAATAATTTTTACAATTCTCTGCTTTGGTAAGGTGATACTGCAGCTCGTAGTTCATTAAATATTTTTTATGAGGAACTGCTTAAGACCATAATGCTTGACTGCTTTATGCTTTTTGAAGACGTCTTGAGAAGCTTTCTGTGGTTCTTCTCTGTCATGTAGGAGTCATAGAGGCTACCATAAATATTTCTTGTCAGTTATGAGGAACAGGTTAAAGGCAACAAATATACCATTCGGAGAAAAATTCCATATCAGATTAAAACTCTTAGAGTTACACTGGAAGATACAGCAACCAGATATTGGACATTTGTTTCCGTTTTGGTCAGCCAACTTCGGGTCCTTGTAAACGGTTGATACCACTTGTTTGGAGGTTATGCACAATTAACGGCTCCACATTTCCCACGAAACACTTAATGCTAAGCATACCTATCACTCCGATAGCAACCGATTTGTGTTCGTCTTAGATAAGACTGTCTGAGCTCTTGCTGCTCTAACGACGTCTGAAAAGCGGCAAAAGAGGATTCGCAGTAATTCTCAACGTCCAGACTCTAAGATATCCTTATAGAGGCGACACACACAATATAGTGTAAATGTACTAGGTGTCTACAGCGGGATTGCAAATACAGTCGATAAATCACATTCCAGATGTAAGAACGACATGTTTGTTCACTTGAAATAGTGTTGGGTGGGGGGAGCTTAGTATATAAAAAAAAAGGCTAGCGAAATGCGGTTGTGGTTTAGACTTGTTTGTGCTGGCTACCAACCTCAGGGTACGGTATAAGGTGCGATGTAGCTTGTTTGTCTGTATGATTTACTACGTTGGGGTATTACATACGACTAACATGCTAGTGCCATCTTCTGCATTGCATAGAGTAAACCCACAGCCACTGGTTCACTATGCAGTGCTAGTGTCGTAGGCATTGGTGAACATCTTCGGATTGTCTCCTCTGACAAATGTTTTGCATCTCGCAGTGGGCACAGCTGGATTAGAGCTACTGAAAGTTTACAAATTGTCCCTTGTTATAGTAACATCATTTGAAAAGATGGTTCTCTAATGGACATAAGTTCCTCTAGCTAAAGAGTATTACAGAGATAGAACACTCTAACGTCATGTTTGCTCATAGCTATAGTTTACTTGCCGTTTTTCGTTTTAAGTCATCAGTCGCCTGGCTGGCTTCATGAGGCACGCCAAGAATTCCTCTCCTGTGACAACGTTTCATCTCAGATTTGCACTTGCAAACACACGTCCTCAGTTATATGCTGGGTGTATCTCAATCGATGTTTTCCTGTACACTTTTTACCCTTTACAGCTCCATCTAGTATCATGATGTTATAACAGATGTCCTGTCATCCTGTCCTTTCTTATTGTTAGTGTTTTCCGTACATTCCTTTTCTCTCCGCTCCTGAGGAGAACCTCCTCATTCTCTACAGTATCTATCCACCTAATCGTCAGCATACTTCTGTACCGCCACATCTCAAATGCTTTGATTCTCTTCTCTTCCGGTTTTCCCACAGTCCGTATTTCACTACGCTATGCTCCAAACTTACATTCTCAGTTATCTCTTCCTCAAACTGAGTCTATGTTTGATCTGCAGCGGATAGGCACTTGGTGCAGGGAGTTGCAACTGACCCTTAACATAGACAAATGTAATGTATTGCGAATACATAGAAAGAAGGATCCTTTATTGTATGATTATATGATAGCGGAACAAACACTGGTAGCAGTTACTTCTGTAAAATATCTGGGAGTATGCGTGCGGAACGATTTGAAGTGGAATGATCATATAAAATTAATTGTTGGTAAGGCGGGTACCAGGTTGAGATTCATTCAGAGAGTGCTTAGAAAATACAGTCCATCAACAAAGGAGGTGGCTTACAAAACACTCGTTCGACCTATACTTGAGTATTGCTCATCAGTGTGGGATCCGTACCAGATCGGTCTGACGGAGGAGATAGAGAAGATCCAAAGAAGAGCCGCGCGTTTCGTCACAGGGTTATTTGGTAACCGTGATAGCGTTACGGAGATGTTTAGCAAACTCAAGTGGTAGACTCTGCAAGAGAGGCGCTCTGCATCGCGGTGTAGCTTGCTGTCCAGGTTTCGAGAGGGTGCGTTTCTGGATGAGGTATCGAATATATTGCTTCCCCCTACTTATACCTCCCGAGGAGATCACGAATGTAAAATCAGAGAGATTAGAGCGCGCACAGAGGCTTTCAGACAGTCGTTCTTCCCCCGAACCATACGCGACTGGAACAGGAAAGGGAGGTAATGACAGTGCCACGTAAAGTGCCCTCCGCCACACACCGTTGGGTGGCTTGCGGAGTATATGTAGATGTAGATGTAGTAATAGACTTCTCTTGGCCAGGGCTGCCCTTTTTGCCACTCCAGTCCCCTTTGCTCCGTCCGTCATGGGTTAATTTTGCCGTCCAGTTAGCAGGATTCCTTAAGTTATCTGCGTAGTGAACCCCAATTCTGATATTAAGTTCCTCGCTGATTTCGTTTCTTCTGCTTCTCACTGCTTTCGTCGTTCTACGATTTACTCTTTGTCTATATTCTGCACTTCTTAGGCAGTTCATATCATCCAACATATCCTGTAATTCTTTATCACTTTCACTCAGGAGAGCAATGTCATCACGAAACTTATCATTAATATCCTTTCACCTTAATTTTAATTCCCTCTTGAGCTTTTCATTTACCTCCGTCACTGATTCTTCGATTTATAAATTGAACAGTATTGGCGCAAGACTTCAAACCAGTCTTACACCCTATATAATCCGAGCACATCGTCATTGGTCTTCCAGACTTATTATTCCCTCTTGGTTCTAGGACATATTGTATATAGCCCGCCTTACACTATAGTTTACAACTTTTTCTCTCAGAAATTCGAACATTTTGCAACATTTTACACTGCCGAACGTTTTTTTCCAGGTCGAGAGATCCTCCGAAACGTCTTGATTTTTCCTCAGCTTTGCCTCCGTTATCAAATACAACGTCAGAATAGCCTCTTTAGTGTCTTTTCCTTTCCTAAAGGCAAACTGATAGTCATCTAACAGATCCTCAATATTCAATTCCATTCTTCTGTTGTTATTCTTGTCAGAAACTTGGATGCATGAGCTGTTAAGCTGATTGTGCGGTAATCCCCGCACTTGTTGGGTTTTGCAGTCTTCGGAATTACGTGGATGATGTTTTTCTGTAAGTCTGGTGGTGCACAGCCAATCTCATACATTTACACATCAACGTGTACAATAATTTTCTTGCCACTTTCACCAATGACTTTAGATATTTCAATGGAATGTTATCTATCCATTTTGCCTTATTTGTTCTTAAATTATCCAAAGGTATTTTAAATTTGTTATTTAGTACCGGATCCAGTATCTCTTCCCTAGCAACTCCGGTTTTTCCTCTTATCACATCATCAGACAGTTTCTCCCCCTCATAGAAGATTTCAGTGTACACTTTCCACCTATCCGCTCTCTCCTCTGAATTTAAAAGTGGGTTTCCTATTGCTCTCTTGATTTCACCGTCCTTGCTTTCAGTTTTGGCTTATCTATATCCTATCGACAATCATGCTTCTTTTATTTCTTCACATTTCTCATGCAGCCATTTGAAACGTCCCCTTAGGAAAATTATACATGACTGTGCTTAAACTGACACACAATATTTTTTAGCGCAACGCAGTCTGACTTTCAATCATCCCTACAAGAGAATGGCCCTGTCTAAATTAACCTATACGTTTCACAAATCACTTACCTCACAAAAATCTTCGTTACTCAAACTACTGCAATACAGCGAGCGCCAATACTGTTAGCTAAATAAAAGATTCAAACTACTGAAGGCACTAACTACTGATAGGCATAGTTAGCCAATGAAAGATTTTGATAGAGAACAAACAATGTATTTACCTTAATAGTGTTCAAAAGTCATTATATATATATATATATATATATATATATATATATATATATATATATATATAGCAGTTCATGACATCCCTTGTTACAAATGTACTGTTTCTGATGGACACACGTCCAGATCAGCCGCTCTCAAAACTCCGCCATCTCTCTTCCCCACATCCACCACTGCTGGCGGCTCACCTCCAACTGCGCAATGCTACGCGCTGTTAACAGCCAACAACCCAACACTACAATGGCAGACAACAATGCAAACTAGCCACAGACTGCACACAGCACAGCCAGTGGTTTTCATACAGAGCGCTTTGTGGCGTTACCAATAAAAAAACCTACACAGCCTACTTACACATTTTACCATAGTTTTCCTGTACTTCCTATTTATTTTATTCGTAAGTGATTATTATTTCTGTTTTCATGACTTACCCTGAACATTTTTGTACTTTCTTCAACTGGAGTATTCTTCTCTTACATTTCTTACACCTATGTTTTTCTTTCGAACTTAGTGACTGACCTTATTAGGTATGTGCATTTCTCTTCAACTGAACTATCTACTGAGCTTTTCATTATCGCAGTATCTACAGCCTCAGTGAACTTCAAGCATATCTTTTCATTGCTTAGTATTTCCGTATCCTATTATTTTGCATATTTATTCTTGCTGACTAGTCTCTTGACGAAAGTTCATCATTACGAATCTGTGATCTGAGTCCGTACCTGCCCCTGGGTACTCCTTACAATTCAATACCTAATTTCAGAATCTCTGCCTGAGCATAATGTAATCTAACGGAAATCTTCCCGTATCTCCCGACCTTTTCCAAGCATACCTGCTCATCTTGTGATTCTTGAATAGAATATTCGCTATTATTACCTGAAATTTATCGCAGAACTCAATTAGTCTGTATAATCTCTCATTCCTACTACCAAGCTCATATTCTCCCGTAACCCTTTCTTCTACACCTTCCCGTACAACCGCATTCCAATCCCCCATTACTATTAGATTTCCATCACCCATTACGTACCGAATTACTCGTTCAGTATCCTCATATCTTGCGACGTCGGCGCAGTTGGAGTTGGTTCACTGTTGATTCTGAAGAGAACAACCCTATCACTGAATTGTTCACAGTAATTTGCTCTCTGTCCTACCTTGCTGCTGACTAATTACCCTACACTCGTCTCATTAGATATCCTTGTCTATTTTGATTTCACTTCACTGACCATCATTATATCTAGATTAAATTTTATCTTTTCTTTCTCGAACTTTATGCTTCCCCAGTGTGTTGAAACTTCGACATTGCACTCCCCGACTCGTAGAACATTACCAGGGCCAGGGATCATAATGGATTTTGCCAATAGAGATACCATGATGACGCTTTTTCAATCAAAGGCCAGATGCCATGTGGATGCACATCATGTGTCTTTAATGCACTGGTTTCCATAGTCTGCATCTCCGTGCGATTGATCACTGCTGATTCTTCCTCCTTTGAGAGGCAATTTTCCAGCCCAAGACCAAGAGAGTGACTAGTGTTCTGCCCCCTCTTACCTCTGTCCTCCCTTCCGCCCTCGTTGACACGGCCGTTGGCAGAACGAGCGTGACTTCTTATGCGGAACGTCTAAGTCTTCTCCAGCCATTGGTGATCTTTGGCCGCCGTTGCCGTGCAGTCTCGATATTTGTGATGCGGTTGCAGACAAAGAGTCCAATAGTTACAGCTAGATACCCAACTTATGATTAATGGAGGCATTAATTACAGTAATTTGGCCAACAATGTGTTTAGTAGGCTAGCCTCTAGTCACACACAATTCGGCTATAAGAGATGGGCAAGTACCAGCTGTAAATTATATGTGATAGCAAATAGCAGGGTTGTAGTGGTAATTAAATGAGACTTGGAACGTAATAGCACTGGTTTACACAATGAAATAGACTGAATGTTCTTCTACATACCCACAGCATCCGAATATTTAATGTAAATTCGTTATACTGCCTCGTTTTTAGAGCAGATGTTTGTGCAGTGCTTGCAGAAAATGGCCAATCCCTTGCTGATAACTGAATCAATTAAAATACGAAAGCCATTAATTATGGTAATATTGAGTACCGTTTCTAAGATGGCATACTACAATGTCAAAGTAGCTTATCTCACCATTTCTTGAACCTGCTCCTCACTACAGCTCCTTGATCCTCTCACCTTAGAGCACAATACTCGACCAGGGAGCGGCAGCGCATTATTGATAAATAATTCATAATTTGAGCACTAAATTAATTATAGACCTGAGCAGCGCACGATGTAGTTGACGTAATGTGACGTATACGTGACGCCAGATACGCCTACGTGACACCTGAAGTTAATATTACTACATTGTCACAAGATAAAACCCCATGACGCTGTATAGTCATGTGTAGGAGCGTACACAGGCTGTGACACAGCTAGTGAATCTGCTACTACCAGGAGCTAGTAGTTACATACAAGTGTCGTCAAATAACCAATTTAACATAGACTTGTCATTTGGTAATAATTATTTGCATAGCTAGCTTATAGGTCAAGGCGTACTTAACAAAGCGTGGAAAGTGTGATTAAGTTTCGTGTCATGACGTGTTTGCAGAAGGTGGATACGTGTGCGATTTATGTCGGGTGGTGAAAGTGCAAAGTGAAGCAACACTGCCTATCTCAATCTGCGGCTGTTTTAGAGGAGTATCTGGTACAAGAGTGTGGTACCCGTACACGGTTTCAAGCAAACACAGGCCACCTAGTCACCAATCACAGAGTTCATACCCTAATGGAGGAAGACAGCTTTCATCGATATTTCAACACGGTATTTGACTGTTAGTGTCTATATAAACGCATCATACGTCCGGTATCCACCTAATATTTCCCACTATACGTCGTCTCACGGTCTCTACCTTCACTTTCCCTGGATAACTAACACACTCATCATTTTAAACAATTCATGTGCGAAGTATTTGGGCAGTAACAGCGATCACTGTAAGAAGGAACTTACAGACGGAAGGTAAGCACTGGTGCTTCTTTGTTTCCTGGCTGTGGTTTATCGACAATCTTTTATCTATTCATATATACATGCATAAAAAAAAAGTTTTGCATCACCTCGTTTCCGCGAGTTCCGGAGCCTCTACAGAAAATTAGAATACAGATCAACATAAACATCATTTCCGACCTTTTTATTCCTCATGAAAACCACACATTGCATGTTGTACCACCATAGAGCGAGGCCTTCGGAGGTGGTGGTCCAGATTTCTGTACACACCAGTACCTCTAACAACCAGTAGCACGTCCTCTTACATTGACGCATGCCTGCATTCGTCGTGGCATACTATCCACAAGTTCATCAAGGCACTGTTGTTCCAGATTGTCCTACTCCTCAATGGCGATTCGGCGTAGAATCCTCAGATTGGTGGGTGGGTCACGTCGTCCATAAACACTCCTTTTCAATCTATCCCAGGCATGTTCGATAGTGTCCATGCCCGGAGAAAATGTTGGCCACTCTATCCGAGCGATGTCGTTATCCTGAAGGAAGTCATTCACGAGATGTGCACAATGGGGGCACGAATTATTGTCCATGAAGACGAATGCTCCGGCAATATGCTGCCGATATGGTTGCACTATCGATCAGAGTATGGCATTCACGTATCGTACAGCCGTTACGGCGCCATCCATGACCATCAGCGGCGTACGTCGGCCCCGCAAAATGCCACTCCAAAACAGCAGGTAACCTCCACCTTGCTGCATTCGCTCCCCGCTGGACAGTGTGTCAAACGCGTTCAGCCTGACCACGTTGCCTCCAAACACGTCTCCGGCGATTGTCTGGTTGAAGGCACATGCAACACTCATCGGTGATTGTAACTTGATGCTAATTCTGAGTGGTCCATTCGGCATGTTGTTGGGCCCATCTGTACCGCGCCGCATGGTGTCCTGGTTGGAAAGATGGACTTCGCCGTGGACGTCGGGAGTGAAGTTGCGCATAATACAGCCTACTGCGCACAGTTTGAGTTGTAACACGACGTCCTGTGGCTGCACGAAAAGCATTATTCAATATGGTGGCGTTGCTGTCAGGGTTCCTCCGAGCCATAATCGGTAGGTAGCGTCATCCACTGCAGTAGTAGACTTGGGCGGCCAGTGTGAGGCATGTCATCGACAGTTCCTGTCTCTCTGTATCTCCTCCATGTCCGAACAACATCTCTTTGGTTCACTCCGAGTCGCCTGGGCACTTCCCTTGTTGAGAGCCCTTCCTGGCACAAAGTAACAATGCGGACGCGATCGAACCGTGGTAGAGACCGTCTAGGCATGGAACTACAGACGAAACGAGCCATGTACCTCCCTCCTGCCGGAATGACTGGAACTGATTGGCTGTCGGACCCCGTCCGTCTAATAGGCGCTGCTCATGCATGGTTGTTTACTTCTTTGGGCAGGTTTAGTGACATCTTTGAACAGTCAGAGAGACTGTGTCTCTGCTACAATATCCACAGTCAACGTCTATCTTCAGGAGTTCTGGGAACCGGGGTGATGCAAAACTTTTTTAATGTGTGTACTAATAATAAAACCACAAAACTATTGTGCCAGTTGGTTCGAACACAATAATCTCCAAAACTACTAGACGAATTATCACGGGGTTCCGCACTTAATTTGACGTAGTTTGTGGTAAAATATAGGATTTGCATCAACAAAATCGGATTACAGAAAAAAGACGTTGTAATTCAAAGTGTTATAACGAGTCATATGGAACCATAATTACTCTCTGATAAAGCTATTTCCTCTTTGACGTTTATATTGAGGTATATTTGCAAAATTACGTTTACTGATTGGTAGATGCTACGTAAACCATAATGAGTGCAACGACTCTACAGCCCTCAACGTCTTTAATCCGTAGCTCCCCATTAATACTATGAATTGCGAAGGTAACACTGTTTGCTAAGCTTTCATGACTGAACTGACAGTTCTATGAAGTTTACTATGAAGAGAACATGAGTCTTTGAAATTTCATCTTTGACTCTATGTTATCATTTACTTCTGTACTTTAAACGTACTTCAATGTAATTTTAAGTATTGTATACACTCAGATTAACATTTATAGCTGTCAGTGAACATTAAAGGCAATTTTTACTCCTGTCAGCCAGCTCTGAACTGTATATTCTGATGACGCTCTTACACTTTTGAAGAGCGAAACCGGTAAATAAAAAATACAAAGTGCGATTTATGTCTATTTTTAAAAACTTATTTTTAACAGTTACTCCCTGCAAGCAATGCCTGCTCTTCGAAAAACCTAGGTAAAAGGAAGGTAACTGTGAAGAAACAATGGGTAACAAAAGAAATACATCAGGTGATCTACATAGAAGGAAGTATAAAAATGTTTCAGAAAATTCTGGAATACAGAAATACAAGTCATTTAGGAATGAAATTAATAGGAAGTGCTGGGAAGCTAAGGTGAAATGGCTTCATGAAAAATGTGAAGAAATCGAAACGGAAATGATCGTCGAAAGGACTGACTCAGCATAGAGAAAAGTCAAAATAACCTTCGATAAAATTACAATCAAGAGCGGTAACATTAAGAGTGCAATGGGAACTTAAATGCAGAGGACAGATCAGATACATGGAAGACTATACTGAAGGCGTCTATATAGTGAAAGACTAGACTGATGTGATAGGAGAAGAAACTGGAGTAGATATAGAAGAGACAAGGGATCCAGTAATAGAATTTCAAAGAGCTTTGGATGAGTTATGAACAAATAAAACAGAAGAAATTAGTAACATTCGAATGGAATTTCTAAAATCGTTGGGGGAAGTGGTAACAGAGCTATTAATCATGTTGGTACGTTGAATGAATGAGACTGGGGACATAGTATGGGACTCTTGTAGAAACATAGCCACAGAAATCCGCGGACAGCAAGAGCTAGAAAGTGCGAGAAATATCGCACAGTCAGCTTAACAACTCATACATCCACGTTGACGATAAGAATATTGTACAGAAAAATGGAAAACAAAACTGACGATCTGTTTGATGACGAACACTTTGGATTTGGGAAAAGTAATGACACCAGAAAGGCGGTTCCAACATTGCAGTTGATAATGGGAGCAAGGCTACAGAAAAATCGAAGAACGCTCATAGGATTTATCGAGTTGGAGAAAGCGTTCGACACTGTAAAATGGTCCAAGATGTTCGACATTCTGAGAAAAATATTGGTAAGCTATACGGAAATACGGGTAATATATAATTTACACAAGAACCAAGAATGAACAATAAGAATGGAAGACCAAGAACGAAGCACTCGGGTTAAAAAGATTGTAAGAAACGGGTGTAGACTTTCGCCACTATAGTTCAATGTGTTCAACGAAGAAGCAATGACGGAAATAAAAGAAAGGTTCAAGAGTGAGATTAAAATTCAAACGATATCAATGATAAAATTTACTGATGATATTGATGTCCTCTCTGAAAGTGAATAAGAATTACAGGATCTGTTAAATGCAGTGGACAGTCTAAAGAGTATAGAATATGGATTGAGAATAAATCAAACAAATACGGAAGTCATATATCAAAATTTTCTTTAAACTTTAAACAGGTTTTTCTCCAGAAACAATGTTTCAAAACTTCATGCACCATAAACTAAAAGCACCTCAACCTATTAACTTCTGCCTTTGACCTCCCCCCCCCCCCCTCTCTCCAAATTAACACTTTTCTTGGGAGCCTATACGTATAATACTTGAAATTTGTTGTTTTTAACTATTTTTTGTAAAGCCCTAAAGCGTGAAACAAACCCCAAAAAAATCAGGTTCAGAATTCGAATTAGCACCATATCATTTAATTTAAGGTTATTTCATTGTGGTTGGATATAAGTTCACATAAATGTAATGCAATATCGACTGAAGTAGTCCATTTTTGATTTAAGATAACTCCTGAGGGACTATACAGTACCTAGTCTGCGTACTTCAAACTCGCAGCCCTTGGTCAAACCACAATTATGGGCTCAATTTTGTTTTTTCTTGTACTGAAAATCTAAAATAAATTTGAAAATGTGGATCACTCATAATCCCCAAACGGATCTTTTGTTCGTCTTTACACTGTCTAAAAAAAATCCTTACTTTCCCTATTTCTTGCTCATTTGAGTGAAAACCTGCCTTAAGACGTCAGGGTGCGGCGGCGTGGTTCTTTACGTCCCTTTATGTCGTACGTGGACCTACCTGTGAACATTGTCTCAGCAGATCATCGGCAGGAAAGCCGAGTGAAACCTACTGTACTTCGACGTGAACCAGGCTGCAATTTAAGTCACTAATCTACGTTCCTGGAGAAAGTTTTCACACAAATGAAAGTTTGGAAATTTCGTCCTCAATTAATGTATTCTGAAACTTAGGTGAACAAGTATCTATGCCAAGCCCGTGCTAGTCTTAACACAGTCACTCACAATCCCTTTCACTCACGTTAGCAAGTTTATGGTGTTGCATTTCCCGAAAACGTAATAGCTAAAAAAATACGTATTGTATTTGATTTATAATGCTCGCCAAATATTAAGTCTGTCTGTACCTTATGCAGTCACAATTTTTAGCTACCGACCTGCTCAATACGCCACGTGGAATTTATGTCTTGTCTCTTCACAAAATTCACTTAAAAATTCTGAAATTTCTACACGCCCATCGAAATAAGTATGCCGTCACTTTACCACGCTTTTGAAGTATGAAACACTGCTAGATCCGGCAACTTATCGTATCCATCGGAACTACTATTACATACGTCCGAACTGTTTCATGGCTAGGCTCCCACTCTTCTCTTCTGTACCAGCAGAGAAAGGCGCGAAGAATATTGTTTTACCATTGGTCAGTTTACTCAACAGTCAATAGCAGAACAACATTCTCCCGCGTCAGTCCGCGCTTTTCATCAATAACCAATAGCAAAATTGTAAACCTAATGACTGCAATTTTTACCGACGTAATTATCTAATATGCTGAATTTTTGCTTATGCATAAAGTTATTTACTATTGTTATTTATACCTGAATTAACTTTCCCTTTACCATAAACTTACTTTACAAATCTATTTTACAAAAATCCCCTATGTCCATATCCATACTTCTTCGCAATGTTCCCACACTAAATCCCACTGCATAATTCGCTAAACAATTATCTTCATATTAACCTTAAACAACACTCACCCATCATTCATACTGCTAAAACACATTTATAGCATTTTACATACACAAAAAGACATAACACTTTATGAAAATACTAGAACAGTTTATTAAAAATATTCTATTACTTTAGTGCACTCTAGTGGGCACAATCGAAACTAAAATCACAGTCCCCCTATCCAATATTGTCCTCTATCGGCTGATACATAAACTACGTGCACGTCCAGTCTCGCGTCACCATCTGTCACTATCCAGCTCTGAGACACATCTCCCACTTAACCGCCTCCAAGGCAGGATCGTTATACGGCGCTACGCCTCAAGGGAATGACGTCCATGGCACTAGAGTATACTGTAGATGGTAGAAACTGTAGAGAAAGACAGAGACTGGTTTACATATAGCAAATAATTGGGAATGTAGGTAGCAAGTACTAGTCTGAGGTGAAAAATTCGCCACAGGAGAAGAGTTAGTGGTGGGCCCACCACACCAAACCACTCAGAAGACTGGCCACTCAAAAAAGAAAAAAGTGGTGTTTCACTCGCAGCCATGTACCACTACGTAAAATCAGTGATCGTAAAAAGATTTTTGCCTACTTGGGTACGGAGACAAGTGTCACGCCTCGGAAACACCTGTCGATTTCAAATTCGACAGTAATTCGGTAAATGGAGGTCCATCTCAATCAATTTCCGAGCGAACACTGCGAAGGCAACTGAATGGTAGGGCCATTTGAATGGTACCTCTCAAAAGGCTGGTATTCACAGTGGCACATAAAGCCACACGCCTTCAGAAGATCAAAAAACACAGAGACTGGTAGTAGCTGACTGGAGGCGTGTCGTGTAGTCCGACGATTTGCGGTTTTGCCTCTGCCGAGTCCGGGATTGTAAGCTCTGTTGTGACGGGGCACAGTGGACTGCTTAGTATGGGGCTGGAATACTTGCACGGAGTGGCATTTGCACTGAGTAACACTTGCACGTATGCTGGAGCTCTTGCCGGGCTAACAGGCTTTGCACAGGTACAGGCACACTAAGACGTCCAGCAGTTCAGAACAGTTGCTCGCGAGAGCTGGCTCACAGTCACACCACAGCAGAGAGCAACCGTGTATCACTTCAGGGTGGATCATTAACGAGTTTCGTGGCAAATTTATTTTTCAGACTTATTAACGATAACTGACAATGAAA